>NC_134101.1:217992355-218298184 GCF_000715075.1 Nicotiana tabacum | reverse complement strand
TTGCAGTCGGTTTTGAAGCTTTTGGGAGCGATTTTGAGGAGGGATTCAAGGGATTATCAGTAAGGTAAGTTGCTTGAGCCTTAATACTCATATATGTGGTGATTTACCATTATTTAATCATGTAAATAATGAAGATTAGGGATGAAAATGAGGGGTTAGGGCTTGGGATTTTGGAGAGTTTGATTTAAGGATTTGAGGGACCAAATGAATTCGAATTTTGATGAATTTCGTATGTATGTACTCGTGAGTGAATGAGCTTTCTAGTTTTGTGATTTTTGTCGGATTTCGAGACATGCGCCTGAGGGGCTGGGTTTGGGTGAATTTCGAGATTTGTGTCCAATTAAGTAAATTTTCGTGTGGAATTAGTTCCTTTGCCTATATTGATTGCATTGTATTGCTTTTGGCTAGATTCGGGACATTTGGAGGACGGTTCGAGAGGAAAAGGCATCGCAAAATAGGATTTTGGATTGGTTTGAGGCATGTAATGCTTCCAAACTTGGTTCTAAGAGTTCGAAACCTCGAACTATGTGTTATGTGATTAGTATTAGGGTATGTGGTCGTGCACCGTAAGAGTCTAGACTTGTTCATTCCATGGAACCATTTAGCGAATCTTTCTTTTTGATTTTCGTGTTTCTATCATGTGATTAATTAAATGAGCTGTAAATCATGCTAGATATGATGTTAGGGCTTTACGCCGAAACTGTTAGGCCCCGAGAGGTCGTTTCTTGCTGTCATCTAATTAGTTTCATTTATATTCTGTACTCAGTCTTATTCATGCATTTCATATCATGCCTCAGTCTCAGTTGTTATTTATTGGCACATCATATTATTATTCCTGGCTAGTTTCATGGCATTGTGAGCCCGTGTGTGAGACTGGAGAGTAATGACTGAGTGAGGCCGAGAGCCTGATTATGAGTGACAATTATAGGATCGGGCTGCACGCCGCAACAATTATGTTGATGATTATGATAGTGCTTGGGCTGTAGGAGCCCTTCCGGAGTCTGTAACACACCCAAGTGAGCGCAGTTGATATTATTGAGGGATGAATCTTCCGCGGACATGGATCTTGTCCGAAGTATTTATATCTGGAGATGGATCTTCTCCATAAGTCTGGAATGGACTTCCTCAGTACTGAGTGACTGTTCTCAGTGATGTGTATATATTCCGAGATGGATCTTCTTTGGGCCGGATGGCTATATACAGTACCGATTGATTGAGCACTTGAGAGTGGAGGTACACGGTACATTTCCATGCATTTCGTGCATTGGCACGTAGAGATTTTCTGAGCTTTATACATCACATTGTCCAGATCTGTATTTACTTTACTGTTTGAGCTGAATAATGAATTGAAAGCATGCCTACTTTTCTGCACAGTTTATTTTGTTTACTTGTTGAGGTTAAGTTCGTCATTACCTATCAGTCCATAGTTTGGACTTGTTACTTACTGAGTTGGTGTACTCACGTTATCTCCCATGTACCTTGTGTGCAGATCCAGGTATCTCTGGCCACGGTAGCGGCTGTTGACTATTCCAGTTGCAAACTTTCATCGGAGATAGCGAGGTAGTTACCTGGCGATCACTGTCCTGCTTTTCTCCTTTCTTATCTTCCCTTTATTGTATTTTGGTTACTCTCAGACTATGTTAGTCTTTCTATCTTTCAGAATAGTTTATAGTAGTTGCTCATGACTTAGTGACACCCCGATGTCAGGCTATTTATTTTCGCATTTTGTTTTCGAGTTGAACTCTTTTATGAAATTTCAGTATGAAAAAGGCTTTTATCTATCTTTTAATGAAATATCGAGTTGTTTTGGGAGTGTGTTGGCTTGCCTAGTTCCATGATAGGCGCCATCACGATCGGGCTTATTTTTGGGTCGTGACAGTTTTCTACCCTATTCTTTGGAGACTAAAGCCTTCGTGGTTTTCTACTTTATTGTTCAAATTTATTTTACGCTATTTTTGTCTCATCTTTAATCTTTTATTTGAAGATTAAAATCTACGTGATTTTCTACTCCATTGTATTCGGTTTGAAGATATAAAAAGTTCATCATATAATTTTATTTATGCCATTTTTATAGAAATGAGTCAAATGACAACTGAGAATGGGAACCAGTATATTCCTATAGTGACTGTAAATGCATCGATAAGTTGAACAACACTTGCATCGGTATTGGCACCGACAAAAAATCGAATTTTTTTCAGGTTATTTCAAACGCGTGTAGCAAAAGATATTTTTCTATTTAACTACCCTAAGCGTATAGAGGTTATTAAAGAAGATGTCTAGTTGTGCTAGATGGAACTCCGGATAACGAATGTTTCCTTGTGACAGAGGCTTGGAAGCATCCTTAATTTCTATGCAAAAATTATATTCTTAGTAGACTGGAGGACGATCTATATAACGTCTATAGTAATATGTAGACATCGAAAAAACTATGGATGACACTTGAAAAAAAATACAAAGCCAAAGATGTCGGGTTAAAGAACTTATAGCCACAAAATTTTGGACTATAAAATGGTAGATAGAAAATCTGTTATTATCCAAGTCCAAGAATTCCAAGTGATTATCTATGATCTCATTGTTGAAAGTTTGGTCATCAATGAATCATTCCAAGTTGCAACACTAATTGAGAAGTTGCCTCATTTGTGGAATGACTTCAAAAATTACTTGAAACATAAATACAAGAAGATATCGCTCGACTCATTATTCGGTTGAAGATCGAAGAGGATAAAAAAAGCTACTAAAAAGAAGGTTCGTGGAAACTCAACAATAATAGGAGCAAACGTTGTTGAGGATGCTCCACAAAATAATAAAAATAGAAAAATCCTTCTAGACTAAAGAGCAACCTGAGCAAGAAGACCTTCAAAGGAATTTACTACATCTGCAGATTGTCGTGCTCCAAAGGACAAGAATAAGGGTCAAACAAACATTATTGAAAAGAACGAGAAAATTGATGACTTGTGTTCTATACTTTCTGAATGCAACTTAGTAGGAAATCCTAAGGAATGGTGGACTGATTTTGGAGTCACTCGTCATGTATGCATTGTTAGAGAAGCGTTTGCTGCATATGCTCTCGTCGGACCCGAAGAGACGCTTTCTATGGAAAATTCTGCAACGACCAAGATTGAAGGATGTGAAAAGACATTTCTAAAAATGACTTATGGCAAGGTGGTAACTCTGAACAACATCCTTCATGTTTATGAAATAAGGAAGAACTTAGTCTCTACTGCACTTCTCGTCAAGAATGGGTTTAACTACATTTTTGTCTTTGATAAAGTTGTAATATGTAAGGACAAAATATTTTTAGGAAAAAGTTATCGTACTGAGGGCCTTTTCAAATTAAATGTAATGCTCCTTGAAAATAATAAAATTTCAACTTCTTCTTACTTACATGAGTTAAATGATTTATAGCATATGCATTTGGATCATGTCAGCTATAAAACCTTACGCAAAATGATTAATTTAGAAGTATTGCCTAAGTTTGAATGTGACAAATCAAATATGTGCGGAATCCAAGTATGTTCAAAATCCTTATAAGTGAGTTGAAAAGAATGCAAATCCTTTAGACTTAATTCACACAGATAGATGTGACAGGAAGTCAATGCCATCTCGCAGGGGAAAGAAATGTTTCCTAACTTTTATTGACGACTATACTCACTATTGCTATATTTACTTACTTAGTATCAAGGATAAAATAATAAATACATTTAGGCATTACAAAAATAAAGTTGAAATGTAACTTAACAAGAAAATCAAAATGATAAGAAGTGATAGGGGTGCTAAATACAAATCTCGTTTAGAATATGGTATTATTCATCAAATAATGGCCGTTTACATGCCTTAATCCAATAGGATTGTATAAAGAAAGAATCGATCATTAAAAGAGATGATGAATGCTCTATTGATAAGTTCTTATTTACCACAGAACTTTGTGAGGAGAGGGGGAGGGGAGCCATTTTTACAGCTAATCGAATACTTAATCGAGTGCCCCATATCAAAACGCAATCTATTTCATATAAAAAATAGAAAGGAAGGAAGCTCAACTTGAATTATTTCAAAGTCTGGGAGTATATGGCAAAAATACAAGTTCCTAAATCCAAAAGGGTAAAGATAGGACCGAAAACTGTTTATTGTATTTTCGTAGGACATGCAATCAATAGTAAAGCATATTGATTTCTAGTTCATAAATTAGAAAAATCCGACATTCATAATAATATGGTGATAGAACCAGATAATGCTGAATATTTTGAAAATATATATCTGTATAAAAAATAATATGAGTTGATTCGTGAAGGATCTAAAATACTTCGGGAAGGAACAAAAGAAAGTATATCTAATGAGGAGGATCCAAGACGTAGTAAATGAAAAAGAACATCTACTTCAATTGGACCAAATTATGTGACTTTCTTATTGAAAAATGAGTCTTTTCGGAATCACCATTTTTAAAAGAGACAGTCAATAGTGAAATAGAATCCATATTGAACAACCAAATATAGGAATTGGTTGATCTTTCTACCAGGAACAAACTGTTAGGCTCCAAATGGATTTTTTAAAAGGAAATAAAAGATAATGGCATCGTTGAAAAGTATAAGACAAGACTTATTGTCAAAGGTTATAGACATCGAGAAAGCCTTGACTATTTTGACACATACTCGTCAGTTACAAGAATTACAGCCATTCGGATATTAGTAGCATTAGCTGGGTATATGGTCTTGAAATTTATCAAGTGGATATTAAGACAACCTTCTTAAATGGAGATTTGGAAGAAGAAATTTATATGGAACAACCTGACATGTTTGTGGTTCCAGGCAAAGAAAAGAAGGTATGTAGACTTGTTAAGTCTCTTTATGGGCTAAAACAAGCATTCAATAATGGCATGCAAAAATTTGACCATAATAATATGGTCAAATGGTCTTAAGATTAATGAATGTGACAAATATGTATACATTAAAAAAGCTCCAAATCACATAGTTATTATTTGCTTATATGTAAATGATATATTGATAATGAGTAATGATATTACCAACATAAATGTGACTAAGTATATGATAACTAGCAAGTTTAATATGAAAGACTTGGGAATTGCCGATTTGATCATGGGTATTAAAATCCATAAAAATTCTGAAGGTTTCATATTTTCGCAATCTCATTACATTAAAATAGTATTTGACAAGTTCAAGTACTTAGATTTCAAAGTTTCAAAGACTTTAATTGACGTGAATCTTGCACCAGTAAAGAACAAAGGTCAAAGCATATCTCAATTAGATTATGCTCGTGTATTGGGACGTTTAACGTATATCATGATTTGTACACGACCATATATAATTTATGCTATAAGTAAACTGAGTCAATACACGAGTAATCGAGGTCAATCTAATAGCAATAAAACTAGTTTTGAAATATTTAAAATATACCTAAGACTTTTCTTTGCACTACATTATCTACAATGATTAAGAGATATTATGATGCAAAATGGATTATCGGTTCAACTGATTCTAAATTCACAAGTGGATATATATTCACTATTGGTGGATGAGCGATGTGTTGGAAATTATCCAAATAAACTTGTATTTCTCACTCTACAGTAGATGCTGAGTTTATAGCCTTAGATAAAGCCGGTGAAGAAGCTGGATGGATCTGAAATTTCTTCAAAGATATTTCATTTTGGGCCAAACCGTTAGCAACAGTATGCATACATTGCAATAATTAAGAGCCAATTGGAAGAACTGAGAGCGTTATATATAACAGAAAATCTCGTCATACATGACGAAGACATAAAACTGCTAGGCAACTACTCTCTAGGAGAATTATCACAATTGACTATATGACATCAAGCGATAAATATCGGATCCACTTCTAAAAGGCCTAACTAAATAGGTAGTTGAAAGATCATCAAGGAAAACGGGACTATGGCCGAAGATAAGTCATTGTAGCGGTAACTCTACCTAGAAGACAGGAAATCCCTTGATCTAGGTTCAAGGAGATCAAACAAAGTCATTAATAATGGTTCAACATTGTCAAATAAAATAATTGCTATCAGCACTCCTTTTATCTTCTTTAGCCGAGGGTCTATCGAAACAGTCTCTTTGTCCTCTCAGGATAGGGATAAGGCTGCGTACGTCCTACTCTTCCTAGACCCCACTTGTGGATTTTTCACTAGTTGTTGTTGTTGTCTCGTGATGAGACGGAGTTCAGTAACAAGGATAAGGAATTAAGGCTTTTATGATTTTTAAGTTTGATACATGGTATATGATGACACGTTTAGGAATCACTTATGTAAGTGTGAAGTGTTAGCCGCTTCAAGGAGAATTTTATAAAACTAGTTCTTGACACACTTACGAAACCAGGTGTGTGTTCATAGCTAAAACGAACACAACAATGAGAACCAAAGATGGTTAAGAATTAATTGTGTGACTTATTGCTGTCTAGGTATACACTATAGTTCGATGGTTCAAAGATATCAAATCTACCAGTTGACGGAGTGTATCCGACATAAGTTCATTACGGAGAAGTTCAAAAGGAATTAACCAGATGCGAGTAATCCTTGCTTACAGATCACACAGTTTTTATTGCACATTTTCATTATAGTCATTCCCTACTCATGTGGCTCAGTATTTGTAAAAAGAATTCTGAAAAAAATTAAACAAAAAAAGAGAAATGAATAAGGTGTAGAATTATATCCGAGTCCACTGAAATTATATTATTTTCTTAAGGAACTTAATCTCGGCCTAGTACCTGAGGTTTATGATTATTTTCTTCCAGGATAGAATAGATAAACCACACTGATGTATCAATATTTCAAACATCAGTGTACAACGAACATAAATGACAATAATGAATCACACTAACTTTATTTTTGGAAAATAATACGGAAAGGAAGAAAAGATTTCAGAATTTTCATGAGAAAAATTTGAGCGAATGGCCGGGTATTTATAGCCAACAAGTTAGTTCAAACAGAAGAGTTGTAACTCTTCCTTTAAGGCTGTAACTCAGAGAGGCTATTTCACGAAACGACTATTTATGCGAATTGCCAATTTCAAATCTTAACGGGAAAATAAAATGGGAGGAAAAATTAAATTACCGTTACAAAATATTACTAATATAATCTTAATATTTAACAAATAAATTTGATCCAAAAATTAATCAATCAATCAGATCATTTGACCAAATCCAAAATCGAAAGGGCGACGATGATGTGAAACTTGACTTTTTCTCAACTCTTTAAAGCTAGAAAAAGTACATTTATATATATACCCAACAAGTGAGCTTTTCTCCTCTAATATGGAATAATGTTCCTTTGTAATGGAGGAAAATTCAAAAAATTTATTTTTTCCGTTATTTTCCATTCATTTTATTTTGAGCCAAAAACCAACAGAATCTTAGACCTCTGATTAAGGATAAAAGAATTTTATTTTTCCCACTACAACCCATGATAATCTTTTTCATCATTCAACTAGCAATGTAAAACTAAAATATTATATTTGTTTGTCATTGACTACTGCTATTTTTACCAAATAGATTTTCATACTTTTCAAACCTTTAATGTAAGTATTAAATATCGTCTAAAGCTTGTTCCTTTGGAGACATCCGGTAAAATAAATCCAAAAACTTAAGAAAAACGAAATATTTATATGCAACTGATGTTGTATCGAATATAATTAACATATTAAAGTATTCTCTTGTTAGTTGTCCTAATTGTTATGGGAGTGAAAAGGACATGAAGGAAAAGCTTTTTCCAGTATATGATTCCCAATTGATCAAAGTTATTAGGTTTAAAGTGGAAATGGAATTGGGAATCCTCCTTTTAATTGGAACTTGAAATTAAGTTTTTATTTTAAAAAATATTTTTAAAAAGATATTCCTGAACTTGGAATTAAGTAGTTCGTTTAAAAATTATTATTAAAAAGATATCAATCTAGAACTAAAAACATAAAAGGATCTTGATACATTTGTTCGTTGTTTGTTGGAAAACTTGTCATACTTTTAAATGAGACTGATTACACCTACTTAGGATTTGTTTGGTCAGGGAACAGTTATCTTGTGATTAGAGTGACAAGAGTATAACAAAGGAATTAAAATGTGATATACAAAATATAATATAAAATATATGTTTAATTTATGAGTTAAAATGGGATAAATATTTATTTTTAATTGTAACTTTGTCTTTCTTTAAAAAATTTAGAAGAAAAGGTTTGAGTCAATTACTCAAATGGTCACTCAACTATCTCAAATTACCTCCTAAAGTCACTTTTCTTTCGTTTGTAACAACAAAGTCACTGAACTATGCCTATTGCACTTAGAAGGCCGCTCAACTAGATTTTTCAAATTTTGGATTGCCAAATACCTATTTTACCCTCTAAATTATAAATATTTATCTTCTTTTTTTTTTCTTTTTTTTAATATTATGATTTTTTTCTTTTTAATTTATATTATGGACTTACCTATAGAATAAATAAATATTTTTTATAAATTAAAAAAATAAAAAATATTTAAGCATCTATAATGCTGGAATAACAAAATAATGAGCATAGTAAAAAAAGTTAATTAGAATAATTTGCTCGTAATAATATTTAGTATTAGTAACAAAAATTCGAAAATTTATTTACACAATTCAGAATGAAAGAATATATATATATAGAATGAAAGAAAATAAAGGTTGTAATATATATATATTCCATGTATGTAATATAAAAATAATTATTTAAATAAAGATATTTTTATAACATACATTATATATTCTTGAAAAATATGCTCAATTATATGATATATATTCCATGCACGACTTAACATAGCATATTTTTTCCTATACAGATAGTCTCCCTGCTTTCCGTTGACATAATTTTGTGTTGTCGGAAAGTTGGTAGAAACATAATAATATAATTGAGCATAATTTTCAAGAATATATAATATATATTATAAAAATATCTTTATTTAAATAATTATTTTTATATTACGTGTATGGAATATATATTTTACAACCTTTATTTTCTTTCATTCTGAATTGTGTAAAAAAAATTAATTTTTGTTGTTAATACTAAAATTATTAACTGAAAGCAAGTGATGACCCTTTGGGTCGGCACAACTATGCTCATTATTTTGTTATTCTAGCATTATATATGCTTAAATATTTTTTATTTTTTAATTTATAAATAATATTTATTTATTCTATAAGTAAGTCCATAATATAAATTAAAAAGGGAAAAATTATAATATTAAAAATTTAAAAAAAATAAAAAGAAGATAAATGTTTATAATTTAGAGGGTAAAATAGGTATTTGGCAATCCAAAATTTGGAAAAATCTTGTTGAGTGACCTTTTGAGTGCAATAGACATAGTTCAGTGACATTGTTGTTACAAACAAAAAAAAGTGACTTTAGGAGATAATTTGAGATAGTTGAGTGACCATTTGAGTAATGGACTCAAAAGGTTTAGATTAAGACAAACGTATTATTTTGTTACGAAATAACTAATCCAGAGATTGTTATCCCTTAAAAAGTGATATACTACAATTATGATATAAAAAATCCCATAATTTCTAATCACGAAAAAAAAATAGAATAACGTTTTCCTTAAATTAATACTTCCTCTATTTTGCATGCGAAATTGAGTAACACCTAGCAGATCGCGAGCTGTAGCTTTGGTTTGAGCTTAAATTTCTTATTTTCCTTTTTTTTTTCTTTTTCTTGTAACACTTTGCAGGTAAAATTTTAAAATTAAAAAAAAAACACCATTGCAGGAATCGAACCCGGGTCGCCCGGATGACAGGCAGGAATACTCAGCACTATACTACAACGACTTCATTGTTAGCGTCTCATGGTAAGTCGCATTTTTAACCAAAATGTTGTGATGTTCACCTCTTTTGCCCTTTGTCTGCTGAAGTACGTAAGATTTTGTTATTGTTTAACCATTCGATATTCAAAGTTATTGATCTAATTATTGTTTAATTTAGATTCTCGTCGGGGATACACACTAAGTGGTAAATGTTCCCAATCAAAATAGATTTATTTCTATAGCTTAAATTTAAAATATTTGATTAAGAATGGATGGATTACGTACCTTAGAATAGTCCACTGTTTGCCATTAAATACTTCTCATTTCTGTTTGTGTGAATAAGAGTCCATATATTTTACCCTGTTGTTGCCCCAAAGCTAAGACACTCTCCGGTCATCCTGATGTTGGAGTTTATTTCACTCAGTAGATAAATAGAATTATTAGACGGAGCCCTTGAAAGCCAATAAGTCTTTTTTGGTACATCTAAAAGGTTAGAACCGTTTTGGTACATGGGACCTGTAGTTTTTTCCAAGAATGGGAAACATGGGACTTGGCACTTTGTTTTAGGGGAAAAAGATTGTCTGATAAATAAATAAGCATCATTATCTTAAAAATTAGTTAACCAACCAGCTAGTGATATTACTAGCGCAATATGTGCAACATATGTGACATGATTCTACAAGTAGGAAAAATAATTATGTTCATCAACCAAAACAAAAAAAATATGTTGAAGAGCTGAAGCAAATTGGTTGCTTTAGATAGCTCATCGAAACTGTAACATGCATTATATATGATTCATATAAAATCTGTAATATTTTTCATAATTGCTATGTTTATAGTATATGCAGTAAGCAATTCAACTTTTCCTCTATTTATTTTCAATATAAAATTTGAAATTAAATTTTAATTACAATAATTTCCTATACGAAATTTAATTATATTTTAAAGGGAAAACTACTCAAACTGTCAGTACATAAACAATTTCAACCAACTTGTCACGACCCAAAACTCTAACCTGTCGTGATGGCGCCTATCGCGGTACTAGGCAAGCAGACACCTTTCAAAACACTTTGATATTTCATTAAAAGTTAAGTCAAAGCTTTTTCATACTAAAAACTTCATAAAAGAGTTTAACTCAAAAATAAAATGCGGAGAAGATAGCCCGACATCGGGGTGTCACTAAGTCATGAGCATCTAAAACCAGTCTATAATCAGAGTTTACATTGTTCCATCAAATAACAAACAGAAAGAAAAGATCACAATAGAAGGAGAGTCAAGGGCTACCTCGTATGTCTCCGATAACCAAATGCGCACGAACTCAACGATCTCTGCGAGCGGTTTCACCTGGATCTGCACACAAGGTGTAGGGAGTAACATGAGTACTTCCAACTCAGTAAGTAACAGATATAAATAAGGAACTGAGAAGTAGTGACGGGCAATACAAACACAGTTATCTCAATAACTATCAAATAAGAACAATCATTCTTTCAAATTTAATAGTTTAAGTCACATCAGTTCGTGCTCAAGTAAACCAGATATCAAGCGTTCCAGAAATTTGTACAACAAGGACAAATAACAACTAAGTGCATCAATTAACTAAAAGCAAGTACAGCCTCTCAAGAGAACAATCACTCAGCTCATCTCAACAGCTCAATCACTCGGCTCTCAGCCCTCAATAATCATAGTCAATGGGTACTTGCGCTCATTGAGGTGTGCAAACTCCGGGGGGGGGGGGACTCCTTCAGCCCAAGCGCTATATGCTTATATCGTTGCGGCGTGCAGCCCGATCAAATATATAAATAACTATAAGGCTCGTTGCAGCGTGCAACCCGATCCAATATAGATAATTAGCCCGAGGGCTCATTGCGGCGTGCAACCCAATCCAATATATATACATAAATAGCCCTGAGGCTCGTTGCGGCGTGCAACCCGATCCATATGCACTCGTATAGCTCACAGCTCGACAATTAGGCCCTATCTCAGTCACCAACCTCACTAGTCCCTCAGGCTTTCAGAAAGCATATAATTCAACCCAAACAGATATAATAACATATGTTAATGATAAATAGGAAGAGACAAAGGTAAAATTTGCAGATTGCAGTTAATTCAGCAAGTGTACGACCTCACGTGTCTCAGTAGTGATATCACAAGGCCTAAACATGATTTCTAACATGAAATGCAGTCAATTGCCATAAAAACAGAGGGAACACGTAGTAAACAATATGCTAATCGATTCTATAGTCTCATGGGACAGACCAAGTCACAATCCCTACGATGCACGCCTACACGTGCGTCACCTAGCATGTGTGTTACCTCCAAAATAGTCATACGACACAATATCCGGGGTTTCATACCCTCAGAACCAGATTTACAACTGTTACTTACCTCAATCCGAGCAAAATCCTACTCTGCGATGCCTTTGCCTCTCGAATCGGCCTCTAAACATCCCGAATCTAGCCACAAGTAATACAACACAATCAATACCAATCCCACAAGAAAAACCACTAAATTGGACTCAAGTCCCGAAATTGGCTCAAACCCGGCCCTCGAGCCCACGTCTCGAAATCCGACAAAAGTCACAAAATCCGAAAGCCCATTCACTCACGAGTCTAACCATACCAAATTTACCAAAATCCGACCTCATTTGGTCACTCAAAACCCCAAAGTTCACTCTCCAAATTTCCAAGCCCTAACCCCCAATTTTCACTTCAAAACCTCACTAATTTAGGGGGAAATCAACGGGAAAACACCATTGCTAAGGATAATTAGGCTCAAGAAACTTACCTCAATGATAAACCTCGAATTCACCTTCAAAATTCTCTTCATAATCTCCAAATCTCGTGCTCACAATTGTGAAAATGAGAAGACTTCCCGAAGTCCTCTATTTATACTTTCTGCCCAGCAAAACCACACATGCGGCTCATTTACCGCATCTGCGGAATAGCTTTTGCGGACAAAGTTCTGCTTATGTGAAAAATTATTAAAAATCCAATATCCGCTTCTGCGATCCTCTAAGCGCATCTGCGATCATCGGAGGTGCGGAAATACCATCGCACCTGCGGTCCAAACACCCACATGCGCCCATAATCCGCTTCTGCGACCATCACAGGTGCGGGAACTTCATCGCACCTGCGTCTTCTACCCAACTCCTCCAATCTCACATCTACAATCTCGCGCTCACTTTTGCGGGCTCGCACCTGCGATGAGACATCCGCAGGTGCGATTATGATAGCTGAGTTCAACTTCAACAATCCTCCAATTACAAAACTTATCCCGTTAATCACCCGAAATCACCCGGAAGCCCTCGGGACCTCAAACAAACATACCAACATATCCCACAACATCATACAAACTTAGTCAAATCATCAAATCACCTCGAACAAAATCAGAAGCACGAATTACTCACGGATTCAAGCCTAATAAACTTCGAAACATCCAAATTCTACAAACAACGCCAAAACCTATCAAATCATATCCGAATGACCTCAAATTTTGCACAAAAGTCAAAAATGACACCACAAACCTACTCCAACTTCCAAAAATCCAATCCGACCCCGATATCAAAATTTTAACTGTTGACCAAAATTGACAAAATTCCAACTTTTGCCAATTCAAGCCTAATTCTACTACGGACCTCCAAATCACATTCTGGACGCGCTCCTAAGTCCAAAATCACCTAACAGAGCTAACGGAACCATGAAAATTCAAATCCGAGGTCATTTACACATAAGTCAAAATCCGGTCAACTTTCTCAACTTAGCCTTCTCACAAGAGACTAAGTGTCTCAACTCACTCCAAAATCACTCCGAACCCGAACCAACTAACTCGGTAAGTCAAAATACAGCTAAATAACACAAAAGAAGCAGGAAATGGGGGAACGAGGCTATAACTCTCGAAATGACCGACCGGGTCGTTACATCCTCCCCCTCTTAAACAAACGTTCGTCCTCGAACGGGTCCAGAAACATACCTGGAGCCTCAAATAAGTGTGAATATCTACTTCGCATCTCTCGCTCAGTCTCCCAAGTAGCCTCCTCCATGGGCCGACCTCT
This sequence comes from Nicotiana tabacum, assembly GCF_000715075.1. NCBI lineage: Eukaryota > Viridiplantae > Streptophyta > Magnoliopsida > Solanales > Solanaceae > Nicotiana > Nicotiana tabacum. The sequence goes on along the minus strand of NC_134101.1, from coordinate 218,284,368 downwards.
CCACTACACTTTTACTGATGCTCTATCCTTTGATCTTAACTTTCGGACCTGCCGCTCCAAAATAGCCACCGCTTCACATCATAAGTCAAATCACCATCCAACTAAATCGTGTTGAAGTCCAAAACATGAGACAGATCGCCGATGTACTTCGAAGAATAGAAACATAATGTCACGCCTCCTTTTTGTACCTCGAAAGGGTATATAAGGGAGTTTTTTCAATTAAAGTGACAATAATCGAAACAGGATTATTTTATATTTATTCAGAGTCGCCACAGGGGATAATTTATGGTATCCCAAGTCACCAGTTTAAAATCCTGAATCGAGGAAGTTGACTCTTATTTGTGATTTGCGAACACAGAAATCCAGGTAAGGAATTTTGTTAACTCGGGAGAAGGTGTTAGTCATTCCCTGGTTTTAGCACGGTCGCTTAACTATTAATAACTGGCCTAATTATCTGATTTATTACGTGTTTTATACCTATTATGCATTTTTAGCTTTTGACCGCTTTTAATTATTTATGGAATTATTCTGGAACAAGTTACGATTGTCGTACACTTATTTGTTTGGTACATATTGTGAATCACGTCACGGGAACCGTACCCACAATCTACAACATGTTTAATTTTATTACTGCTTCAAATTGTGGTCGGATCACATGAAATGTGCACCAGAATTTAGGAATTACGTATTGTAACCATGTCACGGGAACAGTACCCATAGTCACGATGATTATCATTAATCACGCCTAAAGCAACTAGCGCATTTAATTATTCCCTAATCTTTGAGATTGTTGTAAGGCCAAATTTATGAACAAAATATTATTGGGGGGCAAATAGGCTAGCTAATATGATCTATTACTTGGCCCAGATTCCTTATGGTCCATTCTTATTCCTTGCCAAGAAAGAAACAACTCCAAGTTTTTCATCTACCCAATTAAAAGTATTTATTCAAGAACCAAAACTAGACGAGATACATCACAATCGAAATAAAAACTAATTAAAATAAGTTAAACAAAAACTAAGACTTGTTAAATACCAAGGACACAAAGGCCTAACGACCAAGAACGCAAGGACAAAATTAGATGTATGTATAATAAATCCCTATGTATGGTTTAGTAATAAAGACAGAATAAAGGAAAAATTCACACAGTAAAGACTTTCTTCTCCACATAATCTCATCAAAGAAAATAAGAGAAGGTTTATTATTGGTGCGCACGTATATCATGTAAATTGAACATAGGAAAAAAGTAATCATCTTTCACATAGTAACAAAAAGTTAAAAGTTAACACCTCATAAGGGCTTTCTACAATCAATTACTTTTGGGAACTTTACTTTATATTCGCAGCATATAAGGACCAAAAGTTTCAATGTAATTTAAGGGTCTAAACCTGTTCCAAACTCCTCCCAAAGCACAAGGTATGAGAACATCACATTCATGTGTAAGCACTTCATCTGAATTCATCACATCCCCACCACTAAAGTCGATCAACTTCTAATAAAGAGTTGTATAAAGCGGGGAGTGGGTTTGTGGAGTTTAATCGTCACATGAATTTGCAAGGAAGCAAGATGGTTCAAATACTTATAAGAAGTTGTTAAGTGTTGATGAGCTTTCCATTAGGTGTACAGAAGTTTGGTCGAACAAAGTCATAGAGGAGAAGGAAAATTCGAGGGACGATCAAATGGATCTCGAGAGGAATCCTGCCGTTTTCTCTTTTTGTCTAGGTTTTGGAATTGAAAACTTAGGGTTGGTTTTCTATAATTGAGTATTTTATATGGAGGTGGGAAGGGATGATGACCATTGGATTAGAAGGAAATAAATGGCTAGAATTAAATCTTGCACTTAAGTGGGCTAATGGGTTGAGAAGAATGAGCTATTGGTAATTGGGTTGGACCATGTCTTTTCGGTTTGAACTTAGGCTAAAAAGACCAAATAATATAATGTATCTATAAAAATGTAAAAATCACTCTACATTAAAATAAACTAATATAAAACTAAATATTACGAGTGAAACTAATTTTTTTTGTATTTTCAAATGTTATATTACTATAAATATAAATATACTAATTGACTTTAACCTAAAGATGAAAAAAAATATTTTTTTGTAATTTTTTACTTTTTGTGATAAAAATAAAGTAAAAGAGACAACACTATTTAGAATAGCGATACTAAACCTAAATTAAATATTTACGCTAAAATGTGTAAAATCTTGGGTAGGGTCAAAAATTACATGTCTACACATGAAATACCGGATGCACACTCGATCTAGGTGGCAAAGCAAGTTCATAGGCCACCTCCCCAATCCTGCGAAGCACCACAAACGACCCAATAAACCGAAGGCTCAACTTGCCCTTCTTTCCAAATCTCACAACACTCTTCATGGGTAAAACCTTCAGAAAGACCTTCTCCCCAACCATGTAAGACATATCCCAGACTTTTCTATCAGCATAACTCTTTTGTCTTGACTGCGCCATGCGAAACCACTCCTGAATTACTTTCACCTTGTCCAAAGAATCCTGTACTAAGTTTGTATCCAAAATCCTAGCCTCACCCGGCTCAAACCCAACCCACTGGAGATCTACACTGCCTACCATATAAAACCTCATACGGAGCTATCTGAATACTCGACTGATAACTGTTGTTGTAAGCAAACGCCGCGAGTGGCAAATATTGGTCCCATGAACCCCCAAAATCAATGACACAAGCACGTTTCATGTCCTCTAATATCTGAATAGTGCGCTTGGACTGCCCGTCCGTCCGAGGGTGAAATGTTGTGCTCAACTCAACATGAGTGCCCAACTCTCGCGGCATGGCCTTCCAAAACTACGATGTAAACTGCGTGCCTCTGTCTGAAATGATGGAAACTAGCACCCCATGAAGGCGAACAATCTCTCTGATGTAAATCTCAGCCAACTGCTCTAAAGAATAGGTAGTGATCATAGGAATAAAGTGCACGGACTTGGTCAGTCAATCCACAATCACCCAAATAGCATCGAACTTCCTCGAAGTCCATGGGAGCCCAACTACGAAATCCATGGTGATCCTCTCCCACTTCCTCTATGGAATTTCTATCTGCTGAAGCAAGCCACCCGACCTCTGATGCTCATATTTCACCTGCTGACAATTGAGACACCAAGCTACAAATCCAACTATATCTTTCTTCATTCTCCTCCACCAATAGTATTGTCTCAAATCCTGATACATCTTTGTGGCACCCAGATGGATGGAATACCGGAAAGCTATGGGCCTCCTCTAGAATCAACTCACGTAGCCCATCCACATTGAGCACACAAATCCGACCCTGCATCCTCATTACCCCATCATCCCCAATAGTCACATCTCTGGCATCACCGTGCTAAACCCTGTCCTTGAGGACAAGCAAATGAGGATCATCATACTGGCGCTCTCTGATGCGATCAAACAAGGAAGACCGAGAAACCACACAAGCTATAACCCGACTGGGCTCTGAAATATCCAATCTGACAAATCAACTGGCCAAAGCCTGAACATCAACTACAAGAGGTCTCTCTCCAATAGGCGGGAATGCAAAACTACCCATACTCACTGCCTTCCTACTCAAGGCATCAACCACCACATTGGCCTTTCCCTGATAGTACAAAATGGTGATATCATAGTCCTTTAGCAGCTCCAACCATCTTCGCTGCCTCAAATTGAGATCTTTTTGCTTGAACAAGTATTGGAGACTACGATGATCAGTAAACACCTCACAAAACACACCATAGAGATAATGCCTCTAAATCTTCAACGCGTGAACAATGGCAGCCAACTCCAAATCATGAATAGGGTAGTTCTTCTCATGGGGCTTCAAGTGGCATGAAGCATAAGCAATCACTCTACCCTCGTGCATCAAAACACACCCAATTCCAACCCTGGAAGCATCACAACATACGATATAAGAACTAGAAGCTAATGGCAGAACTAACACTAGAGTTGTAGTCAAGGCAGTCTTGAGCTTCTAAAAGCTCGCCTCACACTCATCCGACCGCCTGAAAGGAGTGCACTTTTGGGTAAATTTGATCAAGGGAGATGAAATAGACAAGAAACCCTGAACTAACCGATGGTAGTAACCAACCAAACCAAGAAAGCTCTGAATCTCTATGGCTGAGGACGGTCTGGGCCAACTCTGAATCGCCTATATCTTCTTTGGATCAACCTGAATACCCTCACTGGACACCACGTGCCCCATGGACGCCACTGAACTAAGCCAGAGCTCATACTTGGAGAACTTAGCATAAAGCTTCTCCTCCATCAACCGCTGTAACACAATCCGCAAATGCTCGGCATGCTCCTCGTGGCTATGAGAGTACACCAGACTATCATCAATGAATAAAATAGTAAACGAGTCGAGATAAGGCTGAAACACGATGTTCATCAAATGCATGAACGTTGCTGGGGCGTTGGTTAGTCCAAAAGATGTCATAAGGAACTCATAATGACCATATCGGGTCTTGAAAGCCGTTTTAAGAATGTTTGAGTCCCTAATCTTCAACTGGTGATACCCTGACCTTAAATCAATCTTTGAGAACACCCTCGCTCCCTGAAGCTGGTCAAATAAATCATCAATACGAGGTAAGGGATACTTATTCTTGATTGTAACTTTGTTCAATTGCCTGTAATCAATGCACATTCTCATAGTGCCATCCTTCTTCTTCACAAATTAAACTGGTGCACCCCAAGGTGATACACTAGGTCGAATAAACCCCTTATCAAGGAGTTCTTGAAGCTGCTCCTTTAATTTTTTCAATTCTGTTGGTGCCATACGATACGGTGGAATAGAAATGGGCTGAGTGCCCAGCATTAAATCAATACCAAAGTCAATATCCTTGTCCGACGGGTCTGCAGGAAACACATCCGGAAAATCTTGCACCACCGAAACTGAATCAATAGCAGGAGCCTTTGTAGTGACATCCTTGACAAAGACCAGATAAGAAAGACAACCCTTATCAACCATCTGTTGGGCCTTCAAGAACGAGATCACTCTACTGGGGATATAATCTAATGAACCTCTCCACTCAATTTATGGCAACCCCGGCATAGCCAACGTCACCGTCTTAGCATGATAGTCCAAAATAGCATGACATGGAGACAACAATCCATGCCCAATATCACATCAAATCCAACCATACTAAGCAACAATAGATCCACTTTAGTCTCCCAATAGTCACTACACATGACCGATATACACGGTCCACAATAATGTTATCGCTCATCGGTATAGATACATGAATAGATGAAACAAGAGACTCACGAGGCGTATCCAAATAATGAGCAAAATATGACGACATATATGAAAAAGTAGAGCCAGGGTAAAATAATACGGAGGCATCCCTGTGGTAGACTAAGACAATACATGTGATCACAGCATTTGAAGCAATAACATCAGGTCTGGAAGGGAGTGCATAGAAACGGACCTGACCGCCACCTGATCGGCCTCCCCCTCTAGGGCGACCTCTAGTTGACTGACCTCCACCCCAATCTGGATGGGCGGGTGGTAAAGTGACTGGTGCTAAAGTCTAAGGCTGACCCCTCTGCTGCTGAGCTGGACCTCCCACTAAGCGGGGACACTACCTCCTGATATGAACAAACTCTCCACACTCGTAGCAACTCCTCGGTGCTGGTGGTGGGGACTGAAGGGAGCCACGACCATCGGGATAACTGGTAGAAGAACCTGGCATGGATGAACCCTAAGCTGATGGTGCATGAGTCGATCTCTAAGCTGGGAGGGCACTAAGAGATGAGTGTCCCTGATGTGAACTGTGAGAACCATGGCCAAACAATGCACCACGGTGTGCTGGGCGAGCCGTCTGAGCATGCCTGAAAGGACGACCTCTGCCATGGTGGAACTGACCTCCAGAAGGAACACTACCAAAACTACCTAATGCCCGAGCCTCTTGGCCTCCCTCTCAGCCTGCTCCTGGCGGCGAACAAACTCTATCTCCTGGGCAATGTCAACAACCTCCTCAAAGGTAGCACTAGTCACCCTCTCTCTAGTCATAAGATTCCGTAGCTGATATGCGTGGTCATCCACAAACCTTCTGAATCTCTCCCTGTCTGTGGGAACCAACCAAATAGCATGACGAGCTAACTTAGAAAATCTCATCTCGTGCTGCATTATAGTTATATCATCCTGACACAACTGCTCAACTGTCTATGCAGCTCCTCTTTGCGGGACAGCGTTACATACTTCTCCAGAAAGAGAACGGAGAATTGTTGCCATATAAGGGGCGGTGCATCAACCGGCCTACGCCTCTCATAAGCCTCCCACCAAGTGAAGGCAGCTCCAGTGAACTAAAATGTAGTGAATGAGACCCCACTGGTCTCCAGAATACCCGCCGTACGGAGAATCCTCTAACACTTGTCCAAGAAACCCTGGCCATCCTCGCCCTATGCACCACTTAAAGTCGGAGGTTGGAGCCTCCCAAACCTCTCAAATCTACGTTGCTCATCATCAGGCATGACTGGAACCACATAGTCCTGAGCAGGTGCAACCGGCTGGGCTAGAGGTACCCCCGGTGTCTGAAGTCTCTGTACCACCTGCTCTGGTGTATGGGCGGCGGGAGGTTGAGTACCTCTCCTGGACTGGGAAGTGGCTGCTGTAGTAGAAAGAGAGACCACATGAGCAAAACTGGTGCACACGGTCAGAATCTAAGCTAAGGTCTCTAAAAGACTTGGGATCACGACGGGCACAGCTGGTGCCTGAGCTGGTCCCGCTGGTGCATCCACAACTGGGACATGATCCTGTACTGGGCAACTGGTGGATCTGCAGGTGATGCTCTAGCTATTGTGTGGGTTGCACCCCTCTCCCCCACGGCCTCTACCGCGACCTCGGCCTCTCGCGACCCCAACTGGTGGTATTGGTGGCCGTCCGTCATGACCGGTAGCGCATGTCCTCACCATCTATGAGAGAATAGAATAACACAAGTTTAGTTACTAGAATCAACAGGTTCACACGATAAGAATTCAAGAATATGAAGTTTCCTAAGGGTTCTGCAGCCTCTCAAAGATAAGTACAGACGTCTCCATATCGATATGCAAGACTCTACTAAACATGCTCATGACTTGTGAGACCTATGTAACCTAGGCTCTGATACCAACTTGTCACGATCTAAAACTCTAACCTGTCGTGATGGCATCTATCGCGGTACTAGGCAAGCCGACACCTTTCAAAACACTTTGATATTTCATTAAAAGTTAAGTCAATGTTTTTTCATACTAAAAAATTCATAAAAGAGTTCAACTCAAAAACAAAATGCGGAGAAGATAGCTTGACATCAGGGTGTCACTAAGTTATGAGCATCTAAAACCAGTCTATAATCAGAGTTTATAATGTTCCACCAAATACCAAAATAGAAAGAAAAGATAACGGTAGAAGGAGAGTCAAGGGTTGCGGATGCCGGCAGCTACCTCGTATGTCTCCGATAACCAAGTGCGCACGAACTCAACGATCTATGCGACCGGTCTCACCCAGATCTGCACACAAGGTGCATGGAGTAACGCGAGTACTTCCAACTCAGGAAGTAACAGAAATAAATAAGGAACTGAGAAGTAGTGACGGGCTATGTAGATATAGTTATCTCAATTATTTTCAAATAAGAACAGTCATGCTTTCAAATTTGATAGTTTAAGTCACATCAGTTCGTGCTCAAGTAAACCAGATATCAAGTCTTCCAAAAATTTGTACAACAAGGACAAATAACAACTAAGTGCAGCAATTAACTGAAAGCAAGTACATCCTCTCAAGGCAACAATCACTCAGCTCATCTCAACAGCTCAATCACTCGGCTCCCAGCCCTCAATAATCATACTCAATAGGTATTTGCGCTCACTTGGGGTGTGTACACTCCTGAGGGGCTCCTTCAGCCCAGACGTTATATCATTGTGGCGTGCAGCCTGATCCAATATATAAACAGCCATAAAGCTCGATGCCGCGTTCAACTCGATCTAATATATATACATATATAGCCCCAAGGCTTGTTGCAGCGTGCAACCATATCCATATACACTCGTATAGCTCACTCAGGCCCTATCTCAGTCACCAACCTCACCAGTCCTTCGGGCTCTCAAAAAGCATATAATTCAGCCCAAACAGATATAATAACATGTGTCAATGATAAATAGGAAGGGGTGGAGGTAAAATACGCAGGTAATATCATGGCTGAGAACAAAACAGCAAATTGTAGTTAATTTAGCAAGTGTACGACCTCATGGGTCTCAACAGTGGTATCACAAGGCCTAAACATGAATTCTAACATGAAGTGCAGTCAATTGCCATAAAAAAGAGGGAACACGTAGTAAACATTAGGCTAATCGATTCTATAGTCTCACGGGATGGGCCAAGTCACAATACCTACGGTGCACGCCCACACGCCCGTCACCTCCAAAATAGTCATACGACACAGTATCCGGGGTTTTATACCCTAAAGACCAAATTTGTAACCGTTACTTACCTCAATTCGAGGAAATCCTACTCTGTGATACCTTTGCCTCTCGAATCGGCCTCCAACACAACCAATATATGCCAAAGGAACCAATCCCACAAGAAAAACTACTAAATTGGACTTAAATCCCGAAATTGGCTCAAACCTGGCCCCCGAGACCACGTCTTGAAATCCGACAAAAGTTACAAAACCCGAAAGCCAATTCACTCACGAGTCTAACCATATCAAATTTACCAAAATCCGACCTCATTTGATCACTCAAAGCCCCAAAGTATACTCTCCAAATTCCCAAGCCCTAACCCCCAATTTTCACTTCAAAACCTTACTAATTTAGGGGGAAATCAACGGGAAAACACCATTGTTAAGGATAATTAGGCTCAAGAAACTTACCTCAGTGATAAACCTCAAATTTTCCCTAAAAAATCTCTTCAAAATCTCCAAATCTCGTGCTCACAATTGTGAAAATGAGAAGAATTCCCGAAGTCCTCTATTTATACTTTTTGCCCAGTAAAATCGCACCTGCGGCTCATTTACCGCATCTGTGGAACCGCTTTTGCGGACAAAGTTCCGCTTCTGTGGAAAATTATTAAAAATCCAATCTTCGCTTCTATGATCCTCTGAGCGCATCTGCGATCATCGCAGGTGCGAAAATACCATCGCACCTGCGACCCCCATAATCTGCTTCTGCGACTATCGCAGGTGCTGGAACTTCATCGCACCTGCGCCTTCAACCCAGCTCCTCCAATCCCGTATTTGCGATCTCCCGCTCGCTTCTGCGGGCTCACACCTGCGATGAGACATCCGCATGTGCGATTGTGACTCATCCGCACGTGCAATTATGACAGCTGAGTTCCACTTCAGCAATCCTCCAATTTCCAAACTTGTTCCGTTAATCACCCGAAATCAACCCGAGGCCCTCGGGACCTCAACCAAACATACCAACATATCCCGTAGCATCATACGAACTTAATCAAATCATCAAATCACCTCGAAGAACATCAGAAATATGAATTACACACGGATTCAAGCCTAATGAATTTCGAAACATCCAAATTCTACAAACAACGCCAAAAACTATCAAAACATATCTGAATGACCTCAACTTTTGCACACAAGTCAAAAGTAACACCACGAACCTTCTCCAACTTTCGAAACTCCAATCTAATCCTGATATCAAAATTTTCACTACTGACCAAAATCGCCAAAATTCCTACTTTTGCTAATGCAAGCCTAATTCTACTACGGACCTTCAAATCACATTCTGGACGCGCTCCTAAGTCCAAAATAACCTAACGGAACCATTAAAATTCAAATCCGAGGTCGTTTATACATAAATCAACATCCAGTCAACTTTCCCAACTTAACCTTCTCACAAGAGACTAATTGTCTCAACTCACTCCAAAATTACTCCGAACACGAACTAACTAACCCGGTAAGTCAAAATACTACTAAAGGATACAAAAGAAGCAGGAAATGGGGGAACGAGAGTATAACTCTCGAAACAACCATCCGGGTCGTTACACAAATCTAGCCATATACAAAAAACCTACTAAAAATTGGTGAAATGTCATTTTGTGACGTATCTATTTTGCTAAAACACAAAGATAGTTCAAACTTTTTGATACTTCAACATTATTGCAATATTCTAATTCCTTTAAGTTGAAATTTAGAGAATCGAGCACCTTAACTCGATTTGGAAATTATTATTAAACATTAGTTTGTCGGATTAAACTGAAAACACCGTGGACAACTATTGAAACTTGCTTAAGCTTGAATTCAGAATTTGAGTTTTTAAAATTAAAATTTTTTTCGAGTGGGTATTGTTGGAATAGATCGAGTACATCTTAAGGAGCGGGGACACTACCTCCTGATATGAACAAACTCTCCACACTCGTAGCAACTCCTCGGTGCTGGTGGTGGGGACTGAAGGGAGCCACGACCATCGGGATAACTGGTAGAAGAACCTGGCATGGATGAACCCTAAGCTGATGGTGCATGAGTCGATCTCTAAGCTGGGAGGGCACTAAGAGATGAGTGTCCCTGATGTGAACTGTGAGAACCATGGCCAAACAATGCACCACGGTGTGCTGGGCGAGCCGTCTGAGCATGCCTGAAAGGACGACCTCTGCCATGGTGGAACTGACCTCCAGAAGGAACACTACCAAAACTACCTAATGCCCGAGCCTCTTGGCCTCCCTCTCAGCCTGCTCCTGGCGGCAAACAAACTCTATCTCCTGGGCAATGTCAACAACCTCCTCAAAGGTAGCACTAGTCACCCTCTCTCTAGTCATAAGATTCCGTAGCTGATATGCGTGGTCATCCACAAACCTTCTGAATCTCTCCCTGTCTGTGGGAACCAACCAAATAGCATGACGAGCTAACTTAGAAAATCTCATCTCGTGCTGCATTATAGTTATATCATCCTGACACAACTGCTCAACTGTCTATGCAGCTCCTCTTTGCGGGACAGCGTTACATACTTCTCCAGAAAGAGAACGGAGAATTGTTGCCATATAAGGGGCGGTGCATCAACCGGCCTACGCCTCTCATAAGCCTCCCACCAAGTGAAGGCAGCTCCAGTGAACTAAAATGTAGTGAATGAGACCCCACTGGTCTCCAGAATACCCGCCGTACGGAGAATCCTCTAACACTTGTCCAAGAAACTCTGGCCATCCTCGCCCTATGCACCACTTAAAGTCGGAGGTTGGAGCCTCCCAAACCTCTCAAATCTACGCTGCTCATCATCAGGCATGACTGGAACCACATAGTCCTGAGCAGGTGCAACCGGCTGGGCTAGAGGTACCCCCGGTGTCTGAAGTCTCTGTACCACCTGCTCTGGTGTATGGGCGGCGGGAGGTTGAGTACCTCTCCTGGACTGGGAAGTGGCTGCTGTAGTAGAAAGAGAGACCACATGAGCAAAACTGGTGCACACGGTCAGAATCTAAGCTAAGGTCTCTAAAAGACTTGGGATCACGACGGGCACAGCTGGTGCCTGAGCTGGTCCCGCTGGTGCATCCACAACTGGGACATGATCCTGTACTGGGCAACTGGTGGATCTGCAGGTGATGCTCTAGCTATTGTGTGGGTTGCACCCCTCTCCCCCACGGCCTCTACCGCGACCTCGGCCTCTCGCGACCCCAACTGGTGGTATTGGTGGCCGTCCGTCATGACCGGTAGCGCATGTCCTCACCATCTATGAGAGAATAGAATAACACAAGTTTAGTTACTAGAATCAACAGGTTCACACGATAAGAATTCAAGAATATGAAGTTTCCTAAGGGTTCTGCAGCCTCTCAAAGATAAGTACAGACGTCTCCATATCGATATGCAAGACTCTACTAAACATGCTCATGACTTGTGAGACCTATGTAACCTAGGCTCTGATACCAACTTGTCACGATCCTAAAACTCTAACCTGTCGTGATGGCATCTATCGCGGTACTAGGCAAGCCGACACCTTTCAAAACACTTTGATATTTCATTAAAAGTTAAGTCAATGTTTTTTCATACTAAAAAATTCATAAAAGAGTTCAACTCAAAAACAAAATGCGGAGAAGATAGCTTGACATCGGGGTGTCACTAAGTTATGAGCATCTAAAACCAGTCTATAATCAGAGTTTATAATGTTCCACCAAATACCAAAATAGAAAGAAAAGATAACGGTAGAAGGAGAGTCAAGGGTTGCGGATGCCGGCAGCTACCTCGTATGTCTCCGATAACCAAGTGCGCACGAACTCAACGATCTATGCGACCGGTCTCACCCAGATCTGCACACAAGGTGCATGGAGTAACGCGAGTACTTCCAACTCAGGAAGTAACAGAAATAAATAAGGAACTGAGAAGTAGTGACGGGCTATGTAGATATAGTTATCTCAATTATTTTCAAATAAGAACAGTCATGCTTTCAAATTTGATAGTTTAAGTCACATCAGTTCGTGCTCAAGTAAACCAGATATCAAATCTTCCAAAAATTTGTACAACAAGGACAAATAACAACTAAGTGCAGCAATTAACTGAAAGCAAGTACATCCTCTCAAGGCAACAATCACTCAGCTCATCTCAACAGCTCAATCACTCGGCTCTCAGCCCTCAATAATCATACTCAATAGGTATTTGCGCTCACTTGGGGTGTGTACACTCCTGAGGGGCTCCTTCAGCCCAGGCGTTATATCATTGTGGCGTGCAGCCTGATCCAATATATAAACAGCCATAAAGCTCGATGCCGCGTTCAACTCGATCTAATATATATACATATATAGCCCCAAGGCTTGTTGCAGCGTGCAACCATATCCATATACACTCGTATAGCTCACTCAGGCCCTATCTCAGTCACCAACCTCACCAGTCCTTCGGGCTCTCAAAAAGCATATAATTCAGCCCAAACAGATATAATAACATGTGTCAATGATAAATAGGAAGGGGTGGAGGTAAAATACGCAGGTAATATCATGGCTGAGAACAAAACATCAAATTGTAGTTAATTTAGCAAGTGTACGACCTCATGGGTCTCAACAGTGGTATCACAAGGCCTAAACATGAATTCTAACATGAAGTGCAGTCAATTGCCATAAAAAAGAGGGAACACGTAGTAAACATTAGGCTAATCGATTCTATAGTCTCACGGGATGGGCCAAGTCACAATACCTACGGTGCACGCCCACACGCCCGTCACCTCCAAAATAGTCATACGACACAGTATCCGAGGTTTTATACCCTAAAGACCAAATTTGTAACCGTTACTTATCTCAATTCGAGCAAAATCCTACTCTGTGATACCTTTGCCTCTCGAATCGGCCTCCAACACAACCAATATATGCCAAAGGAACCAATCCCACAAGAAAAACTACTAAATTGGACTTAAATCCCGAAATTGGCTCAAACCCGGCCCCCGAGACCACGTCTTGAAATCCGACAAAAGTTACAAAACCCGAAAGCCAATTCACTCACGAGTCTAACCATATCAAATTTACCAAAATCCGACCTCATTTGATCACTCAAAGCCCCAAAGTATACTCTCCAAATTCCCAAGCCCTAACCCCCAATTTTCACTTCAAAACCTTACTAATTTAGGGGGAAATCAACGGGAAAACACCATTGTTAAGGATAATTAGGCTCAAGAAACTTACCTCAGTGATAAACCTCAAATTTTCCCTAAAAAATCTCTTCAAAATCTCCAAATCTCGTGCTCACAATTGTGAAAATGAGAAGAATTCCCGAAGTCCTCTATTTATACTTTTTGCCCAGTAAAATCGCACCTGCGGCTCATTTACCGCATCTGTGGAACCGCTTTTGCGGACAAAGTTCCGCTTCTGTGGAAAATTATTAAAAATCCAATCTTCGCTTCTGTGATCCTCTGAGTGCATCTGCGATCATCGCAGGTGCGAAAATACCATCGCACCTGCGACCCCCATAATCTGCTTCTGCGACTATCGCAGGTGCTGGAACTTCATCGCACCTGCGCCTTCAACCCAGCTCCTCCAATCCCGTATCTGCGATCTCCCGCTCGCTTCTGCGGGCTCACACCTGCGATGAGACATCCGCATGTGCGATTGTGACTCATCCGCACGTGCAATTATGACAGCTGAGTTCCACTTCAGCAATCCTCCAATTTCCAAACTTGTTCCGTTAATCACCCGAAATCAACCCGAGGCCCTCGGGACCTCAACCAAACATACCAACATATCCCGTAGCATCATACGAACTTAATCAAATAATCAAATCACCTCGAAGAACATCAGAAATATGAATTACACACGGATTCAAGCCTAATGAACTTCGAAACATCCAAATTCTACAAACAACGCCAAAACCTATCAAAACATATCTGAATGACCTCAACTTTTGCACACAAGTCAAAAGTAACACCACGAACCTTCTCCAACTTTCGAAACTCCAATCTAATCCTGATATCAAAATTTTCACTACTGACCAAAATCGCCAAAATTCCTACTTTTGCTAATGCAAGCCTAATTCTACTACGGACCTTCAAATCACATTCTGGACGCGCTCCTAAGTCCAAAATAACCTAACGGAACCATTAAAATTCAAATCCGAGGTCGTTTATACATAAATCAACATCCAGTCAACTTTCCCAACTTAACCTTCTCACAAGAGACTAATTGTCTCAACTCACTCCAAAATTACTTCGAACACGAACTAACTAACCCGGTAAGTCAAAATACTACTAAAGGATACAAAAGAAGCAGGAAATGGGGGAACGAGAGTATAACTCTCGAAACAACCATCCGGGTCGTTACACAAATCTAGCCATATACAAAAAATCTACTAAAAATTGGTGAAATGTCATTTTGTGACGTATCTATTTTGCTAAAACACAAAGATAGTTCAAACTTTTTGATACTTCAACATTATTGCAATATTCTAATTCCTTTAAGTTGAAATTTAGAGAATCGAGCACCTTAACTCGATTTGGAAATTATTATTAAACATTAGTTTGTCGGATTAAACTGAAAACACCGTGGACAACTATTGAAACTTGCTTAAGCTTGAATTCAGAATTTGAGTTTTTAAAATTAAATTTTTTTTCGAGTGGGTATTGTTGGAATAGATCGAGTACATCTTAAGGAGTGTGAATCTCAATTTTGGGATGACTTGGTGGAGATTTTAGGTGATTTGAATTGATATTTGAGCCAAATTTGAAGTACACAAGATGAACATGGAAGAAAATCATATGTGTATCACACTATGTATCATTTGTGTATCACATAAGTATCATATGTGCATCAAATGTGTATAACATATATATCCATGCATACATGTGTTGTAAAAATTTAATTGATTATGGAGAATAAAAGATTTAGCTTGAGGCGTGTCAAAGAACATTGTCTTTAAAGATATTTCGCCCACACCGTGATGAATAAACTTAGGCGTATCCCCCAGGATTCAACAAGCTCTTCTAGTATAACTAGGAACAGAAACAACAAAGATTAAATAAAAAGAAAACCCAGCACATTAAAAGAAAATAAGAAGAAAAGTTTTTACTTTTTTTCTTCACACACTCAAAATGAACACAAACATATTCATATATATAATCCAAAGTTGGATATCTATATGTTAAATAAAGAAACATTACATAACAAAGAAAGCAATTAATCTAAAACATTTCAAACGTCAAATTCATTATCTTCAAAAGTCAAACTGATTTTGATAGCCATTACAGGTTAGTAAAAATATTATATTCAAAGTTATTTAAATCTTCAGTTATAGACATTAAAATATATTCTATTAAATGGTATAATAAAGACCCATTAAAATAATATTAAAAGAATGAATCTAGACACTAATTTGAATATTTTTTTGAGTTATCAAAATTATTTTTCTAACAATCCCCCACATAACTCAAAAAGAATATTAAGTAATAGAATAAAATAAAAAAATTCGTTGAGTTTTC
Organism: Nicotiana tabacum; assembly: GCF_000715075.1. Lineage (NCBI taxonomy): Eukaryota > Viridiplantae > Streptophyta > Magnoliopsida > Solanales > Solanaceae > Nicotiana > Nicotiana tabacum. The sequence goes on along the minus strand of NC_134101.1, from coordinate 218,268,500 downwards.
ACAAATGAGCATAATGCGTCGAATCTGGTGTCTATTGGACTATGAACCATACCTAGATAAAATAAGATTAAGCTTACGGAACAATTGGTGAAGTTTAAAACTTCTATGAACCAAGCATTCTTTTATAAGTTTAGTGTCTTATCTATTACATTATACTCACACACACACACACGTTGTTGTTTGTCGCGGTTTTACATTAATAGGTCATGTGCGTGCCTGGTTTTCATGAGTGCTCTAGAAATTTTGCCACAAATTTCATAGGAGCGGCCCCACTCCACCTACAAAAGGCTATGAATTATTGGATTAAGAGTTTAATAATTCAACCTCATATTCCTTGCAATCTTATCCTATGTATACACACACCATAGGAAGAGACATACTTTAATAGTGCACATTTGATCAACTAATGACTTGTTATTACCCATATGAACCTACTTCATAGGATCTCCAATCACATAGGTTGAGTTACCTTCATTGTTGATACATCTCAAATTGGCAAAAGTCTCAACCCCTCGATGTTTCACTTATAAGTCAAAGGATCGGCCAAATCCTCTTTTGACTACATATAATATGTATAAAAAAATTCTCATCTCTAAACAATTGCTATATCATATTATGTCTCTAGAGAATGTATCTACTCTTTTCTTTGAAAGATTTATTTTCTTATAATGGCTATTGCGCTTTGGCAATCACAATTCATCGACATAATTATTGTTGGTTTAACTCACCAAGAGGTTCCTTAATCAACCTCATTTTCAGGTAATTTTAATACCACAACACCCACCAAAAAGTGATCACACAATCGCTATTGAGTTTTTCTTATCCGAATCGGAGATTCAATATCATCATTGTATCCTTCTAATACAGTGAAAAATTCTCATACAAAATACTAACTCAAAGTATTTCTCAAGTAAAGCATAAAATCATCTCAAATGAAATAAAATTTTACTTCTGTACAAGTGCCTTTTGAAATATCTTTCAACACATAAGAATTTATTTTCTTTTTGTATTTTCCATAGTTAAGTACCAGAGTAAAATTTTCTAAAAATGGAAGGAACTAACTTCTACAAAAAATATCTCAAATCAGTAGGAAATAGGTCATAATACAATGATTTCTTCACCCAAATGTCACGACGCGAATTTCCCATCGTCGGGACCGTGATGGTGCCTAACATCGCACTTGCTAGGCAAGCCAACATTAGAGTTCTATTCACCTTTTTCCTTTACTTTTTATAATTAAATTTTAACAAAACTAAATCAACGGAAATAAAAGCAGAAGTACATAATTAACTGATCATCCTTATACTATTAACAAATCCGAAACAGTTACCACCCAGAAACTGTTGTCACAACCCACGAACATTCTATAAATATCTACAAGTAATGGTCTGAAAGAAAAGTACATCTGTCTCAAGAGAAAATAAAATAGAAATGCAGAACATAGGAGGGGACGCCAAGGCCTGCGGACGCCTGCAGGACTACCTTGGGTCTCCTTGATGAATGCTTGCAACCGACCTCTTGATCAGCCACAATGAGCTCCAAAATCAGCACAGAAAGTGCATAGTGCAATATCAGTACAACCGACCCCATGTACTGGTAAGTACTGTGCCTAACCTCAAAGAGGTAGTGACGAGGCTAAGGCGGGGCATTTACAATATAACCTGCATACAGTTGATAATAAAGCAAAATGAGGTACGAAATGAAATGGAACAGTAATTTGCAGTAAAAATAAATACGGAACTCAATTATCTTGCCAGTACTCAGCTATAATCAATTCTTAAGAGAGTTACAATGCCACAGAATGGAATCACAACATAGAAAAAATATATAAAACAACCAAATGATGTGGTGCGCATCCTGATCCCACCATATAATCAGTAACAATATGAACATTCACCCTTATTACTCCTTGTTGCAACGTGCAACCCGATCCCACCAGTTCACCCTTATTACTTCTCAATATATCACCCTTATTCCTCATGTTGTGGCGCGCAACCCGATCCCACCTGTCCACCCTTATTACTCCTTGTTGCGGTGCGCAACTTGATCCCACCAGACAATCACAATTCACCCTTATTCCTCCTGTTGCGGCATGCAACCCGATCCCACCATATCAGCACCAATCACACAATAAGAACAAGTATTTCACAATTTAACTCAAATCCTCCACAATATTTATGCCTCAACCAAATCAAACGGAAATCTATACAATTATAAAATCTCATCAATTATTACTATACAGCGAGACCAACCAAAATGTATCATGAAACTCCAATAAACCAACTTAAACCAGTAATGTAATACAATGAAACTACGGAACGATTAATACCCTCAATAAAGAAAACTACATCTAACAAGAAGCAATTAGACATGGGAGCATCAATAAGCATGTAGCAATTAAGATAGGAAGACAATATTTTGGAAACGGGGAAGGGAACAAGTTAAACAATTAATTTGGCAGCGCATAGATACTCGTCACCACACCTATACGCCACATACAAGGAATTTCACATAGCAACTAAGTCGGGGATCCCCAATCCCTCTAGTCAAAGATAGACCAAACACTTACCTCAATCCAACGGGCAATTCAAAGCTCAATTACCGCTTTACCTCCCGATTTCACCTCCAATCCACTCGTATCTAGTCATAATTTACTTAATAACATCAATTATCGCTAAAAATATTAATTCCAATGCATAATTGTAGGTTTCCCAATATTTTTCCCAAAAAGTCAAAAAATGACCTCAGGCCTGCTTGGTCAAAACCCGAAATTCGGACCAAAACCCGAATACCCATTCACCCTGAGTCTGGATATACAATTGGTTTTGCAATCCGACCTCAATTTGAGGTCTAAATTCCCAAATTTCGAAATTCCTAAGTTCTACCCAAAAATCCCCAAGTCCACCATGAAAAAACCCTAGATTCTAGGATGAAATCTTGTGAAAAGAAGTAAAAGATTAAAAACAATGAGTTAAGAATCATTTACATATAATTTGGGGAAGAACTAGCCTTTGGAAAATTGCCTCTTGAAGTTTAGGTTTTGAAAAATGGGAGAATGAATGAAAAATCCCGTCTAAGTCAAAAGTTATCAGCTGCAGATGTCGCATTTGCGACCTAAGCTTTGCAAATGCGAAGCCCTTTACAGTCTTGCTGCCTTCGCAACTGCGAGGAAAGTGTCGCATTTGCGAATACTGTTTCCTCGCAAATGCGAGTAAAAGATCGCATTTGCAATCATACCCATCCCAGACTCCCTTCCCAATTGCGAAGGAAAGTTCGAAATTGCGAACACAGGCTGACCCAGCTTCTCTTCGCATTTGCGATGAGAAGTTCGCAATTGCAAACTCAACAGTGATCGCAAATGCGAACCCTGACCTCGCATTTGCGAGGTCTGAGGCCTGCAACACAGCTGAAGCACACCAGCTATTTTTCTAAGTTCCAAATCACTCCGTAGACTATCCGAAACTCACCTGAACCCTCGGGGCTCCAAACCAATCATGCACACAAGTCTTAAAATATCATACGAACTTGCCCGCATGATCAAATCGCCAAAATAACACCTAAAACTACGAATTTAGCACCCAATTGCATGAAATTTTCAAGAAGGTTTCAAAACTTCTAACTTTTCAACCAAAGGTCCGAATTACGTCAAATAAACTCCGTTTTTCACCAAATTTCTCAGACATGACTTAAATATTATATTAAACGTGTATCGGGCTCCAGAATCAAAATACGGGCATGATACCAACAAGATCAAATATTAATCAATTTCTTTAATTTCTTAGATTTTTAGTCTTACAATTTTCATCAAAAATTTATTTCTCGGGTTTGGGACCTCGGAATTCGATTCCGGACCTACCGGGACCATTAAAATACGGGTCCGATCCGTTTACCCAAAACGTTGGCCGAAATCAATAAAAATTAACTTTTTAGGCCAAAAATTATTATTTCATAAATTTTCACATAAGGGCTTTTCGGATACACGCCCGGACTGCACGCGCAAATCAAGAAAAGATAAAATAAGATTTTTAATGCCTGGGAATACAGATTCGAGTTCTAAAACAGAAGATGACCCTTTAGTTCATCACACCAAATGACTAGAGACCCGTAGCAACATAACTTTTTAGAGCCAGAAATACAAGATATTTTTTATCTTCTAATATAAATTTTCACCACAAAAAATCTCAATTTTTTAAGGCTTCGTTATAACATGATATATAACTTTGAGCATGATGAACCCCCACATTTTAAAAAAATTTCAGGTTAAGGAGATAATCTTTTCACAACTCATAAAGCATTCCACCAACACATTAATCATCATCTTCCCTTCCATCAGAAAGATCTGTCAAATTCTATTTGACATGAATGATTATTATGTATAGTAAATTATTCACTCTTTCATTCTCAGAGAATTAGCAAAGAATTTATACGACTTGGGTGAAATCAATCATGTTTTTATTTGTAACACTCCAAATTCAAAACTCAAATTTGTTGTAATTGAAGAATAAATTTAAACTCGCTATCTTAAAGCTTTCAAAATTTTCAAAAAATGGCAAGCAATAAAAGTCGACATTTTTGTAGGCTCAGGAGCATATGAATACTATAAAAAGCATACCTTAATTTTGTGGTGCGATTTATCCTCCATAATGCGATAATGCACAAAATTGAAATAACAACTTGATTAATATTTCGTTGCTCACAAAAATAATTTTCATAAAGAGTGGTATTCTCCATAAGACCATTGTGCAAACTTGAAGTGTGGGTTCCATTTTAAGAATTAGAACAATAACTTGGACAACGTCAAATTTGATTCTCCATAATAAAAAAAATGTGGAAATATCCTTAAGATTGTTGGAAGAATATGATTGATTATGGAGAATAAAAGATTTAGCTTGAAGCGTGTCAAGGACACTGTCCTTAAAGATATTTCGTCCACACTATGATGAATAAACTTAGACATATCCCCCCAAATTTAACAAGCTCTTCTAGTATAACTAGGAGCAGAAACAACAAAAAATGAATAAAAAAAACCCAGTACATTAAAAGAAAATAAGAAGAAAAGTTTTTACTTTTTTCTTCACACACTCAAAATGAACACAAACATATTCATATATATATAATCCAAAGTTGGACATCTATATATTAAATAAAGAAACGTTACATAACAATGAAAGCAATTAAGCTAAACCGTTTCAAACACCAAATTCATTATCTTCAAAAGTCAAACTGATTTTGATAGCCATAATGATAGCCATTAAAGGTTAGTAAAAATATTATATTCAAAGACATTAAAATATATTCTATTAAATGGTATAATAAAGACCCATTAAATAATATTAAAAGAATGAATCTATGCACTGATTTGAATATTTCTTTTTGAGTTATCAAAATTATTTTTCTAACAACATGTACGCACGATGCATGCGTGATACATGTTTGATACATGTATCATAGAAGAATTTTTTAAATTCGATTGTAACTACGAATTTTGATACCAAATTAAACAAGTCCAAATCGCCTCCAATCTTGTTCAAATTTTATATATTTCCTCATCTATATGTTTTCAACGAATTTCAGCCATACCCATTGGAGAAAAAAAATCTTTTTTGCATAATTTTTTTATATTGTTTATCATTGGTAATGAATTTTGACTCCAAGCTAGACTAACTCACCTTCAAACTTCGTCAAATCTTATATATTGCCTCATCTATATGTTTTTACCAAATCACAACAATACTCATTGAAAAGAATATCTCTTTTGCCTATATATCTTCTTGAATCTTTTATATCATTCGTAATTTTTTGAGCTATTTTTGGTAGTACGACTAAAATGGCTAGTCGTTGGTAATTAGTGATTTAGTACATTCTCGTAAGATTTCCTATTTTAATACTTTTAGCTAGCACTTGGACATAGATTTTATTAAAACTTTAAAAAAGATTTTTTGAAGTGCCGTTGAAAAATAATATTTGATTTTTGGGAACTTGAAATTTTTGATTTTTTTTTTTTTGAAAAAATAAAGCCAAAATTTATGATGAAACGAGAGCTTAGTTTGCTGCTTCAATTCTTTCATTACAGGAAAACAACTAAAGAAAAAAAGGTGTCACACCAGCATCACTATATAAATATAACTAGAAGAAACTTTTAATTTGGATTAGATTGTTATGCGAAATTCGAATTTGAAAAATAATAATTTATATTTATGAAAATATTAGCAAATTAAATTTTCATTTTATGATTTCTTAAGGGAAGATGCATTAAGCACTCTCCCCCGCTCCCCCAATCTATGACCGAAATTTCAATAACACAATTTTTCTTTTCGGGATATTCTATTACCCCCTTAACTATTTTAAAACGGAATTGTTACACCCATGAAAGGCCACAACCACATCATATATTGATCGTCGAAGCCATGCACCAGATACATTTCATTAGGATTTTTTTTTTTTTTTATCTTTTCTTATTCTTTCCCTTGTTTTTTGTTTTATTATTCTATCATTTTTTTCTTTCTTTTTCTTTTCCTTCTCTTCCTCCAATTACGTACCTTCTTCCCAAAACGTGACCGCCTACTCCCACAAATCTTTCCAAATTTTCTTTTTTCCGTCTTTTTCTTTTTTATTTATCAAATCTGAAATTATTGTTTAGTTTGTGATTATGCAAGAAGAATATAATTATAAATGGTGGGATCTACTGTTAATATAATGGAACACTGATGAAAAATCTGCAAAATTTGGCTGGAAAAATTGATTTCTATGGTCGGAAAACGTTTTGGCGAGGGAATTCCTTCACAACCTGATTATTTTTCTTGCAAATTTATGGACCGATAATTAAAGAAAATTCTACAATCCCGAATCCTTCACATTGTTTACTTCTCAAATGATTTAGAATAAATCTGCAATTGTTGAGTTGTTTAAAAAAAATTATCTTCTTAAAAAACTAGTTACACTAAGGGTAATAGATGAGAGAGAGAGAGTGAGGTCGTGGTCACCAACCAGCCAAGTCACCGGGGCGGCAGCGGCTGCAGACCCTATAAGAGAGAGAAGAGTTGCTGGGGAGTTGGAAAAATGGGGGATGCGGCTATGGACTTAGGAAAATAAGAGGGTGGAGTATATAAATTAGGGTTTCAATGGCGGAGAAATTTGGGGGTTGCGACCAGGGGTGTATGCAGGAATATTTTTAAGCGGTATCAAAATTTATAGAAAAACTGGAATATAACTTTGATTATCATACTTTTAGACAAGAAATGGCTTTAGTCTATTGATTTTGTTGAGCCTTAAGTTAGAAAAGATCCTGAGTTCAGTTCTACTTCATCATAATTTTTAAACACAAATATTTGTAAAAGAGAAATGTGCTAGTTGAGGTTTGAACCTTTGACCTCTTAGAGCAAATTCAAGCACATAACAATCAAGACTCAATTTATATTAAGTGGTGTCATTTTTTCCTACTTATCCGTTTCTGTACAGTATTAATACATATATTTGATAAAAAACTTCGACGAAGCGGTGGTGGCATCGGCCATGTTGCTAGTCGGGTAGAGGAAGAAAAGAAATTAAAAAAGAGATAGAAATAGAAAAGAAAAGAAAAACTAAAAACTATATATATTTAATAAAAGGCATATTAGAAATAAAATTTTTGTTGCTCAAACTCTTAAAGAGAGTGAAATACACTCAATATGCCACGTAAGTATTTAGGGAGGTAATAATTTTATTTTAAAATAGTTTAGGGTGTAATAGGACCCCCGAAAAGAAAAAAAGTGTAATTGAAACTTCGGTCATAGGTTAGGGGGTACTTATGCATTTTCCCATTTGTTAACCTACTATTTATATATGTTATGAATTCTTTTAAAACCACTATTTAAGTGGGCGTTTGGATATAAGAATTGTAAAATTACACGAAAAAATATAAGTGAAAATAATGTTTGAAAAGTAGAGTTGTGTTTAGACATGAATAGAATTTGCGTTGTTTTTGAATTTTTATGAGTGATTTGAAATAAAAATATTGAAAAATAGCTTTTTAGAATTTTTAAAAAATTTGAAATTCAACTTCAAGTAAAAATTAAAATTTTCATGGACAAATATTGATTCCGAAAAAAATAGAACGGGCCAAACGGGCCCTAAGTTGAATACAACGTAGAACGTAAAGACACACTTGAGCCAAGGAGGGGTACAGGCCTAGCTGTACATCATGAGTGGGTCCTACATCTTTTATTTTGTCCACAATTAGGTCCGTTGTTTCAGAATTTCGAACGTTTGTATTGTTTCTGAAAATTTTTGAACTTTCCACCCTCTCGTAATTCGAACGTTACTGAAAAAACCCAACAAAACGGCTATAAAAGCAGAGACTTCGTCATCTTCAATTCCTCATTCTTTCACTCCTAAACTCTATTTCCTGCTTCTTAATTTCTCTGTTTATTATATCAATATAGATCAGGGGAAAATGGCAGCAGTAAGAATCTTGAAACTTACCATGTTCACCATTTTCACTCTGATTTATTTAGCAGCTACTAAAATCACAGCTCAGGAAGGCGATTTTGCTCCGGCACCGGCACCGGGAATGGACGCCGGAGCTGGGTCTCAGCTCACTTTGTCAACTGCCTTGATTTACTCTTCTCTCTTCTTATCTTTTATGGGTTTCCTCTTGTATTAATTTTATTTGAACACCAGTGGAGTATTACATTTATGTTTTTTTATTTAGTTTTTGGGCCTTAATATTATTAGTTAAGGTCTGAAGGTATCTGATTCTTGTACTACTGTGATGTATGGGTGTGGATTTTCTTTATCCAATTAAGATGAGTGAATTTTATTTTGCTTTTTGGTTTTTTCCATTGCTCTGTTTCCCAATAATTGATTCTATGTGGATTGTATCGTGCAAAGAAAATTTGGGGTATTTTTGATAACTTTTTACCTATTGTAAATTGAATGTCAATATTTCGTATATTTGAGCGCTGAAATTAAAAAAAAAAAAAAAAAAAATCTAAAACAAGGAAACCTTTGACGTCGAGTTGAGATTAAATCATCTTGAAATAAAAAAAAAAAAATCTTTTGAACACTATTATATTTTGATCGAATTAAATATCTTGATGGCAATATTAACCAAATAACTAAAACTAATTACTGTGTTGGCGAAAAAGCTCAGAACTCATAAGCTGAATTTTTAAGTCCTGACTGGGGTTCTCGAGTTGAATCGTGGCGCATTGAACAATCTACTTCAAATTAGTGTCTAGCTGCAATCTGCCGAGAGTTTATCGAAAATATAGCTTGTAAAGGTATGCAAGATTTAATATTATATATATATATATATATATATATATATATATATATATATATATATATATATATATTATCCTCATGGAATCATGCTTGATATTTATCTAGTAGACATATCTAAATATTCTAGAATGTTGTGGGAAGATAAGACATCTGGATATCCTAGAGTATTGTTAGAAGATAAAGTTGCTAGAATCTTCTTTGTACATTATCTAGAATCATCCATAGGCTAGCAGAGGCGGATAACCTAAAACTGATATACAATATCAAACCGACTAAAGAATAAGTATCGATATTTAATATATAGTTAAAAAGTAACTAAAGACAAACACAATATATGAATATAAACATTATCATTTCAATTGCACTCGACGAGTTGTCATATTTTGAAAACGATCAATGATCGCATCATTAGATACACTTTCAAATACTTCATCCTAAAAAACAAACTAAACAATCATTCAAAAAGTCATCACCAATCTTGCTTCGCAAATCATTTTTAATAAACTTCATTGAAGAAAAAGCTCTTTCAACCGTTGCAGTAGCCACAGGTAATATCAAACTCAGCTTCACAAGCAAATAAACAAGTCCCCATGTCTTGTAAATATTTATTTTAACCAATGTCTTTGACAGATCACCCAGCGCTTTCAAGTTAGAGAATGCATTGTCCATTTCTCGCACATAGTCAATATAGTTGTCAAGCTCATAACTAAGATCTTCAAGCTTAGAAGCGGGGAACTCATTTGGATAATATGTAGCAAGTTTCATAATCTTGTTTTTATCATAATTCGCAAAAGAATCATCGGGACTCAAACTAGCCATACCAAGAAGCAGAGAAGTATTCACTTCACTAAATCGACTATTAAGCTCCGAAAGTTGCAAATCAATAGTAGCACAAAAAACCTATACGTACAAATGATGGGAATATGTAACAGTTGAGCTTTTACGCTTCGACTTTCCAAGTGCATACTTCTCATCCATTTTTGGGATCACAATACCATTCTTATCACAAAACGAAGAGACATCTTCTATCAAAGAATTCCATTTAGATTCTCTCATTGTTTGCAATTGCCTCTTTGTAATATCAATAAGTTTCATTGCACTAACAATATCTTGATCTTTTTTTTGTAGGGCCATATTCAAATCATATGTAATTGCTAATAGTTTTAACATCAAATGTAATATACAAACGAACTCATAAGATCTTATATCTTCCACTAGATTTTTGGCTAATGCTTTCTCCTGATAATTTGAACCCTCATTTGCAAGAACTCCAAGTATATGAACAATCGATGAGATTAAAGAAACAAAGTTACGCAATGTCTTAAAGTGAGATCCCCAACGAGTATCACCTGGTCTTTGAAGCCCAAGTTCTTGGTTTAATCCACTTCCTGTATGAACTTCACCAAGCACTAATAACTCATCTAATTTTTTAGCTTGATCATCTCTAAGCATCTCCCTACGCTTATAAGAACCTCCAACAACATTCAAAATATTAGCAAGAATGTCAAAAAAATTATTTACATCATGGTGTTTCTTTGCAACAACTACAAGAGTCAATTGCAACTGATGAGCAAAGCAATGTATGCAATGTGCCGAAGGATTATCTTTCAGAATCAAAGTTTTAAGACCATTGATGTTTCCTTGCATGTTACTAGCTCCATCATACCCTTGTCCCCGTATTAAAGATGAACTCAATGAATGTTGTAAAAGCAAAGAATATATTTCATTTTGTAATGCATGTGCACTTGTATCTTTAACATGAACAAGGCCAAGGAATCGCTCAATAAGTTCACCCTCTTTATTGACATAGCGCAGAACAAGAGCCATTTGTTCCTTATGAGAGACATCTTTAGACTCATCAACTAATATCCCAAATAAATCCCCATTCAAGTCTTCAATAATTGCTTTCACCGTTTCTTTTGCACAAGAATTCACAATATCTTTCTGAATATCAGGAGAAGTCATGGTATTATTTTTTGGAGCTTTTTCTAATACCACATTTTTCACATCTTCCTTCCTATCTGCATACCATTTTAAGCGATCTAAAAAATGGCCTCTCCTAGTAGAAGTTACACTCTCATCATGGCCCCGAAAAGGAATTCCTTCTTTCAAAAGATACCTTATCACATCAATTGAAGCATTCAAACGAACTCGATGATCACTTTTAATTTTCTCAGATTGTTTGTCCAAAGAAGTTAGAATGGATTGTTCTTGGTTCATTAAATCTAGCATCATATTGAAACATCGATTATGAACACTACCCACGTTACCCACATGTGAATTAAATCTTTCTAAAGCTTTATTCCAACCTCTAAAACCATCCGTTGTGAAAGCATCACCTACTTTTTTTCCATATCCTCCAACCTCATTTTTAAACAAGTAACAACATAAACAAAATGTTGCATCTTGTTTAATGCTATATTCTAACCATTGAGAACATGAAATTTTAAACCATTGAGGATTAAAGTGACGCATTATTCCCCCAAAATCTCTTTTTGGAAAGACAAAATCACGGGGTTGACAAGCTCTATTTTGTATATAATTTCTCCTTATACGGTTACGTAAATTAGGAGGATATTCTGAAATTGGTTTTCTTTTAGCAGGATCGGGCTCATAGTAGCACACTTTATCCGATGCTTGGGAATGATTAATATTGTTATTAATAACTGGACATGGAGAACTTGTCAAAGGAGAGCTAGAAGAAGTTGCAGAAGCTTGAGCTTGGTAAAAACTCGTGATCATATCGACTTTTGCTAGAAAAACCTAAAAATCACAAAATAGAAATTTACTTGAAGTAAAAGAGTAAATCATCATGTACTTTATTTCAATTACAAAAGTATGAGACGACATCTAACTTGTGTCAAGTTGCATCAATCAACACCAAATTTCCAGATTCAAGCAAACATCTTCATTGTCTGTTTCAATAATTAAAACCGTGCTTAGTTGTCTACTTGTCTTATTGATTTGATTATTAGTTATGACAATTTACTTCACAAATTAATAGAGGAAAAAGCAAAATTTAGGACCCTAAGATTCTTTCTTTGCTGGTCCCAAAATAAAACTAATGAAACTTAGAACTTTTGTCAAGATGGGTAGGGTTGGTGTGAAGCAAACTTTACCTCATGAGATAAACTGACGAACCCTAGCAGAGGAAGCAGCAGAACCCTAGCTTTTTCTTTGATTTGGGAATTGGAAGAAAACCCAGCAGAACCCTAGTTTTTTTTATTTGGGAATTGGGAGAAAAAGTTTGTCTTTAAAAAATTAAAAGCCAGAAAGCCTTTGTTAAACAAAGAAAGAAGCAAAGACTTCTGTTAAACAAAGAAAGAAAACGAAATAATGTAGGAGTATTAAAGAAAGAAACACGTTGCTTCTATTAAACAAAAGAAACTTTAAGTACTTAAGTTAGAAAACGATGTCGTAGTAAAAAATGTATTAAAGAAACGAAACAAAAAAAACACTGCTTTAGTGGGGAATCGAACCCATATCTTTTTCCAAAGAACCCACAACCCTTACCATTGAACTCATACCTCTTTTGTTACTGGGTTCAGCATGATATATTTATATAGATGTGGTAAATATTTCAATACAAATACAGGGTTTCGAAAAAAGTCACTGGGTTCGCCCGAACCCGCACCCACTACTGTACCTCCGCCCCTGTAGGCTAGTATAAATAGGGGTTGTGTTCATTTGTAATGAAACTAAAAATCAAGAAAGCCTACTTTCCAAAACAAGTTTTCCCATCTAAAATCTACTAGTCTTGCAAAGCTCGTGCTGAGCCCGAGCCCCAAATCAAGGCAATAATAATTAATGATAATAATAACAACAACAACAACAATAATAATAATAATAATAATAATTTGTGTTACGTTTTTAGGCATAACTTTTTTATGATCATCGCTTCTTACCCATTTATTATTCAGTACATTATTTATGTTTTCTGATCATATCATTATATAATATTAAAAGAAATATTTATAAGAAAACAAATGTGCTAAGGAATAAGCATATATCACTAGGACAAAGGTGACTTGATATTTATTAACATAATTTAAAGTATGCAAAATGATTTCAAATGGACTATAATCATAGATTAAAGAAGATATTTTAATATTTTATGAATTTGTGAGCATATTATTTCTATTTAGAGGTAGAAATAAAGAAGATATTTTAATTGATTATTTTGGTATTTATTGATTAACTACTCATAATTTCGTATGACCATAGTTTATGCCATAAAAAATATGGTGATTAAAGCCTAGGTTTAGATGAAATTCAGAAAAATTCAAATTTATTAAAACAAAGTCCAAGAATTAACTTAGATTATCATTAACTCATTAATGCTTTATTTTTAAAAGAAAATTCCGATACCCAACCAATTAATGATTATATGATTTCTGACAAATTAAATTATTTTAAGAAAAATATATATCTTTGTTTCAATAGCATGTGACCATCAACCGTATTTAATAAATGTGAGATTACAAGTTGATCACTTGCTAAGCACTTCTCCCTTTTCTTTTGTTCTATCCCCATTTGATTAACTAAATTGGATAAAATTTAAATATTTTTTAATTTTATTTTCAAGATTCTAATCTATTAATTTTAGAAAAGTTTTGAAATTTATTTTCTATTGTATAATTGAGTTAAATCACTAAATCTAAATTATATTTTCAAAATAATTTTTCTATTAAAAATAAGACCGAAGAGAAATTTAATTATAAGTTTAGAATTATTATGAAAATTTGATCGACAGGGTACTCTCCCATTATCAAATAAATTCTTCAAGGTTTTTGTTATCAGCATTGTAGATTTATCTTTGTGCATAATTAGTCATCATCATTCACAAATTTTCAAGCATTTTTGAAAGGCTCAGAGAATAATATATTTACCAAATTAAATATAGGAACCTAAGCAAAAAATAAATAAAGTAGGGGCAAAAAACTTATGGTGCATACTTCACCTGCAAAAAGTTAGGTTAAGGAGCTATGTATTACCAAAAAGGGTTTGAAAGTATCTTGATTTATTAGAAACATATTTTTGTATATGAAGTAATAAATAATAAATACAAGGACATATTTGAAAGAGCAAACCCTTTTTGTTGGCAAGCTAACAAGATAGTTACAGTGTAGCTAAGGACTACAAAACTCTTTACATGGTCCTTTATATATAGTAGTAATCTTCTCTTTTCAAGCTTCCTCTTCTTTAGTTGAAATTTCCAATCTTAGTTAATGATCTTGCGCTAGTAGAATGTTTCCAAATAATATTCTTCTTCTGCTATTCTTTACATGGTATCAGTACCATAAGACGACTTCTGGATTTCAAGGTCGGGTTAGTGGTTGATTCAACTGGTTTCTCTAAATGGATTTGGATGGTCGTGCTAATGGATTGGGGTTTGAGTTATTGAACCAGTCCAACTATAAGGTATGGAAAACTTGTAATGAACCTTGTTGGTGAGGATTTGTGGGAAGTTGTCAATGGGAGTAACACAAGTGCTCCTGCTGACGCACCGAAAAATAGCAATGCACGTAAGAAGTGAAAGTAGATTAATGCTAAGGCGGAGTTTATCCTAAAGAGGTTTATCTCTCCTAATTTATTTGATCATATTATAAGGTGTAAATCAGCTCATGAAATATGGAGGACCTTCGATCGACTGTTCAACAAGAAGGATGAAGCTCGGCTACAGATTTTGGAGAATGAGTTAGCTAACACCACTCAAGGTAATCTCTCTATCGGTGAGTATTTCTTGAAAGTTAAAAAATTGTGTTTCGAAATTTCTCTATTGAATCCAGACGAGGCTACCTCTGAAGCACAAATAAGAAGAATCATTATTCGTGGTTTAAAGCTAGAATATATTCCATTTGTTACATCGATTCAAGGATGGGTTCAACAACCATCTTTGGAAGAATTTGAGAATTTGTTGTCGTCACAAGAGCTACTAGCCAAACAGATGGATGGTGTATCTATCAAAGAAGGGGAAGGAAATGCTCTTGTCGCCGATAAGAGAAACTATAAATGGAAATTAAGAGATATCATGCACTTTCAATCCTCAAGTGGTTCAAGATCGCTAGGAAAGAAGGGGGAATCTTCCAGTAATGGTAAAAAGCTTCTAAAATATTACCGTTGTGGCAAAGTCGGGCATATAAAAAGATATTGTCGAGCCAAAGAGAGCAATATGGCTCAAACCAAGAAAGTTGTTGAAGAAGAAGAAAAAGAAGAAGACTGGAAAAGTGCTTCGCAACGGAGACTCAAGTAATAAATGTCATGGCTTCCATAAATTTTGAAAGAGACTGGATTGTGGATTCAGGATGTGGGCACTATCTCACTAGATATCAATCCAAATTCTCCACCTTTCACGAATACAACAGACAAGATATCATTGTTACAGCAGATAATAGGTCCATGATGTTGAGAAGGAAGGCACTATTGTGATCAACGAGAAGCAAAAAGACACTATCACCCTCAACAATGTCTTTCATGTTCCAGGAATGAAGAAAAATCTATTTTCAGTTGCAAATGTTCCTCCGAAATATCAAGGTACTCAAGGCAGATATCGTTCACTCAGGTAAGAGAGTTAACGATTTATATGTCTTATCTACCTCTAATTTATATATTGAGAAAATGAGTAGCAATGATAATACACATCTTTGGCATGCTAGACTTGGACATCTAAGCATGGATAAATTAAAAGCCATGGTAAAGTTAAATCTAGTAAAAGGTTTGCCTAACTTAAGAAATTTTGGTGGAGGAGAGGTTTGTGAAGGATGTCAATATGGTTTGCATATCGGATTCCATTAGACAGATCCTTGTCAAGGTGCAATGCCCAACTAGAACTTATTCACAGTGACTTGATGGGGCCAACGAGAACTCCTTTATTTTCAGGTTATTCTTATATGCTAATTTTCATTAATGATTTTACTAGATTCACTTGGGTTTATTTTGTGAAGCACAAGTCAGAAGTTTTCAGTAAGTTTATGGAGTTCAAAGAAACAGTTAAAGGTGAACTCAATTCCAGAATAAGGCGGTTGCGAACTGATAATGGCGGTGAGTTCACATTAGATGAGTTTCTTTCCTTTTGTCATCAGCATGGCATTAAAAGAGAGCTAACATGTGCTGACACACCACAACAAAATGGAATGGCTGAAAGGAAGATCCGACATTTAACTGAGACATGTAAGAGTTGACATAATGCCAAGAATTTACCTAGAGCCTTGTGGGCTGAAGGTATGAAATGTGCAGCGTACGTGATTAACAAGATACCGCTTTCTCCAAACAATATGAAGTCTCCCTATGAATTAATATTTGGAGAAAAGCCTAGCGTGAAACACCTCAGGGTTTTTGGCTCTATTTGTTATGTTCACATTCAGGATTCTCAACGGAGCAAGACAGATGTCAAGGTAAGAAAATGCATATTTGTCGGATATGATGAAAGAAAAAAGGGATGGTAGTACATGGATTCTAAAACTCATCTCTTTGTTGTCTCAAGGGATGTCATATTTGATGAAGTGTCTTTGTATTATGGAGCTGCATTGGATGGAGCGAGTTTCAAAAGCTTAAATAATGGAGATTCAAGCTTGCCCATTGCAGATGCTTCTCTAGATAATACAAATGCCGAGGAGTTAAGAGAAAGGGGGAGTCCTGGACCTCAACAACATGAAACTCAACAAGAAAATGATTCAAGTGGTTTGGGAAGGCCAAAAAGAACTATTATCAAGCCACCTCGCTTCATAGATAAAAATTTTGTCAGTACGTATTCCTATTTCTTTGCAGGACCAATTGATGATGAAGAACCTTCCTCATTCGAAGAAGCTAAAGGAGTCAAAGAGTGGGAGCTTGCTATGGATGGTGAAATGGAGGCTCTGATGAAAAATCAAACTTGGAGCCTTGTACCAAAGCCGAAGGATGTACAACCCATTTCTTGTAAATGGGTTTACAAAATCAAAAGAAGAGCAGATGGCAGCATAGATAGGGCATAAAGCAAGGCTGGTTGCTCGGGGATTTTCTCAAAAGTATGGTAAAGATTATGAAGAAACTTTCAGTCCGGTGGCTAAGATGATCTTTGTCCAAGTTGTGCCAGCCTTGGTAGCCTCCCATAATTGGAAGTTGTGAGCACGTGATTTTTGCCTCATACGAATTACTCCAAAATAACTCCCGAAATTAGGTCTTTTCTTTAATTATGTGTTATTTTTAGGAAATATTGTGCGGTTTTCCTGTTTGTTTGCATAGGTATGTGTGCATGTGTAATTTAATTAATGCATTTAAAAATACAAAAAATAATATAATGTAATATGTGTTGCATGTGCATTTAGGAATTAACAGGTTTGTTTTAAAAAAAAAGGAAAGTCATAAAAAATATGTAATTGTTGTAATTTTGTCATTTAAATGTGCCCTTGTGTGATTTCATTTTCTTTGTTTTGTGTGTTAATTATTGTAAGTATTAATTAATATTTGTAGTTGTATTTAGATTTTACAATTAATTAATTAGGAATTGTATTTAAATCAGAAAATTAAAAAAAGAAAAGGAAAAGAGTTCAAAAAAACAAAGAAAGATTCGGACTGGGCTTGTTTTAGGCCCAAGAATTGCACTTCCTACCCAGCCCAGATCTGTCAACCCAAAAGCCATCAAACAACGTAGTATAGGGCAAGAGCTACGTCGTTTTGATGGTGCCCGTCTAGGTAATCTCAAGACAACCAAACGACGTCGTATTGGCATTTTCCATCTGGACCGTTGATCAAATAGATCCAACAGTCTAGTTTAGTTCTTTCATTAAACCAAACGACGTCGTATTGGCATTTTCCATCTGGACCGTTGATCAAATAGATCCAACGGTCTAGTTTAGTTCTTTCATTAAACCAAACGACGTCGCATGATTGTATTTAATCGGGACCGTTCATTGATTTTTGATCTGATGGTTCCAGGCCTTTCCCCATGACCCGACCCACCTGCGTCTGAGACCGACCCATTCCCCAACCTAAACCAAACGACACCGTTCAGTTAAATGAGTTGATCCAGGCCGTAGATCTTACCTGATCCAACGGTCAAGATCAGACCACCCCTCCCCTATATAAACTGAATTCATACCCCAGCCCCCTAACCAAGCACCCCCCTCGCCTTCCTGTTCATCATCGTCTCTGAGACGACACCCCCCCAAACCCTAGCCGCCCTAGTTCCCTCTCACCTGAAACCCGGCGGCAACGACGCCGCCGGTCACCACCTTAACACCCCTGAATCACCTCGACCTCTTCTTTCCAACCATCACCATAACTCCCCTCGAATCAGGACCCAACTCTTCGAATCTTAAATCGAAGGTTGGACTGTAAACCCAACCATCTCCGATGATTACCAAACTAACACCCAGTGACCTTCCAGCCACCCCCAACACAGATCCTCAAACAGTTTGGCTCGAATCATCTCAAAGCTGCTCGAATCTTCATTTGAAGATTCAAGCCAAATATGAACTTACCCAGATCCATCCCAAATTCATACCAGGTGACCCCCAGGCTTCCCTCACCCCTAAAACACCATTGGTTCCTTTCGAATCTGGCTAGAAACACTCAAGCCCTAAATCTGAAAAAAACGGAACCCTAAAATTCCGAATCATGGAATCTGTCCAAATTAATTGAAGGGTTGGATCTAATAGACCTTAATCGAGGTGTTCTCAATTGAGAACACTTCAATTAAAGTCTGTTCGACCTCAAAATGCTTAGGTCTGAGTTCGAGCCTAAGTCAGAATATTTCTGAGGTTCTGAGGTATTTTACTTTTATTTTCCTTCATTTTTGTATTCATGTTTTTCTATCTATGTATCTGTTTAGTTTAATTTTATTAATTTTCCATTTTCTAGCAATTAATTCTGCTCATCTTCAGTGGACTTTTATTTTGTCCAATTCTGTCATTTGTTTATGTTTGCTATAATTGTTATGTGTAATCGATTAATAAGTTGCGTCGATTAATTAGTTTCCAGTTAATCCGTGATTCTGTCAATAACACTAAAATTACCCGAATTGCCTATTTCTTTGTTTCTGATTTGTTCAATGTCAATTGTAATATGTAATCGACTAATTAAGCTTCGTTGATTAGGTTGTTCGTATAGTTTGAATCATTTGGCATTCTGTTGATTATAGTGTTCAACTGTTAATTGTCCGATTAATTCAGATTCTGTTTAATTATGAGCATTATTCTGAATCATTGGAACTCTTGTACTGGATGTATTTTTTCTGACTAGAATTGGTTTATAGCTGTAATAATTTAGGTGATCAGATGGGAATTAGTTTAGTCAAATGTTTAACTTTCTTCTTTAAAATGAGTGGGTACAGCTGATAGGCAGTAATATTAAGGGGTTTTCAGGGGTAATTTGAGAATAAAACAGTAGGAATAATATGTTAATGTTAGTGTGTTGTTAGTGGGATTTTAGTGTCTTTAAATTAATGTGATAATGGGTAACCAAAGGGAGTGGAGGGGCTGAAATTAAGGAAAAGCTTTCCTTAATGGCTAATTAAGTGAAAAATCAGAGAAGTGGGAAATTTCTGATTTTAAAAGGGGAAAAGGGGTCCGGGCAGTAGGCTGGAGGGAGGGGGAACAATTTGTATAAAAGGGGATGTTAGGATCAGATTTTAAAAAAGAGATTAGAGAGAAAAGAAGGGATTGGATTTTAAGAACAAAGAAAGAATAGAAAAAGAGATAGGAAGAAAACTGGCTGATTTTAGGAACAAGAAAAAAAAAAAAGAGGAAAAGAAAGGGAGAAAAATCAGAAAAAGGTAAAAACAGAATTTTACATTCGAAGTTAGTGTTAAGGCTGATTTTGGAGATTAAGAGTTTCAGTTTGCCTTTCCTAAGTTTTAAAAAATCAGAAATATTGTTTCCTTGTGGCTGTCCGGTTTGTTTGGTGATATTGATTGGTTCGAATCTGGAATTTCTGAGTTTCCTGTTACTGTTTTGTCTGGTTTTCACGGATTTTTTTTGGGGCTGTTCAATCTGTTGAACTGATGTGTGTGTGCTGCTGTTAATTTCGCTGACCTTCCTATTTTTCTGCTGTTGGGTTTTTGTGCTGCTACTGCTGAATATTACCTCTTTTTACCCTCATTTCCAGGTATATATTTAGATTCATGTTATTGCAAAGTTTCAATGTTGAAGAGAAACGAAATCTGGAATTCCAAATATGTCTGCTATCCATTTAAATTCATTAGTTGAGTTTCAATTTTTTAGTTAACTAATATAGCTTATGCTCGACATGGGAGCTATTAGTCCATCAGGCCTCTTTTGAAGTTAGTATAAGCTTTGCAATAATTCTATTTATTTCGAAATCTCATTAAGTATAGTTATATTCGAATTGTCGAGACATGGGACTTGGTAGAAAGTTGACTATTCTTTAAACTTTGTATTTAGACCATGTTAACTAAGCGCTTGGTAACATGGAAATATCGGGGAACCACGCTAGTAAACTTCGTCAAGCCTGATATTGTTTAATTCTAGTTGATATAAGTATTCTCGTTTACATAAAATATGGTCTAATAATGGGGATAACTATAAGTGAGAGGTGAATTGATATAATTCGTTACAATTAAGATATTGAAATATTCCGGAAGGTTCAGATGTGTATTTGCGGTATATGTAATGTCATTTTATTAAATCAATTTGTAGATTAGTTCTCTTTCTTAACAACAAATGGCCCATTTATTTTAGGAATGCGATTAACTCATTTTCTTATAAAAATAGTATATAAAAATAATGTCAATGATTTTTTACAAAGTATAGATTTAGTATTTGTAAATAGCTTGCATAAGCCGAGATAAAAAATTGGTTTGATTTTATCTATCCCAAACTCAATCATCGTAAGCAAATTAACCAAATAATTAGAACTTTGGACTAAAAACAAGTTGTGTAGAAGAAGATTGGATTTATGAATACAGATTGCGGCATTTTAAGTCAAAGATATACAAAGTAGAGTTCGCTCCAAGTAGAATAATGAAAATTCTTCGAAAAATATTAGTTTGCTTATCAACTAATTTTTTCCTAGTTTTACACGTAATTCGCTTGGCAAGTTTTTAAACACATACACTTAGTCCTAAGACTAGGAAAATAATAAATAACTTGTGCATATAATTATCAAGCACTAAAAATACATAAACGAATTACGGATACCGTATTCACGATAAAATGGTAATTTTAGTTGCACGTTATTTATTTATTTATTTTTCATCTCATTAACTCTTCTAATTTGAATAGTTTTGAGGTATATAATTCACACGTTTAAATCATATAACCTGTGGTCAACACCTAATAAATCTTTATTTTTCTGGAAATCTCGAGGCACTCCATTCAGTAATTTCCCATGGCTTTCATATTTAAAATAGACGGACATAATAAACATTTGTAGAAAATTTATATTGCCATTAAGAATATTTTGTGTAATTGTGGACACGTTCGCGTGACATGATTACATTTCTAAAGACAATTCGGAGTATGCGTTCGCACAACTTCGAGCAAACTTTCTTAATAAAAGGGGGTTTTTCGGAGGTTATTAAATTAATTTATTTCATATAACCCGAGATGTGCAGTTCACCATTTAATCATACAAGAGTGACGAGTGTTCGTAAGTTTATTTTAAGCACGCACAATTTAGGCCATAAATTCATTTTTTTTATATAATAAAAATAAAAACATGCTATCAATCTTATTGTGTACACGTATGCGTGACACGATTATTTACATTTATATATATAAAAAATGAATATACGTACGCGTGATTCGTTTCATGATAGGTCTATAATTATAAACAATCTTAACCAAAAGCGGTAATAAAACTATGTAACAAGTTAAAAAAATGTATTTAGTAAATCAAGATAAATTAGGCCAAGTATAAATTGCTAAGCGACCGTGCTAGAAACGCGGAATTCGGGAATGCCTAACACCTTCTCTCGAATTAACAGAATTCCTTACTCGGATTTCTGGTTCGCAGACTGGTAAACAGAGTCATATTTTCCTCGATTCGGGATTAGAACCGATGACTTGGGACGCCATAAAATTCCCAGGTGGCGACTCTGAAATTAATAAAGAATCCCGTTTCGATTGTCCTTTGATCGGAAAAACTCTCTTTACTTATGCCCTCCTCCGGGATGTTGTGTAAAAAAGAGGTGTGACAGCTCTGGCGACTCTGCTGGGGATTAACAAACCCAGAATCTCTGGTTCAGGGTTCAAGAATTCGAGCTTAAAATAACTGTTATAGTTGGCTTTGCTTGTTATCTGATTTTTTTTTACATATTTATGCTTAATGTACTAAATGTTGCTTTTTACCGCTTTAATATTATCTGAATTATGCATATAAAACTGCTACGAAACCCTTCTTCTTTCTGAGTCTTCTGAATTTATGGTGCACACGTGCGCGTGGCCCACCTTTCTGTTAGAAGTCATACCAAATAAGACGAAGTTGGGACAAGTAACTAGGCCGGGTAGACTTTCGTGCTCCCGGTACGTTGCCCCCACTTCGGCTCAAGCTGTCCGTTTGGGTAAGCTAGGTCTAGAACAGTATGCCTCAGGTTTTTCACTTAGAATAACTCAGCCTCATACCGGATCCCTAGTAGGAACGTCTGTTTGCATCATGTGCATTTGACCTTGGAGACTCAACACAGGGGTTGAGTCTGTCTAGGACAGGTGCACCCGAAATGAAAAGACCATCCTGATGCATCTTACTTGCTACTTGTGCATTCATTTGCCTCGGATTTGCATGTTGACCAGCTTAATTGGGAAAGGATAGAAAATCATTGTGAAAGCCGAGAAAGAAAATGGGCTGTTTTAGAAAATTCCCAAAATAGTTTAAAATTTTGAAAAAAAGGGGAAGTGTCGTTTTTTTTATTTTTTTTTTAAAAAATAAAAAAATAAATTTTTTTAAAAAATAATTTTTTTTATGAGTGTCTGTTGTCAAAAGGAGTCTTGATTTTGTTAAAATTAATCGCAGATACAAAATGAGCACCATCCAAAACCCACCATTCGCAAATGTAGATGAGTTTCTATTTCGGCTTCAGATATAGTGGCATGAGTTAGGAGAAGATGGTCAGAAATGGGTCATTAAGTATTTGGGAAGTCTCACAGATATTATGAAAGTTAAACCACGCGATGATTTGATTACGGCGTTAGTAACTTTTTGGGACCCTGTTCACAATGTCTTTCGCTTCTCTGATTTCGAGCTTACTCCCACATTAGAAGAGATAGCTGGATATGCCGGTTTTGACGGAGATTTGAGAAACCAAAATCTTATATTCCCAAAGGCTCCTCAGTGCATCGATTCTTTGGTCTTCTGAACATCAGTAATCAAATCAGAAAAAGCAATGTTGTCAAAGGGTGTTGTTCTTTCAACTTCCTGTATTCAAGGTTCGGAAAGCCGGATGGATTTGAAATTCATAAAAGGGGCCTTACTAACAAGCAGAACAAGGACACCTGGCAGATTCACCGTCGCTTCGCTTTCATGGTGGCTTTTCTGGGAATCATGATCTTCCCAAACAAAGAACGGACAATTGATATTCGCATAGCGAGAGTTGTACAAGTCCTCACTACCAAGGAAAGTCACACCCTTGCCCCGATCATTCTCTCAGACATTTATCGGGCGTTGACTTTATGTAAATAAGGGGCAAAAGTCTTCGAAGGGTGCAAAATTTTGTTTCAAATGTGGATGATCAAACATCTCCGGCATCACCCCAAGTTCATGCAGTATGGTCCAAGCAATGACAATTTCATCGAGAGTTATGAAGAAAGAATAAAAGATTATAAATCTCCAGAAGGGGTGGAAGCCTGGATATCTCGTTTAAGATCTTTAACGGGAAGTCAAATTGAGTGGACTTTGGGATGGCTCCCGGTAAGAAAAGTGATACACATGTCAATCTTGAATAGTTATTTGCTGCTGTTGGGTTTGAGAAACGTCCATCCATATGTGCCACAGAGAGTTCTAAGACAACTAGGTAGATACCAAGTGGTGCCTGATGATGAGGATTTGAGTATGCAAGTGATCGAGCTACACCCCGAAGCCACTCTCCCCGAGGCTTTAATTCAGCATATGTGGAATGGGTGTCGATACTTGAAAGATGATACTCAAGTTCCAGATCCTGCAAAGGGCGAGATAAATCCAGGATATGTTAGGTGGTTTGAGAAAAGATCCCGTGTGGATGATGCACCAGAACCTGATCTTGGAAGGCCTATAAAAAGACCACATGTTCAAACCTTTGATGATAAAATCCAAGAATGATTGGCTTGGGGAGAAAAGGAAAAGGGATACAAAGCAACTATTCATGCCTTAAAAGAAAGTCTGAGGAACCTCAATTTGGAGAAAGACTTACAAGCACAAGAAGCAGAAGGTGAAAAGAAGAGTCTGATTTGTGAAAATAAAAATCTCCGCGCTCAATTTCAACAGATGAAGAAAGCTTCAGAAGCACCAGTGAGAAGTTGGAAAGATCAAAAAATCATTATCAATCTGATGGAAAAAATGCAAGATTATGACTCAATCTTGGCAAAGACTGAAAAGGAGTTAGGCAAAGCTAAGGAAAAAAAATCATACAATTAAACGAGGAGGTCAAATCTAATAATGAACGCCAAGTAATGAGATCCGAAGAAGACAAGGCACAATTCAAGAAAGAGAAGGACCGTTGGATACATTCAGAAGCTCAACTCCATGCACAATTGGAAGAAATGAGAAGGTACAATAGAGAACATTAGCATGCAGACATCGACAGAGAAAGAGCACAGGCAAGACTCGATCAGGCCAGACTTCGAGCTCAATTGGAGTCAGCCTTAGATCGCGAAGACCGCATAAGAGATATAGCCACCACTCGCCAACAGCAACTGCAAAACCAAGACCAACGTCTCCAAGATTTCAGGGCACAAATTCATGATTTGGCGGTTTACACCTCTCAAAGTTATGTGAACTGCCAAGGGATGGATTATGAAAGGTTTCTAGAGCATGCACCTACTTTTGCCCGTCATTTGGCAATGGAGTTAGAAAGAATATATCGTACACTAGGAGGTCAGCCGGGTCAAGCCCCACCGTGAGCAGATGTTCCAATGATTGAAAACAAAGGTGGGGAGTGGAGCATATTCACAGCTGTTAGGAGTTATGTCTTTTTGTTTGATTTGGGTTTGTGTCGAGTCTTTTAAACCATTTTCTTATAATGTTTTCCAAATGTAATGTCCTTTCCGTCTTTGTATTGTTTCAAGAATAAATAAAAGTGTTGATAATTGCCTTCTGCCAGAACTACGCACGGTCTGATTCATGCGGGGACATGATACGTAGGCAATCTCTATAAGATTTGACCACAATCAAAAGAAGGAATAAAATGAAAAGGGAGGGAAATAAAGATAAGAGTGAGTGACAATAAAAAGAAAGATCAAGAAAAGCTGGGATGACACAAGCAACCGAGCAAATACATGATAGAAAATGGTTAATTGCCTAGGAACATTGCATCTCAACGTGTAATTGTATATGTGTTAAACTCTCAAAACTAACAAGTGTGCTCATTTCCAAAATTCAAGCAGTTAGTTTATCTAGAGTATACTGGCACATTATCATTATCAAACCAGATCAAAAGGACCGATACCCGAAAGCTTGTCTATCCCGGATGTCGACACAGGTGTTGAGATAGAGGAGTTGGACGTCAGTAAAATGAAAGAAGAGATGCTTAAACTTAAGCAACAGATGGCCGAGATGTATCGGTCTTGGTCCACAGGACAATCACCCCCAGCTTACCCTGCTAACCCTGCCTCCACCCCACCACTAGCTTAAACTCAGGATAATCCTACCACTGATCTATCCCCGAGTTTCCCCATTTACCAGCACTACCGAGGCACCACTTCTCATGCACCACAATCTCCCCCCCAAACCAGTTCCATACCCTCCTCCACCAGTAACTCCTGTCTTCGTAGCACCTCCCCCAGCTACACTCCACAAATCCCCTAGTGAGCCTATGTTCCAGGCCCAGGACAACCAATACTACCCCTTGGAGCCCACTTTGAAAGCTTCATAAATCCATTCATTTACTCCCCGTTTTGACCTCCTAACAGAAATTGACAAGCTTGTCAAAAATACCGACCAGGAAGAGATGTTCAGGAAAGTTAAAAGCTTAGAACAATCGTTACGAGACATGCGAGGGTTAGGAGGGCAGGTTAGTGTGGCCTACAAAGACCTATGTTTGTTCCCAAATGTGCAATTACCAGCTGGTTTCAAGATGCCCAAGTTCGACCTATACAACGGGCACGGCGATCCAGTAGCCCACTTGAGGGGTTTTTGCAGCAAGATGAGGGGAGCTGGGGGAAGAGACGAATTATTAATGGCTTACTTCAGTTAGAGTTTGAGCGGATCAGCTTTGGAATGGTATACCCACCAAGACCATGGGAGATGGTACACATGGGATGACCTGGCACAGGCATTTGCTTGTCACTTCCAATACAATCTGGAAATCATCCGAGATCGACTATCCTTGACAAAATTTGAGAAAAAAGCACAGTGAAAGCTTTAGAGAATATGGTTTCCGGTGGAGGGAACAAGCAGCAAGGGTGGATCCCCCAATGAAGGAAAGTGAGATGGTAGATTACTTCCTACAGGCCTTGGAACCTACTTACTATGGCCATTTGGTCTCAGCGATAGGAAAATAATTCAACGAAGTAGTGAAGATGGGAGGTATGGTGGAAGAAGGCCTCAAGTCAAATAAAATCATGAGCTATTCGGCTATCAAAGCAACTACTCAAGCTATTCAAGGTGGCGTAGGAGGGATGGAAAAGAAGAAAAGAGAGGAAGTGGCAATGGTTGATTCAGGAACTTGGTCCGGATCCAGAAGTTTACCTCATTACTACAATCAACCTCGATCCCACCAACCAACTTATCACCACAATTCACCCCAATACTACTATCACCCGTCGGAACCTCATTTTTCCGTCCACCATGTGCAAGCATACAATCAACCACATGCCCGCGCTCATTGGCATGCTCCTGTCATACCGAGTACCTACCCATATCCGCGAACCTATCCCGGACCAGGTTTCAGGCCTAATCAAGCACTCAAGGGTGAAAGGTTGCAGAAAAAGAAAACCTTTACTCTATTGGGAGAATCCTACACTAGTCTGTTCCACAGGCTAAGACAACTAGATATGCTAAGGCCGATACAATCTAAGCTGCCAAATCCTCCTCCAAAGAATCTGGACTACACTGTTAGCTGTGAGTATTATTCTGGTACACCAGGTCATGATACAGAAAAGTGCTGGCACTTAAAAAATGCAATACATGAGCTGATTGATACTAATAAAATTGAAGTTCAAGCCCCCGAAGCTCCCAATATCAACAGAAATCCGATGCCAGCCCATCAGGAGGCCAACATGATAGAAATAGTGCGGGCTGATGGGGAAACCAAGAAGCCGTCACAAACCGTCATGATGATTAGGTCTCATGAAGCCAAGACAGATGAACAATTAGCAGATAAGAAGTCGGTACCTAAGCAGAACAAAAACAATATTGAGCCATCTGTGGTTGTTGAGAAGGGATCTTCGAGCGAAGTTGCCACGAAGCAGGAAGGGGTAAAGGTGATTGTACCAGGGGTGGCCAGCAAACCCATCATAGTCGTGGAAGGAGCCCGCGTAGATCGGGTTATTATCAAGCCAGTAACCCAGTTACCAGTGATCAACAACAAGGCTATTCCATGGAACTACGAACGGGTGATGGTAATGTACAAAGGAAAAGAAGTCAAGGAAGAAATCTGTGAAGTACAAGGTTTGACTCGCTCAGGAAGATGTTTTACTCTCGAGGAATTAAGAAAAGCTAAAAATAATCCAACACCAATGAAGAAAGCCGTGACTGAAGAAAAAGCGGAAGAATTCTTGAGAAAGATGAAGCTGCATGACTATTCTATCGTGGAACAATTAAAAAAGACGCCCGCTCAAATTTCACTATGGTCATTGCTGATCCATTCGGACGAGCACCGTCAAGCTTTAATGAAGATCTTGAATGAGGCACACGTTCCCGATAAGATCTCCTTGAATCACTTGGAAAAAATAGCCAACAAAATCTTTGAGGCAAACAGAATCACATTTTCTGATGATGAATTGCCTGTGGAAGGTACTGAGCACAACAGAGCTCTTTACCTCACATTGAAATGTGAAAACTCCGTAGTGACCTGGGTATTGGTTGACAACGGGTCAAGCGCAAACATCTGCCCTCTCTCCACTCTGAGCAAGTTGAAAATAAAAGAGGAGAGGATCCACAAAAATAGTATTTGCGTACGGGGATTTGACGGTGGAAGCAGAGATTCATTTGGCGACATAGGGCTGGAGCTGACAATAGGGCTGGAGCTGACAATAGGGCCAGTTGAATTCACAATGGAGTTTCAGGTGTTGGATATAGCTGTTTCCTATAATTTACTGTTGGGTCGACCATGGATCCATGCTGCTAAAGCAGTCCCATCAACACTACACCAGGTGGTCAAGTTTGAATGGGATAGACAAGAAATAGTTGTGCATGGGGAAGACAGCTTAGATGTTCACAGCAGTGCCATTGTACCGGTCGAGGGAATCAAAAATGACCAGGGACCATGGGTTTACCAGGTTTCTGACGCAATGTTGGTAGAGAAAATTCCGGAGGGGAAATACATTCCAAATCCAAAGATGACCGCTGCATCAGTCATGGTAGCATATGAGATGTTGAAAAATGGTTTTGTACTCGGTAAAGGTTTGGGCTCATCTTTGCAAGGCATCATACAACCAGTATCTCTTCCCGAGAACTTGGGAACATTTGGTTTGGGATTCATACCCACTCTCACAGACGTGAGAAAGGCCAGAAAGCTAAAACAGAAGGCATGGGTCCTTCCAAAGCCAGTCCCACATCTGTTAAAATCTTTTGTCAAGTCCGGTACCAGAAATCACCCGATAACAACAATTCCTAAATCTATGATTAATCCTGAGGAGGAATTAATTGAAAGATTTGAAAAGCTGTTTGACGATGTGAACATGGTGGAAAGCGGTGAAGATTCTAGCAACGCAGAAGTTCAATTCGTTGCGCCAGAGATATAGCTTAATAACTGGAAAGCCACTCCTCTCCCCATTCGAAAGGAGTCTTGGTAGTTTATTTTGATTTTGCTTCAGTTTGTCTGGGTTATTTCAGGGTTGTAATCCAATTTTTTATCTTGCAGTTTGTTTGAAGTGTGCAAACCTTGTTATCTTTCATCATCCAATGAAATATATTTTCCTTTTCATTATCATTCCTGGTAGTTGTTCTTTTGTTTTTCTTCTCTTTTCTGTACAGTCCTTTTTACGCTAGCTCAAGTGATATGACATGCATAAGGAATCCTCAGCCCAGTCTTAAAAATCAATCTGATTCCGAAATAATAATTCAAGAAGTATATTGTGATTACGAATCAGAATATGATGAGGATAAGGCTTTCGAAGAGATTAGTAAAGAGTTAATTCATTTTGAAGAAAAGCCCAAACCCAACCTAAGTGATTCAGAAGCCGTCAATTTAGGAGACACAAATAATATCCAAGAAACTAAAATAAGTGTCCACCTTGAACCAAAGATCCGGGAAGAGTTAATTAAAGCACTCATCGAATTCAAAGATGTTTTCGCATGGTCATATGACGACATGCCAGGATTGAGAACTGATTTAGTGGTTCACAAATTGCCCACTGATCCAATGGTTCCTCCTGTCAAGCAAAAGTTGAGGAAATTCAAGACTGATATGAGTGTGAGAATTAAAGAAGAAATCACCAAACAGTTGGATGCAAAGGTCATTCGGGTCACTCAATACCCTGTTTGGTTGGCTAATGTCGTTCATGTGCCAAAGAAAGACGACAAGATTAGAGTATGCATCGATTACTGCAATCTCAACAAAGCAAGTCCGAAAGATAATTTCTCATTACCCAATATCCATATTTTGATCGATAATTGTGCCAGGCATGAGATAGGATCTTTTGTGGATTGTTATGTCGGGTATCATCAAATTCTAATGGATGAAGAAGATGCAGAAAAAACGGCATTCATCACACCATGGGGAACTTATTGTTACCGGGTAATGCCATTTGGTTTGAAGAACGCCGGGGCAACTTACATGAGAGCAATGACTACGGTGTTTTATGATATGATACATAAGGAGATTGAGGTATAAGTGGACTATGTGATCATAAAATCAAAGCATCAGGCCGACCACGTTGGGGATTTGAGGAAATTTTTCCTGAGACTTCGCAGGTACAACCTCAAGCTTAACCCTGCCAAGTGCGCATTTGGTGTTCCATCTGGAAAACTATTGGGATTCATAGTCAGTCGGCGAGGCATCGAGTTGGACCCATCAAAGATCAAAGCCATCCAAGAATTGCCACCTCCAAGGAACAAGACTGAAGTAATGAGTTTGTTAGGGAGGTTGAACTACATCAGCAGGTTTATTGCTCAACTCACGACAACTTGTGAGCCTATTTTCAAATTGTTGAAGAAGGATGCTACGGTCAAGTGGACTGATGAGTGTCAAGAAGCGTTTGATAAGATAAAAGGATACTTGTCAAAACCACCTGTGATGGTTCCGCCAGAACTAGGAAGACCTTTGATTCTTTACTTGACAGTCTTAGAAAATTCATTTGGTTGTATACTGGGGCAACATGACATCACCGGCAGAAAGGAACAGGCCATCTATTATCTTAGCAAGAAGTTCACAGCTTATGAGGTTAAGTACACTCATCTGGAAAGGACATGTTGCGCCCTAACTTGGGTAGCTCAGAAATTGACACACTATTTGTCATCCTACACTACTTACCTTATTTCGCGTCTGGATCCGTTGAAATATATATTTCAAAAGCCTATGCCAACAGGGAGACTTGCAAAGTGGCAGATATTGCTCACAGAATTTGACATCATCTATGTGACTCGGACTGCAATAAAAACCCAAGCATTGGCCGATCATTTAGCCGAAAAATCCGGTCGACGAAGATTATGAGCCATTGAGAACTTATTTTCCCGATGAAGAAGTGATGCATATCGGTGAGATGGAGAAAATTGAAAAACCTGGCTGGAAACTTTTCTTTGATGGGGCTGCTAACATGAAAGGAGTCGGGATAGGAGCTGTGATTATTTCTGAAACCGGGCATCACTATCCTGTTACGGCTCAACTTCGGTTTTATTGCACCAATAATATGGCTGAGTATGAAGCTTGTATTTTGGGGTTAAGGCTAGCTGCAGACATGCATATCCAGGAAATCTTGGTCTTGGGAGACTCGGATCTTCTGGTACATCAAATTCAAGGAGAATGGGAAACGCGAGACTTGAAGCTCATACCATACCGACAATGTTTACATGATCTGTGTCAACGGTTTCGATCAGTGGAGTTCAGGCATATTCCAAGGATCCATAATGAGGTCGCCGATGCATTGGCTACCCTGGCATCAATGTTGCACCATCCGGACAAAGCTTATGTGGATCCACTGCATATTCAAGTCCACGATCAGCACGCTTACTGCAACATGATTGAAGAAGAATTTGATGGTGAACCATGGTTCCACGACATCAAGGAGTATATCAGAATGGGGATATATCCAGCACAAGCCACAGGGGATCAAAAGAGAACCATTAGACGGTTGGCAAATGGATTCTTCTTAAGTGGAGGAGTTTTGTATAAAATAACACCAGACCTTGGATTATTAAGATGCATAGATGCTAGACAAGCTACGACTGTCATGTCTGAAGTACATTCAGGAGTTTGCGGACCCCACATGAGCGGATATGTGTTGGCAAAGAAAATTCTCCGAGCTGGTTACTATTGGCTTACCATGGAGCGAGATTGTATCAGTTTTGTGTGCAAATGTCATCAATGCCAGATACACGGAGATTTGATTCATTCTCCACCATCCGAATTGCACACAATGTCGGCACCATGGCCCTTCGTCGCTTGGGGCATGGATATTATTGGACCAATTGAACCGACAACATCCAACGGGCACAGGTTCATTCTGGTAGCCATTGATTACTTCACCAAGTGGGTTGAGGCCAAAACATTCAAATCGGTGACCAAGAAAGCCGTTGTCGATTTCGTTCACTCAAATATCATCTGTCGATTCGGAATCCCAAAGGTGATCATCACAGATAACGATGTTAATATCAACAGTAACTTAATGGAAGAGGTATGTCAACAGTTTAAGTTTATACATCGCAATTCTACCCCATATCGGCCCAAGGCAAATGGAGCAGTCGAGGCAGCCAACAAAAACATAAAGAAGATACTTCGGAAAATGGTAGAAGGTTCAAGACAATGGCACGAAAAATTACCATTTGCGTTGTTGGGATATCGCACTACTGTTCGCACTTTGGTAGGAGCAACTCCTTATTTGTTGGTATATGGAACTGAGGCGGTAATTCCTGCAGAAGTTGAAATTCCTTCCCTTCGGATCGTCGCCGAAGCTAAGATTGAGGATGATGAATGGGTCAAAACCCGTTTGGAGCAGTTGAACTTGATTGATGAAAAACGATTGGCAGCAGTATGTCATGGCCAATTGTATCAAAGAAGAATAGCAAGAGCATACAATAAAAAGGTGCGTCCCCGAAAGTTTGAAGTGGGTCAGCAAGTGCTGAAACGTATTCTTCCACATCAGGTTGAAGCAAAGGGCAAGTTTGCCCCGAATTGGCAAGGACCGTTCATTGTGACCAGAGTATTGTCCAATGGTGCATTATGTTTAACAGATATTGAAGGAAAATGCATAGACATGGCTATCAATTCTGATGCAGTAAAGAGATATTACGCTTGATTTTTCTCTGGTATAATTATTGAATATTTGTATTTGGCATTATTTCGAAGATTGGAATGACGAAGGTAATTTATTCTGCTATCTAAACACTGTACCCTTTGTTCCCCCTTTGAGCCACATTTGTTTCTTTCATACCCCTCTTTTGGAATCAATAACAAAAGAAAAGAAAAAAAAGGAAAAATATATAAAAAAAAAATTAAAGGGTGAACTACGTTTGACCTGATTCCTCAAAGAGGATACGTAGGCGCCTCATAGGGTGAATAATGTGCATAATGTGCATAGTATAACATGGTAAAGAAAATATCAAAAGACCCCCAAGCAAGAAACTGGGGGCTGAGGTTGTATTTTAATAAGAAATGTGACTCCAAGAGTTGTAATTTTAAACCCATATCAAATTGTTTTAAACCTTTGATACCCTTTCTTTCCAACCATATCCAAAAGACCTTTTGATCAATCTTAGAGAAATGCCAAGTCGAGCAAATGGAGGTGATTCATATCAGGATAACACTCTAGTCCAAACAGGAAAAAGCGACGAAAATGAGAGAGTCTTATAGGTGAAAACCATCACGGGCACCATGAGACGACGAAAGCTGAGAGAAAGTAAAAAGAGAGAGTCTTATCGGTGAAAACCTTCGCAGGAACCATAAGGCGAAAAGGAATTAAGAAATAAACAAATGAGGGATGTTTGTCGGTGAAAACTCTTTAGGACACTGCAAGTCGAACAAGGTCCGTAAGTTGGCGAAAAGTAAAATTGGGTTGTGGAAATTTTGGAGAACAAAGTAAAACATCTGAAAATGAGATTGGTTAAATAGACTGGGCTGATTAATCCAAAACGCATACCATGATCATTGGTGCCAGTGACTCCAATCAGATAAGTTCCTTATTCCTATCTCTAACAGTCATCCAAATTTGGATTTTCTTTTTATTCTTAATTGTCAAAGTCGTCATGTTTCATCACTGATAATCTTACTCATCTAAAGCTTTTGAGGTAAGTTTTGTTCCAACAAATAAAAAGGAATGTCAAAATATACTACCAAGATTCAAAATTGCACAATGCAAAGTACGGAATGATATGCGGGAGGTAATATGATGAAGATAAGATATGGGTGTGAGCAAAAGTTTAATCGGAGAAGTGGTTCAGTAATGTCATGAGAGACATATGGTTACGATTAGAAGGGTCAGAAGTGAAAACAACAGTTGGGGATTCTGCGGTTAAGAGTCAATTATGAGGACAAAACAGTCCTTTCGACCGCTTCAAAGCAGTAAAGCAGGACAAAGAGAAAACCACCCCCAGCAAGAATGCCACAACTAACCACCACGCCTTAAACTAACAAGATTTTCTTTGATTTGAAACAGGGGCAAAGACAATATTTGTTTCAGGAAACACCGGTGAGGGAAACAAGTACCATG
Source organism: Nicotiana tabacum (assembly GCF_000715075.1). Taxonomy (NCBI): domain Eukaryota; kingdom Viridiplantae; phylum Streptophyta; class Magnoliopsida; order Solanales; family Solanaceae; genus Nicotiana; species Nicotiana tabacum. The sequence continues at coordinate 218,234,082 of NC_134101.1, read as the reverse complement.
CAGGTTTGGTTGTATAAATTTTCAGGACCCTCCTGCAAAATGGGGCACAGGTTAAACCTTAAAACAATCATAAGTAAATAAATATAGGACAAATAAGCACCAAAGGGAATGTAGGTTGGCGTAAAAGTTTGCGAAAAGTTTTCAGGGCCCTCCTGGATAATGGGACATAGTTTAAAATTGGTTTAGATGGCAAGGTCTAGTAAAAGTCATGCCTTTAAAAGACATAGCTTGTATTTGAAATTGTCGTTTAGTTAAAATGTTGTCGGGACCTCCTGGATAATGGGACACAACTTTCAAATTTTAGTAATAGTTGGTAATATGATTTAGTAGCTGTCCCCAACTACCAAACTGGGGCAGAAAGTTTTCGTTGCTTTTGTCTATTTTACAGCAATCAGGCATCCACCTAGAGAACAAGGAAGAATAGTTGAAATATCAGCAATCAGGCGTCCACCTGGAGAACAAGGAAGAATAGTTGAAGTAGCAGCAATCAGGCGTCCACCTGGAGAACAAGGAAGAACAATTGAAATATCAGCAGTCAGGCGTCCACCTGGAGAACAAGGAAGAATAGTTGAAATATCAGCAGTCAGGCGTCCACCTGGAGAACAAGGATGAACAGTTGAAATATCAGCAATCAGGCATCCACCTGGAGAACAAGGAAGAATAGTTGAAGTATCAGCAATCAGGCGTCCACCTGAAGAACAAGGAAGGACAATTGAAGTAATCGAGGTCAGGAGCCCCCCTGAAGAATGGAATGACGATTAATTTCGAAGTTGTTGAGATTTCGCCCGCCTGAAGAGAGGAATGGCGATTTATTTGTAGTCGAGGTCAGGAGCCCGCCTGAAAAGAGGAATGGCGATTAATTTTCAAAGTAGTCGAGGTCAGGAGCCCCCCTGAAGAATGGAATGGAGATTAATTTTCAAAGTAATCGAGGTCAGGAGCCCCCCTGAAGAATGGAATGGCGATTAATTTTCAAAGTAATCGAGGTCAGGAGCCCCCCCTGAAGAATAGAATGGCGATTAATTTTCGAAGTTGTTAAGATTTCGCCCGCCCAGAGAAAGGAAGGGCGATTCATTTGTGGTCGAAGTCAGGAGCCCGCCTGAAGAGAGGAATGTCAATTTATTTTCAAAAGATGTTGTCGAGGTCAGGAGCCCCCCCTGAAGAACAGAATGGCGATTTATTTTTGACATTGCCGGTCAAAGTCAGGAGCCCACCCATATAATAGAGGAATACACTTAGAGTCAATAAGGCAGAGGAATCCAACCGGAATCCCCAGCGGGAAACAACAAGAATCCCAAGCAGAGAAAGGAAGTACAAGACTCGATGAAAAACAATACAAAAAGGAAATAAGCAGTTCAAGATCGGTAGTCTAAGGAGAATACAAGACAAATCGGAAGCAAAAGATACCAAAGGAGTCACCAAGACATCAAAGCAACAAGCGACACAAGGACATGATCTAGATAAGATTTTGTAATTCATATACCATGGTCTAGTCTAGCTTTTTGTTTTTCTTTAAGCAGGGTGTAATAAGGAGGTCAGCAAGCAGTAAAAGCAGCATGCAACAACAATAACATCGCAGTCCCATGGTACTCCCAGCTACCAAAACTTCCCGAACTACATTGACCTGATTCCTTCATAGCCAAGGATATGTAGGAAACCTTTGAAGCAGAGGTTCGGTCAAATCTTTCAAAAAATGCTTCCCACGGAGTATTCAAACAGGCAAAAATCACTCGTATCCGCTTACTTTATCTTTGCACGAAAACTCTTCATGTTTCCGGACAAAGAGGGGCAGCTGTGAGTACGTGATTTTTGCCTCATACGAATTACTCCAAAATAACTCCCGAAATTAGGTCTTTTCTTTAATTAAGTGTTATTTTTAGGAAATATTGTGCGGTTTTCCTGTTTGTTTGCATAGGTATGTGTGCATGTGTAACTTTTATTAATGCATTTAAAATACAAAAAAATAATATAATGTAATATGTGTTGCATGTGCATTTAGGATTTAGTTTTACAATTTAGGAACTAACAGGTTTGTTTTAAAAAAATAAAAAAAGGAAAATCACAAAAAAATATGTAATTGTTGTAATTTTGTCATTTAAATGTGCCCTTGTGTGATTTCATTTTCTTTGTTTTGTGTGTTAATTATTGTAAGTATTAATTAATATTTGTAGTTGTATTTAGATTTTATAATTAATTAATTAGGAATTGTATTTAAATCAGAAAATTAAAAAAAGGAAAGGAAAAGAGTTCAAAAAAGCAAAGAAAGATTCGGACTGGGCCTGTTTTAGGCCCAAGAATTGCACTTTCTACCCAACCCAGATCTGTCAACCCAAAAGCCATCAAACGACGTAGTATAGGGCAAGAGCTACGTCGTTTTGATGGTGCCCGTCTAGGTAATCTCAAGACAACAAAACGACGTCGTATTGGCATTTTCCATCTGGACCGTTGATCAAATAGATCCAACGGTCTAGTTTAGTTCTTTCATTAAACCAAACGACGTCGCATGATTGTATTTAATCGGGACCGTTCATTGATTTTTGATCTGATGGTTCCAGGCCTTTCCCCATGACCCGACCCACCTGCGTCTGAGACCGACCCATTCCCTAACCTAAACCAAACGACACCGTTCAGTTAAATGAGTTGATCCAGGCCGTAGATCTTACCTGATCCAACGGTCAAGATCAGACCACCCCTCCCCTATATAAACTGAATTCATACCCCAGCCCCCTAACCAAGCACCCCCCTCGCCTTCCTGTTCATCATCGTCTCTGAGACGACACCCCCAAACCCTAGCCGCCCTAGTTCCCTCTCACCTGAAACCCGGCGGCAACGACGCCGCCGGTCACCACCTTAACACCCTTGAATCACCTCGACCTCTTCTTTCCAACCATCACCATAACTCCCCTCGAATCAGGCCCCAACTCTTCGAATCTTAAATCGAAGGTTGGCCTGAAAACCCAACCATCTCCGATGATCACCAAACTAATACCCAGTGACCTTCCAGCCACCCCCAACACAGATCCTCAAACCGTTTGGCTCGAATCATCTCAAAGCTTTTCGAATCTTCATTTGAACATTCAAGCCAAATATGAACTTACCCAGTTCCGTCCCAAATTCATACCAGGTGACCCCAGGCTTCCCTCACCCCTAAAACACCATTGGTTCCTTTCGAATCTGGCTAGAAACACTCGAGCCCTAAATCTGAAAAAAAAAACGGAACCCTAAAATTCCGAATCATGGAATCTGTCCAAATTAATTGAAGGGTTGGGGTCTAATAGACCTTAATCGAGGTGTTCTCAATTGAGAACACTTCGATTAAAGTCTGTTCGACCTCAAAATGCTTAGGTATGAGTTCGAGCCTAGGTCAGAATATTTCTGAGGTTCTGATGTATTTTACTTTTATTTTCCTTCATTTTTGTATTCATGTTTTTCTATCTATGTATCTGTATAGTTTAGTTTTATTAATTTTCCATTTTCTAGCAATTAATTCTGCTCGTCTTCATTAGACTTTTTATTTTGTCCAATTCTGTCATTTGTTTATGTTTGCTATAATTGTTATATGTAATCGATTAATAAGTTGTGTCGATTAATTAGTTTCCAGTTAATCCGTGATTCTGTCAATAACACTAAAATTATCCGAATTGCCTATTTCTTTGTTTCTGATTTGTTCAATGTCAATTGTAATATGTAATCGACTAATTAAGCTTCGTTGATTAGGTTGTTCGTATAGTTTGAATCATTTGGCATTCTGTTGATTATAGTGTTCAACTGTTAATTGTCCGATTAATTCAGATTCTGTTTAATTATGAGCATTATTCTGAATCATTGGAACTCTTGTACTGGATGTATTTTTTCTGACTGGAATTGGTTTCTAGCTGTAATAATTTAGGTGATCAGATGGGAATTAGTTTAGTCAAATGTTTAACTTTCTTCTTTAAAATGAGTGGGTACAGCTGATAGGCAGTAATATTAATGGGTTTTCAAGGGTAATTTGAGAATAAAACAGTAGGAATAATATGTTAATGTTAGTGTGTTGTTAGTGAGATTTTAGTGTCTTTAAAATAATGTGATAATGGGCAACCAAAGAGAGTGGAGGGGCTGAAATTAAGGAAAAGCTTTCCTTAATAGCTAATTAAGTGAAAAATCAGAGAAGTGGGAAATTTCTGATTTTAAAAGGGGAAAAGGGGTCCGGGCAGTAGGCTGGAGGGAGGGGGAACAATTTGTATAAAAGGGGATGTTAGGATCAGATTTTAAAAAAGAGATTAGAGAGAAAAGAAGGGACTGGATTTTAAGAACAAAGAAAGAACAGAAAAAGAGAGGAAGAAAACTGACTGATTTTAGGAACAAGAAAAAAAGAGAGGAAAAGAAAGGGAGAAAAATCAGAAAAAGGTAAAAACAGAATTTTACATTAGAAGTTAGTGTTAAGGCTGATTTTGGAGATTAAGAGTTTCAGTTTGCCTTTCCTAAGTTTTAAAAAATCAGAAATATTGTTTCCTTGTGACTGTCCGGTTTGTTTGGTGATATTGATTGGTTCGAATCTGGAATTTCTGAGTTTTCTGTTACTGTTTTGTCTGGTTTTCACGGATTTTTTTTGGGGCTGTTCAATCTGCTGAACTGTTGTGTGTGTGTTGCTGTTAATTTCGCTGACCTTCCTATTTTTCTGCTGTTGGGTTTTTGTGCTGCTACTGCTGAATATTACCTCTTTTTACCCTCATTTCCAGGTATATATTTAGACCCATGTTATTGCAAAGTTTCAATGTTGCAGAGAAACGAAATCTGGAATTCCAAATATGTCCGCTATCCATTTAAATTCATTAGTTGAGTTTCAATTTTTTAGTTAACTAACATAGCTTATGCTCGACATGGGAGCTATTAGTCCATCAGGCCTCTTTTGAAGTTAGTATAAGCTTTGCAATAATTCTATTTATTTCGGAATCTCATTAAGTATAGTTATATTCGAATTGTCGAGACAGGGGACTTGGTAGAAAGTTGACTATTCTTTAAACTTTGTATTTAGACCATGTTAACTAAGCGCTTGGTAACATGGAAATATCGGGGAACCACGCTAGTAAACTTCGTCAAGCCTGATATTGTTTAATTCTAGTTGATATAAGTATTCTCGTTTACATAAAATATGGTCTAATAATGGGGATAACTATAAGTGAGAGGTGAATTGATATAATTCGTTACAATTAATATATTGGAATATTCCGGAAGGTTCAGATGTGTATTTGCGGTATATGTAATGTCATTTTATTAAATCAATTTGTAGATTAGTTCTCTTTCTTAACAACAAATGGCCCATTTATTTTAGGAATGCGATTAACTCATTTTCTTATAAAAATAGTATATAAAAATAATGTCAATGATTTTTTACAAAGTATAGATTTAGTATTTGTAAATAGCTTGCATAAGCCGAGATAAAAAATTGGTTTGATTTTATCTATCCCAAACTCAATCATCGTAAGCAAATTAACCAAATAATTAGAACTTTGGACTAAAAACAAGTTATGTAGAAGAAGATTGGATTTATGAATACTGATTGCGGCATTTTAAGTCAAAGATATACAAAGTAGAGTTCGCTCCGAGTAGAATAATGAAAATTCTTCGAAAACTATTAGTTTGCTTCTCCACTAATTTTTTCCTAGTTTTACACGTAATTCGCTTGGCAAGTTTTTAAACACATACACTTAGTCCTAAGCCTAGGAAAATAATAAATAACTTGTGCATATAATTATCAATCACTAAAAATACATAAACGAATTACGGATACCGTATTCACGATAAAATGGTAATTTTAGTTGCACGTTATTTATTTATTTTTCATCTCGTTAACTCTTCTAATTTGAATAGTTTTGAGGTATATAATGCACACGTTTAAATCATATAACATGTGGTCAACACCTAATAAATCTTGATTTTTCTGGAAATCTCGAGGCACTCCATTCAGTAATTTTCCATGGCTTTCATATTTAAAATAGACGGACATAATAAACATTTGTAGAAAATTTATATTGCCATTAAGAATATTTTGTGTAATTGTGGACACGTTCGCGTGACATGATTACATTTCTAAAGACAATTCGGAGTATGCGTTCGCACAACTTCGAGCAAACTTTCTTAATAAAAGGGGGTTTTTCGGAGGTTATTAAATTAATTTATTTCATATAACCCGAGATGTGCAGTTCACCATTTAATCATACAAGAGTGACGAGTGTTCGTAAGTTTATTTTAAGCACGCACAATTTAGGCCATAAATTCATTTTTTTATATAATAAAAATAAAAACATGCTATCAATCTTATTGTGTACACGTATGCGTGACACGATTCTTTACATTTATATATAAAAAAATGAATATACGTACGCGTGATTCGTTTCAAGATAGGTCTATAATTATAAAGAATCTTAACCAAAAGCGGTAATAAAACTATGTAACAAGTTAAAAAAAAATGTATTTAGTAAATCAAGATAAATTAGGCCAAGTATAAATTGTTAAGCGACCGTGCTAGAAATGCGGAATTCGGGAATGCCTAACACCTTCTCCTGAATTAACAGAATTCCTTACTCGGATTTCTGGTTCGCAGACTGGTAAACAGAGTCATATTTTCCTCGATTCGGGATTAGAACCGGTGACTTGGGACGCCATAAAATTCCCAAGTGGCGACTCTGAAATTAATAAAGAATCCCGTTTCGATTGTCCTTTGATCAGAAAAACTCTCTTTACTTATGCCCTCCTCCGGAATGTTGTGTAAAGAAGAGGTGTGACAGAAGTTATGGCAACTTGACGTAAAAAATGCTTTCTTATATGGAGAGCTTGACAAAGATATTTATATGGTGAAACCACCCAGGTATATCTCTAACTTATATCCTGATCATGTATGCAAACTTAAGAAAGCCCTTTATGGCCTCAAGCAAGCTCCACGAGCATGATATGGAAAAATTGCTCAGTATCTACATTTCTGCGGTTATGATGCATCGCAATAAGATCCTAGCTTATTTGTTAAAAAACAAGGAGACTTGCATATAGTTGTTCTTTCGTACGTGGATGATATGATAATAACAAGAAACAATGAAGATGAAGTTGCTAGGCTTCAAGATGAGTTTTCCATAAGATTTGACATCAAGAAGTTAGGAGAGCTACACCTATTTCTTGGCTTAGAGGTGACAAACATGAACAAATGGATCTTTGTCACTCAAGAAGGATATGCCAAGAAACTCGTTGACAGGTTTGGATTGAAGCAAAGCAAAACATGTTCTACTCCTCTTGATATACGCACAAGGTTAAGGCGGGACGAAGGCTCACTTTTTGCAGATCCCAAGCCTTTTCGAGCTCTTATTGGAAGTCTCCTGTATTTGATTATTACAAGGCCGGACATTGAATTCTCGGTGGGACATGTCAGTAGATTAATGCAAAGGACAAGAAAGCCTCACTTAGAAGCTGAAAAGAGGATTCTAAATTATATCAACTCAACATCAGACATGGGCTTGTTCTTCCAGAAGAAGAATGATTTGGTGTTAGCTACTTATACAGATGCTGATTTTGGTGGTGATTTGGAAGACCGAAGATCTACATCGAGCTATCCTTTCCTTTGTGGTGGAACAAGTGTTTCTTGGTGTAGCAAAAAGCAAGACTCGGTTTCATTGTCAACCACAGATGCGGAGTATAAAGCAGTTGCTCTCACTGCTCAAGAATGTGTATGGCTGCAAAGACTTGCTGAAGACTTGCATCTACCTATATCAAATCCAATTGTGATCTATGGAGATAATCAAAGTTCCTTCAAGCTTGCAAACAATCCAGTATTCCATGCAAGAACTAAACATATTGAGGTGGAACATCACTTTATTCGGAAAATATTTTTGATAGAACTATCAATACTTTGGAAGTGCGAAGTAAGAAGAATATCGTTGATATATTCACCAAGTAACTTACTAAAGCTTCATTCGAGTTCTTCTATGACAAGCTTGGAGTAGTTTCCAAAATATCACTTCAAGGGGGAGTGTGAAAAAAAAAATAAGCTGGTATTTTGGAAAAATATAGAATTCTCTAGAATGTCCTAGTGTAGTATCCTTGATATTTATCTAGTAGACATATCTAGATGTTCTATAATGTTGTGGGAAGATAAGACATATCTAGATATTCTAGAGTGTTGTTAGAAGATAAAGTTACTAGAATCTTCTTTGTACATTATCTAGAATCATATCTAGAATCATCCATAGGCTAGTATAAATAGGGGGTGTCTTGTTCATTTGTAATGAAGCCAAAAATCAAGACAACCATCTTTCCAAAATAAGTTCTCCTATCTAAAATATATCTTCTCTTTTCAAGCTTGCCCTTCTTTAGTTGAATCCTCCAATCTTAGTTAACGATCTTGGGCTAGCAGAAAGTTTCCAAATAATACTCTTCTTCTGCTATTCTTTAACATACATACATACATACATACATACATACATACATATATATGTATATATATATATATATATATATATATATATATATATATATATATATATATATATATATATTGGAGCTTTTTTACTTAACTACACAGTATAATTTTTCGATGAAGGGTGCTTAACTGACCGTTTTGCATTGTATATGTGATTTAATTCAATACTAACTATAAATTAAAAAGTATAACGTATAAATGAAAGAAATGAGTGAATCAAACCAGTGTCACTAGGATGTATCGACCTCGAGCCAAAGTGACCTCGAGATGGATCAAGAATAATAAAGCAAGAATAATAAAGCTAAAGGACAATTCTGATGAACGGTGAGCGAAAAAGTAAGAGAGTATATTCTTTGCCAATGAGTAGATGATGTTTACAATGATTGGGATCCCCATTATATAATAGGAAAAACTCTAAATAAGGTACATTTCTATTTATAGTAAAGAATCTTCTTGGAACAACTGTCTAATCGCCTAGTACAGATTCATACAAATCTATTCCTAGATTTATGCCATGATTTTGGGGACGTGACAGGAATCTTGCTCATTCTGTTATAAATCCATAACAGCATTATCTCGAGGCCTAGTCATATTACGCTTTGACATTCCTCAAACGCTTAATTCTTCAAGCCTTGTACTCTGTCATCGAGCTTGAGCCTGGTCCATCGAGCTCGAACTTGATCTATCCTGAATTCAGGCTTAAGTCAACCCCTCGAGCTCGGGAAATCGGGCATACCAGATTTCGATCGTATACAGATAGTCCCCACGTTTCTTAGAGTAAGACAATAAGAAATGATTTGATCTTCGATGCGCCGACGCCTTGATCATGATGTCAATCTCGTGATGTCAACGGCTGAAGTGATTGAAAATTTGCTTCCACATAGTTCCCAATGTCATTAATTGGAGGCGTCTAATAGTCGGCTATTTGGCTTCCCCAACACGCTTAAGCGGCCTCTATAAATAGGCCAACTTCACAATTTTTGCAAACTTTACTTCTCAAATCATTCTTAAAATCCCTTTAGCTCCTTCAACCTCTTTGAGTTCACCCCTCTCTCAATTTGCTCTTACTACAACATCTACTCCTTCTTTTCTCTTGAATTTACAAACCGCAATGGCTAAAACATCTAAAATTGTTCCTAAAAAAAGCCTCTTCATCATCGCAGCCGGCCAGAAGTTGAACGGTGGTGCCACCTTGTATCGAGTAGTGTATTCCTGGGCCATGCGAACTAACTTCCGATTTCAAAATCGATAAACCTACATCTACACCAGGCCGATGCGAGCCCATGCCCCGATACATCTGCTTGATAACCGAAGGTGAGCTTGAGCAGGTGAAAAAGGTTTGCAACTCGAAGAACAAAGATACGGTGATCCTTTCCCCTGAAGAGGATATCATTACTCATAAGGCAGAGTACTTAAGTGTGTATATCTACCCATTTACGTTGGGTCCCGTAGATCCAACTCTGGGTCCCATAGATTGAGTGATTCTTGATTTTTGCCAACAATACCAGGTGACGCTTGTCCAGATCTACCCTTTGTTCTGGCGCATCATCAATCTAATCAGATACTTCTCGAGCCTGGTCGAGGGATGCCTTTTACCCTCGACCACCTGATCAGTCTATACAACCCTCGCCTTTATCGAGGTGGCCTAATAAAGCTGCAATGTCGATCCACGAAATCTCTCTTCTCTAGTATCGATGAGGACAAGGACCGAGGATGGATGAGCCGGTTTGTCCGAATCAGGACCTCCAACCTAATTCTTGTTGAGAGGATGTTATTCCCCGAGGAATGGAACATGAAACGTAAGTACAGGTTTATTGATATTGACTTAATATTCTGCTTTCCTTACTCTTTCCCGATCTCATCCTTTTCTCGATCTAATCTCTTTCTGATGGTGCAACTGTTGCTTAGTTTCCTGGTGCAGTCCTGGACCTCGCAGGTTGGGTTTGGAAATTGGACTCTACTTTTTCATATGCGGAACGCAACTGGCGTGACTTGGCCAAGGGTCGATGTGAGGCTAAAAACCATGGTGAGTTCTCTTGTTTGCATATTTATGTTTCTTAGTGAAATACTTACTTTATCTTTATGCAGGCCTCGGAGACGTTGTTTCTATGCAGTCGCCCTCACCTGGTGAAGAAGAAATCTCAAAGCCCACCTAGGAAAATAAAAGGAAGAGGGGGTCGCCTACAAATTCCCCGAAGCCAAAGAAGAGCAAGGCTCGAAAGCGTAAGGCCGATACCGTAGCCCTATCTCTAGAAACGGCCCAACGTCTTCGGGGTGGGGATAAAGAAGAAGAAGATGATGACTGCTTGTTGGTAGCTCGAAAAAAGAGGAAGCACCGACGCTTCAAAGGCCGCTGAAACGATGGTGGTAGATGCGGTTCAATCTTGAATCGAAGATATTTCGGAGGGGAGCTCGAGCAAAGTCCTCGAGCCATCAGGTGGAGAAAGTGTGCCTCGTCCCGGGGGGACACTTGGTGGGCGAGCTCGAAGAGCCTAATTTTGAGACCCTCCAAAGAAAGAATAATATCCTAAGTGAATCACTTGGGATAATCAATGTAGATGACTTGTCAAAGGGCCAGGTGTTCTCCGAGGTGCAATTCCGAGATGCCCAGGCCATGAGGACTCCTAATGTGGGAACAACCCATGAAGGGAGTGATATTTTTTGGGAATGCCTTGCGGGCATCGAAGATGGTCCCGATCCTGACGCCTCATTTATTTTTGATGAGGTCGAAAATCTTCACAAACAAGTAAGTTCTTGTCCTTAAAATAACACTTGTGCTTTATCCTTGTTGTACTGAGTCTTAACTTTTTCCATTTGTGAAGGCGGTGACGCTTCATTGAGAAGAGTTTTCCAAGTCTCGTGCCAAGCTTGCTCGATGTGAGGCCGAGCTCAAAAATCTATCGGAAGAGTGGAACAGCCTCAAGATCCTCTATGTCAAAAAAGAGGGGGAGGTCAGCGAACTTCGAGCCGAACCGGCAAAGGCCCATCATGATATATTGAGCTTATTGAGCAGGTAATGCAAGTTCTTTTTGGGAGTTAACTGCATACTTATTTGATTTAGTGACGAACACCTTTAATTTTGCAGGCTCAGCAGAAGGGCGAGCTAGCGGAGCAGCTTCGAGAGGAGATTAAGCTGAAAGAGGCCGAGACCCTGGGGTGGAAGTAGCAAATGGACCATCTTGCCTCGGAGAAAGAGATGTTTCGGGGCCAGTTAGCTTCGGTGGAATGCCAACTTCAAAATGCGAAAAGGGAAAGCTTGACCCGGAGCTTAAATATTGAGGAGCTCGAAGCTAAATCGGCCGTCGAGCTTGCGAAGGCTAAATCCGAGGCAGGGGCATTTGTGGCTTCTTATCGAGCGGACGCCAAAGCTGATAACACTCGGGTACATGATATCTCTATTGCGGCTGAAGTTAAGTTATCATGTTCTCTCTACCATACCCGGTGACAGTCCCGGAGAGAAACCCTCGAGGAGGTACATGCTTGTGGCTTCGACCTCTCAGCCGACATTGAAAAAGCAAAGACTTTGGAGGAAGAGACTGTCGTTTTGCTCTTTGATGATGAGGATTTTGCTAGTGGTTCCGAGAGAGGGGGAAATGAAGATAAAGTCCCCGGGGAGGAGATTCCCGAAGATGCAGATCCCGAAGATGCAACTCCCGAGGATGTGGCTTCCAGAGATGTGGTTCTTAAGGGTGTGGCCCCGGAGTAGATTAGGTTCCTTTGTTTTGTGTTTTTGTGTGAGGTCCCCTCGTAGGTATTGTAAATATCTTTTGTAAACATCTTTTATAAATATAAAGAATTTCTCTGCTTCATCGCCGATTTGTACTGAATTTTATCTCATCTTCATTTGTGAAAAAGTTTGATGTTATACCTCTAACGATCAGTCCGAGTATTGGCTCGGACTCGGAATATAGTAAACCCTTAGGTTTTTTATTGATCAATGGGAGATATTTATAATAGAATAACTCCTAAAGTTTTTGTTAATCCTCGAGCTAGGTTTAAGTCTATTTGATGTGAGCTCGGGATGACGGGACTCTTGAGTCCGAGTTGAATGAGAGTAAGGTATCGAACTCCGCATGCTTCAGCCCTTAGGCTCTTTTATATTGGCCCTTAGGCTCTTTTTGGTCGGCCCTTAGGCTCTTTAAGTTGGGCCACTTCGGCCTCTAAGATGACTATAATTTTTCCCTCTTTTTGGCTAAAAGACTTAGTTAAAATTTCTTTATGCCTTAGCATGTGTTTTTTTGTACCCATTGGGTTTTTCGAAGGTTCGATCAATCGGAATCTCATTTGTAATCCGTTTGTGTTACGATAATTGAATACCTCTTGAAGTTTTTTTCGAAGGCTAATTTTATTGAAGCCTTTAAACTATTCGAGAGCTGATTTTATCGAAGCCCTTTTTGGAGGGTAGCTTTGTTTAACCGGTTTTTCAAAGTATTTGAAGGCCTTTAACTTATGGCGGAAGTCGGACGTCTCCAAATCGCATTATTTCGGCCATAGCCTTTTTATATGACCATAGTCTTTAATATGGCCGTAACCTTCGGGTATGTCTCTTGGACTTGTTTCCCGATAACCCTTTGAACTTGTTCAAAAGGTTAGTCCCCGAGTATGATGGCCTTGGCCTTTATGTCGAGGGGATGCCTCTTTGAGGTCTTATGAATTCGAGTTTAGATTACTCAAATGCGTCAACTATCGATGACAGTCCCCGAGTATTCGTGGTGTAATTGTGTTTTGGTCTTTGAGTCGTTTCTTGCAGAATCATAAGTATGACGTTCATATAGTAGAAAATTTCGTTGAGACATAAAGTGTTTTTTGATATATAAGGAATGTTTCTTTGAATAATTTGATACATGCGTACATGTTTTGTCGTCGGGGCTCGACTATTTTATATGGACACGGCTCATCTGACCATTTGGTCAATTACAAAATTTTTCTATTGAGGCCCTCTTTGGCGTGAAATATTTTCCTCAAAAATATAATCTCCGAGGGTGATGCACCCTAGTATTTGAGGTTGATTGAAAATAAGCCTTGGATACTGTTGAGTTCTCCTTAGGTAGCACATAGTTATTGCCTCGTTAAAAACCCTACCGGTAAAATCCATTTGGGACAAAATCCAATCTAAGGGAAAAAGAGTGCAACATGTGTTTTAAAACCCAAGGTCTGCATGTGGAAAGGTGCCCTCAACATCGATCGAACACCTGCAATGAGTTAGCCTTAAATTCAAATGAAAAAGGAGAAGGCCATACCTTACCAGTAATATTATTTGAGTAATGATACATTCCAATTGTTTGATAATTTCTCGCCTTCCATCGTTCTAAGTTTGTAAGATCCTTTACCGACAACTCCGATGACTCGGTACGGTCCTTCCCAATTCGGGCCTAGTTTCCCTTCATTCGGGTCTCGAGTATTGAGGGTGACTTTCCGTATAAATAAGTCCCTGATTCTGAAGTGTCGAAGGTTGGTCCTTGTTTTATAGTATCTCTCGACTCTTTGCTTCTGTGCGACCATCCGAACAAGTGCTACTTCTAGTTTTTCATCCAACAGCTCGAGGCTAGTACTCATATCATCGTGATTTGATTCCTCCGATGCATGTCAAAACCTAGCACTGGGTTCTCCGACTTCGACCAGGATTAAGGCCTCGAAGCCGTATACTAAAGAGAACGGAGTATCCCCCATGCTGAACTTTGATGTTGTTCGATATGCCCAAAGGACCTCTGGTAGGACTTCTCTCCATTTTCCTTTGGCATCGTCCAACCTTTTCTTTAGGTTTTGAATGATAGTTTTGTTTGTTCACTCGGCCTGTCCGCTCCCAGTTGGATGATATGTTGTTGATAAAATCCTTTTTATTTTGTGTACTTTGAGGAACTCTGTTACCTTGCTACCGATGAATTGCTTGCCACTGTCGCACACAATTTCGGCAGGTATCCCGAACCGACGCATGATGTGGTCCCAAATAAAGTCGATAACTTCTTTTTCTCTGACCTTCTCGAAGGCCTGTGCTTCCACCCACTTAGAAAAGTAGTCAATTATAAACAAAATGAATTTAGCTTTACTTAGTGTCGTTGGTAGAGTACCGACTATGTCCATTCCCCATTTCATGAAAGGCCACAGGGACAGAACTGACTGTAGTTGCTCTCCGGGTTGATGAATCATTGGTGCGAAACTTTGACATTTATCACACTTTTTAACAAACTCCTTATTGTCTTTTTCCATGCTATCCCAGTAATATCCTGCTCTAATAATTTTGCGGACCAAAGACTCGGCGCCGAGTACCTTCGTGGATTTCTCGTAGAACATAATCGGTGTCCCCCGGCCCTAAACATACCGCTAATGGTCCATCGAACGTCCTCCTGTACAATGTTCCATCTTCATCTAATGTGAACCTAGCAGCCTTGGTTCGTAGAGTCCTCGACTCTTTGTGGTCCGATGGGAGTTTTCCATTTTTCAAATAGTCAATATACTTATTCCTCCAATCCCAAGTCAAACTTGTAGAATTTATCTCGGCATGACCTTCTTCAATCACAGACGTCGATAATTGGAGGACAGTCCCTGGGATGATATCATCATCTTCTACAGATGACCCCAAATTAGCAAGTGCGTCGGCCTCACTATTTTGTTCTCGAGGCACATGATCTAGAATCCACTCCTTAAAGCGGTGCAAAGTTACCTGCATCTTATCCAAGTACTGTTGCATCCTATCCTCTCAAACTTCAAAGCTTTTGTTTACTTGATTAACCACCAACAGTGGGTCGCACTTAGCTTCAATGATTTCTACCCCCAAGTTTTTAGCTAACTCGAGCCTCATACTCGGCCTCATTATCAGTCAACCTAGAAGTTTTGATAGATTGTCTAATAGTACCACCTGTTGGTGGCTTCAAAACAATGCCGATCCCGGACCTTTTCACATTCGAGGCACCATCTGTAAAAAGGGATTTTAGCAAAAGTTTCTTTTCCACTTTGGGTACGAGGGTCGGCATAAAATCGGCCATGAAGTCGGCCAATATTTGAGTCTTGATGGCCGTTCAGGGTTGATATTCGATATTGTACCCACCGAGTTCGATTGCCCATTTGGCTAATTGGCCTGATAGTTCGAGCTTATGCAAAACATTTCAGAGAGGATAAGTGGTTAGCACACATATGGGATGACACTGAAAATATGGCTTTAGCTTCCTAGATGCGCTTATTAATGCAAGTGCTCACTTTTCTAAGTGAGGATATCTAGTTTCAGCATCTCCTAGAGTTTGACTTACATAATAAACAGGGAATTGCATACCTTGCTCTTCTCGAACTAGCACCACACTTACCGCTATCTCGTACACTACCAAATATAAGTAAAGCCTTTCATCTACCTTCAGGGTGTGAAGCAAAGGCGGGCTCGATAAGTATCGCTTCAATGCTTCTAAGGCTTGTTGGCATTCCGGGGTCCATGCGAAATTCTTTTTCTTTTTGAGTAAGGAAAAGAACCTATGACTTCGATCTGATGACCTCGAAATGAATCGACCCAAGGTGGCTATTCGTCCTGTTATCCTTTGTATGGCTTTCATGCTATCCACGATTGTGATATCTTTAATGGCCTTAATCTTATCGAGGTTGATCTCGATTCCCTGATTAGACACCATGAAGCCGGGGAACTTTTCCGAGCCGACTTCGAAGGGACATTTTTTCGGGTTAAGCTTCATGTTGTACTTCCTCAAGATTTTGAATGTTTCCTGCAAGTGAGTTAAATGGTCCTCTGCGCGTAGGGACTTAACTAACATATCGTCAATGTAAACTTCTATTGATTTACCTATCTACTCCTCGAATATTTTGTTAACTAGGCGTTGGTATGTAGCTCCTACATTTTTTAGCCCGAAAGGCATTATGTTGTAACAATAAGTTCCAAACTTAGTGATAAACGAGGTCTTCTCCAGGCCCCCCTAGTTCATCTGAATCTGATTGTACCCGGAGTAGGAATTGAGAAAGGTAAGGATCTCGTGGCGGGCCGTGGCATCGATCATGCGATCGATGTTAGGCAGTGAAAAAGAGTCTTTAGGGCAAGCTTTGTTTAAATCCTTATAATCTACGCACATCTAAGTTTGTTTTCCTTTTTAGGAACTACAACCACGTTAGCTAACCACTCAGGGTATTTTACCTCCCGAATAGACCCTATTTTAAGAAGGTTGGTTACCTCATCCTTTATGAATGTTGTCACACATCCTTTTTACTACTCCCGGAAGGATATAAGGGAGTTTTCTCTAATTTAAGTGACAATAGAAACGGGATTATTTATATTAAAATCAGAGTCGCCACTTGGGATAATTTATGGTGTCCCAAGTCACCGGTTTAAAATCCTGAATCGAGGAAGTTGACTCTTATTTATGGTCTGCAAACACAGAAATCCGAGTAAGGAATTCTGTTAACCCGGGAGAAGGTGATAGGCATTCCCGAGTTCCGTGATTCTAGCACGGTTGCTTTGATCATACTTGACTCAATTAAAATTATCTAATTACCTATGTGTATCTGCCTTTTTTAATAAGGAAATTATCTTGAAACGAGTCACGCGTACGTATATCCATTTGGTTTGGCGCGTCAAGAATTATATCACGTGTATGTGTCCATAACTAATAACGCTTTATTAGTATTAAGAAATTTGGCCGAAGTTGCGCGAACGCATACCTCGATTTATTTTTGAAAATTATAATTATATCACGCGAACGTGTACACAATCACTATGATAGATTAATTAAGGGCGAGCATAAAGCGTTTTAGCGTATTTGGATTATTCCGATATCAATAACCAAATCGCTAATTATTAAAGAAATTGGGCGTAGGATATGGAATTAACATATTTGGCTTTTCTTACATGCTATTCAGACCAAATACCAGATGGCCTAATTAATTTGAAACCTTCCTCGTAGTTCCATGAATAAAAGAAATAATGAAAGTCTTAATCTAATGTCTTAACAAAATAATTCAAACATGGGCATGAGAAATGCTTAATGCCAATATTAATTAAAGCTTGAATAGAGCTAACCAAAACCCCAATAATCCATGTAAACACTCAGAAATCAGATGTCCCTATGAATGGACGGTATTAAAGTAACCAAAATCTTGAAAGAAGGCTAATCCTAGATCTTATATTTTCATTATTCATTGAAGTAGAACTAAACAAATAAAATAAAGAGGCATAATATATCATTTTAAAATAAACAAATCACGCAAACAATTAGGAAAAAGACAACAAAACATTCTGCTAATAATAACTTAGCCCACAAGAAGGGGAAGGGAACATATTTGAACAATACATGAAGAACTGGATGAAAAAAAGTTAAAAGATCGGACCTTTTATATAAATTATCTGAGTTGGAATTACACGAGCTTAACATCCGGAAAATTGTTGATCAGAGTGTTTACCGGCGACAACAAACAGAACCAAGCGACTGGAAAGAACTCAAACAGAGACAGCCGACCGGAGCTCAAACGGAAGCGCAGCAATTCCGAGACCTCGAACACAACTTCCAAATTTCAGCGAATTTGATGGCTGTTTTTCGTTGATTTTTGGCTTTTTCTTTTAGAAGTGTTTTGGAGGAAGAAGATCCGCAGCAGCTGCTGCGTTTTTATTACATGAAGAAGCTTCATTTTTTTTTTCTTTTCTACCTTTTGGATTGTCTTATGGGTGAAAATTTCTGTAGTTTTGGAGCTTTACATGGTTGGACGTTCATGGTGGTTTAAGGTGGGTTTCATGGCTGAAGTTTTGGAGAGGAGGTCCGGTGGCTGGAGACGGCTGAAGCTGTTCTTTCTCTTTTGTTGCTGAAGAAAGATGAAGGTTGATAGGGTTCAATGGTAAGGGTTGTGGGTTCTTTGGATAAAGATATGGGTTCAATTCCCCACTAAAGTAGTGTTTTTTTTGTTTCATTTTTTTAATACATTTTTTCACTACGACATCGTTTTCTAACTTAAGTACTTAAAGTTTCTTTTGTTTAACAGAAGCAATGTTTGCTTCTTTCTTTAATACTCAGAAGTCTTTGCTTCTTTCTTTGTTTAACAAAGGCTTTCTGGATTTTAATTTTTTAAAGACAAACTTTTTCTCCCAATTCCCAAATAAAAAAAACTAGGGTTCTGCTGGGGTTTCTTCCAATTCCCAAATCAAAGAAAAAGCTAAGGTTCTGCTGCTTCCTCTGCTAGGGTTCGTCAGTTTATCTCATGAAGTAAAGTTTGCTTCTCACCAACCCTACCTATCTTGACAAAAGTTCTGAGTTTCAATAGTTTTATTTTGGGACCAGTAAAGAAAGAATCTTAGGGTCCTAAATTTTGCTTTTTCCTCTATTAATTTGTGAAGTAAATTGTCATAACTAATAATCAAATCAATAAGACAAGTAGACAACTAAGCACGGTTTTAATTATTGAAACAGACAATGAAGATGTTTGCTTGAATCTGGAAATTTGGTGTTGATTGATGAAACTTGACACAAGTTAGATGTCGTCTCATACTTTTGTAATTGAAATAAAGTACATGATGATTTACTCTTTTACTTCAAGTAAATTTCTATTTTGTGATTTTTAGTTTTTTCTAGCAAAAGTCGATATGATCACGAGTTTTTACCAAGCTCAAGCTTCTGCAACTTCTTCTAGCTCTCCTTTGACAAGTTCTCCATGTCCAGTTATTAATAACAATATTAATCCTTCCCAAGCATCGGATAAAGTGTGTTATTATGAGCCCGATCCTGCTAAAAGAAAACCAATTTCAGAATATCCTCCTAATTTACGTGACCGTATAAGGAGAAATTATATACAAAATGGAGCTTGTCAACCCCGTGGTTTTGTCTTTCCAAAAAGAGATTTTGGGGGAATAATGCGTCACTTTAATCCTCAATGGTTTAAAACTTCATGTTCTCAATGGTTAGCATATAGCATTAAACAAGATGCAGCATTTTGTTTATGTTGTTACTTGTTTAGAAATGAGGTTGGAGGATATGGAAAAAAAGTAGGTGATGCTTTCACAACGGATGGTTTTAGAGGTTGGAATAAAGCTTTAGAAAGATTTAATTCACATGTGGGTAACGTGGGTAGTGTTCATAATCGATGTTTCAATATGATGCTAGATTTAATGAACCAAGAACAATCCATTCTAACTTCTTTGGACAAACAATCTGAGAAAATTAAAAGTGATCATCAAGTTCGTTTGAATGCTTCAATTGATGTGATAATGTATCTTTTGAAAGAAGGAATTCCTTTTCGGGGCCATGATGAGAGTGTAACTTCTACTAGGAGAGGCCATTTTTTAGATCTCTTAAAATGGTATGCAGATATGAAGGAAGATGTGAAAAATATGGTATTAGAAAAAGCTCCAAAAAATAATACCATGACTTCTCCTGATATTCAGAAAGATATTGTGAATTCTTGTGCAAAAGAAACGGTGAAAGAAATTATTGAAGACTTGAATGGGAATTTTTTTGGGATATTAGTTGATGAGTCTAAGGATGTCTCTCATAAGGAACAATTGGCTCTTGTTCTGCGCTATGTCAATAAAGAGGGTGAACTTATTGAGCGATTCCTTGGCCTTGTTCATGTTAAAGATACAAGTGCACATGCATTACAAAATGAAATATATTCTTTGCTTTTACAACATTCATTGAGTTCATCTTTAATACGGGGACAAGGGTATGATGGAGCTAGTAACATGCAAGGAAACATCAATGGTCTTAAAACTTTGATTCAGAAAGATAATCCTTCGGCACATTGCAAACATTGCTTTGCTCATCGGTTGCAATTGACTCTTGTAGTTGTTGCAAAGAAACACCATGATGTAAATAATTTTTTTGACATTCTTGCTAATATTTTGAATGTTGTTGGAGGTTCTTATAAGCGTAGGGAGATGCTTAGAGATGATCAAGCTAAAAAAATAGATGAGTTATTAATGCTTGGTGAAGTTCATACAGGAAGTGGATTAAACCAAGAACTTGGGCTTCAAAGACCAGGTGATACTCGTTGAGGATCTCACTTTAAGACATTGCGTAACTTTGTTTCTTTATTCTCATCGATTGTTCATATACTTGGAGTTCTTGCAAATGAGGGTTCAAATTATCAGGAGAAAGCATTAGCCAAAAGTCTAGTGGAAGATATAAGATCTTATGAGTTCGTTTGTATATTACATTTGATGTTAAAACTATTGGCAATTACATATGCTTTGAATATGGCCCTACAAAAAAAGAGATCAAGATATTGTTAGTGCAATGAAACTTGTTGATTTTACAAAGAGGCAATTGCAAACAATGAGAGAATCTAAATGGAATTCTTTGATAGAAGATGTCTCTTTGTTTTGTGATAAGAATGGTATTGTGATCCCAAAAATGGATGAGAAGTATGCACTTGGAAAGTCGAAGCGTAAAATCTCAACTGTTACATATTCCCATCATTTGTACGTAGAGGTTTTTTGTGCTACTATTGATTTGCAACTTTCGGAGCTTAATAGTCGTTTTAGTGAAGTGAATACTTCTCTGCGTCTTGGTATGACTAGTTTGAGTCCCGATGATTCTTTTGCGAATTATGATAAAAACAAGATTATGAAACTTGCTACATATTATCCAAATGAGTTCCCCGCTTCTAAGCTTGAAGATCTTAGTTATGAGCTTGACAACTATATTGACTATGTGCGAGAAATGGACAATGCATTCTCTAACTTGAAAGAGCTGGGTGATCTGTCAAAGACATTGGTTAAAACAAATATTTACAAGACATGGGGACTTGTTTATTTACTTGTGAAGCTGAGTTTGATATTACTTGTGGCTACTGCAACGGTTGAAAGAGCTTTTTCTTCAATGAAGTTTATTAAAAATGATTTGCGAAGGATTGGTGATGACTTTTTGAATGATTGTTTAGTTTGTTTTATAGAGGATGAAGTATTTGAAAGTGTATCTAATGATGCGATCATTGATCGTTTTCAAAACATGACAACTCGTCGAGTGCAATTGAAATGATAATGTTTATATTCATATATTGTGTTTGTCTTTAATTACTTTTTAACTATATATTAAATATCGATACTTATTCTTTAGTCGGTTTGATATTGTATATCAGTTTTAGGTTATAATCTTATTCTAAATTTTAGAACCCACATTCCAAATCCTAGCTCCGCCTCTGTGTGTAGGTGTGGAAGGGGTTGCGGCTAATTTTGGTAAAATTCCCATAATAAGAAATCAATGGCTGCTGTATTTTTAAAGAAGAAGAAGGAGTTTTTCGTGGGTGGTGTCGCTGACCTCTCTGCTTTTCACCGTTTTTTATGTGCAAATTCCCTTCCCCAGTTATTTTCGTCGTCCCCCCGTCTCTCCCCCCCCCCCCCTGTTCCCCCAGCCCTTTTTTTTCTTTTGTTCTCTGTGTGTTGATGATATATATAACTTGGAGAAAGAAAATTTTTGCTGACCAAATTCATGTGGTCCCCACAATTAGAATTGGGATAAAGAAGAATAAAGTTTGTTATGGAAAAAAATCTTTCAAATGAAAAAGTCACGTGAATATGGGAAAAAGTGGGAAGATGGGACCACTTCCAATTCCCTTTCTTGCTTTCCGTTCTTTGATTTTTCCGTTTCTTCTCGTTCCTTTCTTTTGTTTTTCTTCTTTTTTTTTTCTGTTTTTTTATTCTTTTTAAGATTAACCAAAATACTAACTATCTAAATAACATGAAATATTAAAAAGAGAATAATATAGCTATGTTAAAGTAATTTAATTTTATTAAATCCTACAACTTAAATACTAAACTAAGTAATTATAGATATATTTTTGGAAATTTTCCTCCTTATATATTTTTTTTTTAAACTAAAATGTCAAGACTATTTTTTTTTAGAGTAAAACTAATTAGACAGAATATCAACTAGCTAAAAAAAGGAAAATATTTTTGTAAATTTTTTTAGGATAAAATAGAGTTAAAAGTTTAAAAGATAGTGAAAATAGTACTATTAGACCTAAAATTAATATCTAAGCACTAAAGGTATAAAATTTTAGGGAGAGTCAAAAATTACATGTCTACAAATGCATGCTTCACCTTGGACTAGGGCCTCCTTTTTTGCTTTACTGGTTTGAACTTGGGGTCAATGCATAGCCGGTCATTGTTATTTTTGGCGGGATCCCTGTCATGTCTAAATGGGACCAAGCAAAACGATCCATATTATCGATAAGAAATTGAATGAGTTTTTCCTGAGTTCGGGGGTTAATCCCGTTTACAGGTATACTTTTTTCTAGGGCATGTACTCGATTAGTATGACTTGTTCCAGTTCCTCGACCGTTGACTTGGTTGCGTCCGACTCTTCGGGAACAACTAAAGTTTGAGGAATAAGGAAATCCTCCTCTTCTTCTTCGACTACCTGTTCCTCCGGTTCGATTGGGATTGGAATCGGTGATTGCTATTTGGACGCCTGTTTATCTTTGGCCCCAGATTTTTCCGAAGTCGAAGGCGTTGGAATCAACGTCACTTCATCAACTACAAACATTTCTTTTGCAGCGTGTTGTTCTCTGTAGACCATTTTCACACCATATACTGTTGGGAATTTCATTATCTGATGAAGGGTTGAAGGTACATCCCTCATGTTGTGGATCCATGTCCTCCCGAGAAGTGCATTATACCTCATGCCGCCTTCGATGACATGGAATTTCGTATCTTGAATGGTTCCGGCCACGTTCACTGGTAGGATTATCTCCCCCTTCGTTGTTTTGCTTGCCATGTTGAAGCCATTTAGGACTCGCGATGCATGTACAATTTGATTTTGTAGGCCGAGTTGCTCTACGACCCTCGATCTGATTATGTTTGCTGAGCTACCTGGATCTACTAGAACACGTTTAACTTGAATTTTATTTAACAAAATAGAATTACCAGGGCATCGTTGTGTGGCTGAAATATGCCTTCCGCTTCCTCGTCATTGAATGATAGGACGCCCTCGGGCACATAGCTCCGAGTTCGTTTTTCTCTGGTGATCAACACTTTGGTGCGTTTGAACAGCCCTTGTGGAACATCGACACCGCCAACAATCATATGGATTACATGTTGCGATTCTTCCTGCTCATTTTTTCTGTTTCCATCTCTTTCTCTGAAGTGGTTTTTAGCTCGATTACTGAGAAATTTTCGAAGATGACCCTCGTGAACAACCGAGCCACTTCCTCCCTTAGCTGCCTGCAGTCTTCGGTTCTATGGCCATGTGTGCCATGATACTTACACATCAAGTTTGAATTTCTTTGAGAGGGATCGGTTTGAATAGGCCTGGGCCACCTGGTGTCTTTGATTCTTCCAATAGCTGAGACGATCCCCGATATATTTACATTGAAATTATACTCTGATAATCGAGGTGCTTCCGCGGAGTCGGTGTGTTTATCAAACTCATTCTTACTCATGAGTCCCCGAGAGCTTTGACCTCGATCATTTATTCGATCATTCCGAGGAGTATTATGCCCCAGGCCGTTGTTTCTTCGATCGATATATGGCTAATATTGTTCCTTGTTTGATCTTGATTCCCTATCTGTATCCTCGGGGGCTTGGCTGCCAATCTATTAGGATGAACTGAACCCGAGGGGGCTCCCAACTGGTCGTCCTCGACCATGATCTTTGATTGATAACGCTTATGTTTGTCTGACCACATCATAGTTGGATACTCGATTAGATTCTGCTTTAATTGTCGAGATGCGACCGAACTACGCTCATTCAAACCCTACATAAAGCTTGCATTGCCCAGTTGTGAGCACGTGATTTTTGCCCTGCAAAAACTACTACCACAAAAATTCAAAATAAAAATAGTTGTGTTGTTTGTAATTTATTTGTATTTTGTCTGTGCATGTTTATTTCTACTTTAATTAAGAAAAATACAAAAATATGTGTTGCATGTGTATTTAGGATTTAATTTTACAATTTAGGAATTAATTAAACAATCAAGTTTGTTTTACAAAATGGAAAAATCACAAAAATATGTACTTTGCATTTTTTGCATTTAATGTCCGAATTATATGATTTTATCTTTATTTGATGTTTAATTTCATGTGATAGCAATTATTAAGAGTTAATGTTTTAGTTAATTGTCGATTTTATAATTTAATTAGGATTTTTAGTTGAAAAGGAATTAAAAGAAAATGAAAGAAAAAGAAGAAAAGAGTGAAAATCGGATTGGGCCCTTATTTTTGGACAAAAAAATCAGGCCCAAATCACCCATTTACCAGGTCCAGTTGGCCTGACCAGAGACGTCTTAAAACGACGTCGTTTGGTCACTCTTAATCAAGGTCGTTGGATTAAATCGATCCAACGGTTGAGATTCAATCTCCCTTACCCGTTTTTGACCCAACTCGGACCGCCCCAGTACTACTCCAAACGACACCGTGCCTATCAAGTGAATTGATCCAGGCCGTTGATCGTGCTTGATCCAACGACCAGGATTAAAACACCCCCTCCGTATATATTCCTAAATCCTACCCCGCCCCCTAAACCAAACCCCCCCTCACCTCTTCGTCTCTGAGCTTCAGAGATCAAACAGATCCTCTTCCTTCAACCACCGTGCTCTGCCCACCGGAAATCGCCTCACGACTGTTTCGGTGGTCCAAACGACCCTATCTTTTCACAGCTGATTCCCCTCGACCTCCCCATTCTGAATCCCTAACTCTTATCCCTCGAATCCAGCCGTGTGCTTCGAATATTAGATCGAAAATCAGGCCGGAACCCTATCTCGTCCAATAGCCTCCAATTTCACACCACAGCTTCCCCATGACTTCTTCGTTCCAGTCCCACGCTCAGTTTTCTTCAAATCACCTCCGAGCTCCTCGAATCTTAGATCAAAGGAATCGACCCAAACCCTAATCCATTCAAATTCCACCAAACTCACACCCTGTGATCTCCTGGACCCCCTCACCATGAATCCCTGATCGACTCTTTTTAAATCATCGTGGGGTAGATCGGATTCCAGATCGAAGTTAGGCAGGCCAGGTTCCATGAATTTTGAGCCAGAGACTGACTTTAGCCATGTTGTTTTCCTTCGAAAACACATGGTTAAAGTCCGTCTCGGCTTGAAAACGGGAAGAGCCTCGAGTTTTTTTATCGAGTTGTGATTCGGGTAAGTCTTTTACGTCCAGTTTTGATTGTTCGCTCTTGCAGTTCCGTTTGTTTACTTTGTCCCTTCCTCTTCTATAAATTGGCATGCATTTCCCGTTTGAATTATGGTCATTAGTTTAAGGTCCAAACTTGGGCCAATCTGCGAGTTGAATTTGTCAAGAACTGGTTTAATTTGTGTTTGTTTAGTTTGGTCAAGTTCAGGCTACCATTTATTTTGTCATTGTGATCCATTAATCAGTGATGTTAGCCTGTACAATAGACCTAATGCTTAGGAAATGGTTCGTGATTGTCTAAGCCTAGACTAGTGCTATTAATCAGGTTTCGTTTCATGACACTTGCTTTGCCTCATATCTAATTGCAGTCTCATATTGATAGTAGTTGGGTTTAGCCAAATTGTTGTGAATTAAAACTTATTATATAGTGTGTGATTCCCTTTGTGTGCAATTCATGTTGTTGATTACCTGCCTAGTTGGTCATCAGGAGGTCTACTGCTCTTTCCAATCTGAAGTTTTGTAATCTGTCCAGTTGAGTTAGGAGTCAATTGTTAGGATTTTGATAGTTTGAACTGGTTATAGCTGAAAGGTTCAATGCAGAGTGAAAGGGATTGGGTAGGACAATAACTTCTGAGACTTTAGGAGGGTATTTTAGGATTTAAAAGGTTTGAAAATGGCTTAAGATGAATGGGCTGACAGTAGAGTACTAAAGTACCCTTAAACTAATGCAATTGTTTAGTAATAGTGGGGAACAAACATAATAGCATGAGGAGACCTAAGGGTAATTTAATTAAAGTATGCACTACCCATAATCATTGAATAAAATAAAGAAAATACAAGGGTTAATGGGGGACAAAACAGACCTTAGTGGAGTTCTAGAGAAGATGATGGGAAAAAATGTTTGATTAATGGGTCTAAATGCTCCTAAGAGCTGAAAAGGATAAAAAAAGATTGGCTATAAAGGAGAGGGGTCTGGACAGTAATAAGGGGGGATGGGAGAGAGGTATTCTGAGAGGTTTAGGAGTTCTTGAAGGATTCAGTTTTGAAACTAAGTCTGAGAGTTTGAAAAAAGAAGAAAAAATAGGAAAGGATTGAAAGTTACTGTTCCATTGGTTCTTAGTTGGATTTGGAGTCTTAAACACTGATTCATGCTCTCTGTTGCGTGTTGAATCTACTCTTGAAGTCTATTGGTCTACTTTCTAGTTTAAACTCAAGTTCTGTTAGGCTTACTTTGGGTGTTTGTGTTGCTATTGGTATTGCTGGAGCTTTAACTGGTTTTTCCTGATTTATTCCTGGTGTGTTTTGCTACTGGAAGTGTTGTGGGTCAATCTCTTTTCTATTTCGTTCCTGGGTTGCATTTTGGTCCTTCTGGTACCACATTGGGTCACTTTCAAGCTGTTGGTTATCTGTTGTTGTTTGTTGTTGTTGTGTTGTTACTGCTCTGCTGATTCTCATCTTCCTCTTCTTATATTTTCAAATGTCAGGTACACTATTGCATCCTTCGAATGACTGTAGGCTGAAAATGTGCGGAAAAATGATATATGAAGAAGTGAAGCTTGTTTCTGATTTAACCTCTCTTTGAGTTGTGTGTTTAAATTCTACACTCACTGATGATATAGATCCCTGTTAGTCTATAATAGTTGGACTGAAATTAAGTTGTATGAGTTTCTCATGTTGTTTAAAAACATAGTTCATACTACTACATGTGGGCATCTGTGAAGTTAAGAACGAGCTTAATGGACTGTTAAAATCAATCGGAAGCTATAGTTGTTAGATTATGTTCTATTAGTTTTGAGTATTTAGCTTGCACACCATTTGATAATTCAGATATCACTGCAGCAATTGAAAAGAAGAGAAGACTGTAAATGTGACTAGCATTGTTAGATAGCACCAGTCGTAGGCGTCAATTATGATTTTAGCATTTCTGATTGTGTTGTTCTACTGTTAAATAATCACAGATTTCTCAAAACAATTGGTAATGGTTCACCAGTTTTGAAGCAGGAACATGTAATTCAAATTAAGGGTACTGGTTGCCCGGATTGACGTTAATAAAGGTAGTGTTAAACCAAATTGGACTTGATGCATGATATAAGCCATTTCTTATATGTAAATAACGAACAGTAGAATGAGTAGGAGTAATATTCGCGTTTTATTCATGTAACTGATGCTGTGGAGATTTGACTTGGGGCCCTGCCCTTAGCCGTTGTTTAATTGGGCTCACATTTGGGCCCAAGTTGGTGTTTGTACTGATTTCTTACACGGACTGTAGAAAGGCCCAAAACCGTTGAATGATTTGAATTTATGTGCCCATGAACCCCAGTTATAACAAACCTTATTGTACCGGACTTTGTGAATTAAGTTGATTGGGTAGGATTTCTTTTTCTTTTAGAGATAAATAAGAAAAATGTAGTCGCTTTAGGATTGTCCTTTTAAAATAAACGAGATAAGCCTCGCCTAGTAAAACTCACAGATTGCGGGGCCCTCACGATTGTATATATTGATTACTTAGAACTCGGGATCAGCCGCTTAGCGAATTTCACGGCCTTCTTCCCAAAATAACAACGCGTTAGTCTCTTTAGGCGCGTACTTCAAATAATATTACCTTCTTAAACACAGGTGCACATTTATGTGACCCAAATCCAAATCTCAACGAAGTCGAAATATGTCGATAATCACGGGTACATTGATTGTGACGTGGTTCGAGATGCATTTCCATGACGTTGCAATTTTTTTTTAAATAATGAATGAGATGAGCCTCGATAAAAAAAATACATAAGCTGCGGGGCCCTTTATAAGTGTTTGTAAAATTGTTTAGACTTTGGGATGGGCCGTTTAGCAAAAGTTCACGGCCTTCCCCAAAATGATAATACGCTAGTCGCTTTAGGCGCGCCTTTAATAATTTACTTTCTTAAACTCGGGTGCACATTTATGTGACCCAAATCCAAATCTCAACGGAGTCGAAATGTGTCGATAACCACGGGTACATTGATGTGACGTGGTTCGAGATACGTTTTCACAACGTTGCAATTCTCTGTTAAAATAATAATGATAATAATAAAAGCGGTTAAAAGTTAAAATTTGCACATAGGTTCATAATTGTATAAAAATCAGATAATTAAGCCGAATATGATAGTTGAGCGACCGTGCTAGAACCAAGGAACTCGGGAATGCCTAACACCTTCTCCCGAGTTAACAGAATTCCTTATCCGGATTTCTAGTTCGCGTACTGTTAAATAGAGTCAATATTTTCCTCGATTCGGGATTTAACCGGTGACTTGGGACACCATGAATCTCCCAAGTGGCGACTCTGAATTTCTTAATATAAATCCTGTTTCGATTGTCCTTTAATTGGAAAAACTCCATTATACCCTTACAGGGGTGTAGGTGAAAAAGGATGTATGACAGCTCTGGCGACTCTGCTGGAGACGCGAACCCAGAATCTCTGGTTCAGGGTTCAAGAATTCGAGCTTGGAATAATTGTTATTATTTGGCTTCCTTTATTATTTGATCTTATTACATGTTTTGGCCTAAATGTGCGAAATGTTGCTTTTATCGCTTTGATATTATTTGAACTGTATATAAACTGCTACGAAACCCTTCTCTTCTCACCTCCGGGGATGTGCTTGTTGGTTGAGACTCCCTATTCTGTTAGTTTCATACCTTGGAATAAGAAAGAGGCCGGACAAGTTACAAAGCCGGACGATCTCGCCGGTCCCCGGTACGTAGCCCACTCCTAGACTCGAGTTGTCCGCTCGGGTACACAGTCTAGAACAAATACCCAGGTTACGAACCAAGAATAACTCAGCTTCATGCTAGATCCCTAGTAGGAACGTTTGTTTGCATCATGTGCATTTGACTTTGGAGGCTCAACACAGGGGTTGGGTCTGTCTAGGACAGGTGTACCAAAACGACAAAAGACCATCTTGATGCATCCAATTTGCTACCTGTGCATTTGTTGGCTGCGGACTTGCATGCTGACCAGCTTTTGAATACTTTGAGGAAAGAGAGATAGAGGTAGTTAATCGCCTGTTTTGAAAAAATCGATGTCCAAATAGCGTCGAAACTCTGTCGAATTTTTGAGGAAATGAAAAAAAAGGGGTTTTGTTTATGAAAAATGGTTTTGTTTGCCATTGAAAAGAGTCTTTTTTTCAAAAGAAGTTTGTTTTATCTACCCGAACTACGCCGGTTTGATCCTCACAGGGTGCGGGATACGTAGGCAACCCTCATCGGGTCCAACCTCCCCTTTTACAGAAATAGCCAAAAAATGTCAAATTTTAATTGTCAACATAAATAAGTCAGGTGATGCCATTTTTGGCAAGAATAGCCGAATGTTCCCGAAAGGGACGCCGGAAGGCTGACTTTGCATAAACGGCCACTTTTAGTCATCTTTGGATTTTTGACCGGTTGACTCACCCAACTTTAAAATCTTCGTTCCCGAAGTGCTGAAAAGCCGTGTTTGGAGCAGGATCTTTCTTTTAATCTGTGAAAAATTAAAAAAATAGCCAATTTGTTGAGTCAAATAAATTTTATTTTTTGCTCAAATCACCTTAATAAATGTGCAGGATGAGCACGATGCAAAATGAACCTTTTTCAATAATGACTAAAATCTCTTTCAAGTTGCGACTATGGTGGGATGATTTAGGTGGTGAAGGGCAAGATGAGGTCAAGAAATATCTAAAAGGTCTTACGGGTTTATTGGAAATCTAGCCTCGGGGGGATATCATAAGAGCTTTGGTCACCTGCTGGGACCCGGCACACAATGTCTTCCACTTCTCCAATTTTGAACTCACTCCGACTTTGGAGGAAATAGCCAGGTACATCGGAAATGTTGAAGTTCCGTTGAGGCAAAACTACCTGGTTTCTCCAAGAGCTATCACTGAGCATCGGTTTTTAGATTAGTTAAAGATACCCAGGACGGTCCATAACCCAGATCTGGCCGCAGGTTTTTGTAATCAGCACTTCATATACGACATATACGGTCATGTCGGAGGATTCAACACCCCAGGTAACAAGTTATGCAGCAAAAGTAACCGTCAGAAATGGGACGAGCATATACGAGTGGCTTTTATGATAACCTTTTTGGGCCTTTTGGTATTTCCAAGGAAAGATGGAAACATTGATCTGAAAATAGCCGGGGTCGTCAGTACATTGCTCATTCAAGATAAAAGCACTCTTGCGCCTATGATAGTATTTGATATCTTCCGAGCTCTCACAGCCTGCAAAGCCAGAGGGAACTTTTTCGAGGGGTGTAACTTGTTGCTACAAATATGGATGACTGAGCATCTCTGCCACCATTCCCAGCTCTTGAGTTATGGTTCCTCGAAGAAAACTTGCATAGAAGAGTTCTACACAAGAATCAAGGGGGTCAGTCTACCCGAGGGAGTTACGGCGTGGACATCATTCTTTCGGACCCTCACCGCTAGCCAAATACAGTGGACACTAGGATGGTTGCCCGTTGACGAGGTCATCCATATGCCTGCAGCTAGGACCCACTTTCTATTGATGGGGCTCAAGAGCATTCAGCCTTATGCGCCATATCGGGTTTTGAGACAACTCGAGAAATGCCAAACAGTGCCACAGGAGGAAGATCTTAGTGCTCAAGTAATTGAGATTAGCCCTGACGGACAGTTCCCTGAAGCAAGAGTCCGTCAGATCTGGAGTGAATGCCAATGTTTAAAAGCAGATACTTGCATGCAGGATCAGGCCAAAGGCGAAGTGACGCCAGGATACCTTGCTTGGTACATGAGAGAAATTGAGCATGAGAGGCCGGCTAAAAGACCCCATCTCTAGGAGTTCGTCCAGGCGTCGCAAGAACAGTGGGATTGGTTGGCTAAAGAGCACGAGTACAGGGTTACAATAGGCAAGTTGGAGAAACAAGTTATAGATTTGAAATTTGAGAAAGATTTGCATATCACTGCAGATGGGGGAGAAAAGAGAAAACTAGCTCAGGAAAACGAGGTCCTCAAAGCTCAAATCCAGGAAATGAAAATAGCTACCGGAAACCCGAAGAGAAGTCGGGCTGATGAAAGGCTCATAAACGGTCTAAAGAAGAAAGTCCTCGAGTATCAAGAAGACTTGGAAAAATCTAAAGCTGGTCTAGCGAGAATCCAGGTGAAATGGATAAAGAAGGCAGAAAAGCGAGCACGGTCTATGCAACAAATGAAGAGGGACTACGAAAGGAACATCGCTATATTGAGAGAAACAATATCCACTCTCAAAGAGCGGATCTTCAGACAAGCCCGAGATGCCAGAGTAGATAGGAAGCGCTACTATGATCTAATGGCCCGAATGGAGAAACAGATGAATGAGTTTCAGGATCAACTCCTTTACAACGCTCAAATGTTAGGGACGCGGAATCAACAAATAGAGCGATTGCTTATGGAAAGGGACAGAATCGAGGGAAGAATCCACGATATCGGGTACTACATCACCATAAAGTGCCTAGCTTGTGAGGATATGTCCTGTACCACCTTCTGTGCTTCAATAATGATTTATGCCCACCAGATCATGGAATATTTGAAAGATATGCAAAGGGGCCTTGCACCAAAGCCCGCAGCGAGGCCGAACGACGCCCCGCGGGCACCAAAATTCAAAACTCTAAAACATTCATAGTTTGAGTATGTATTTTCCTTGTCTTCAGAGTTTGTTGTCCGTCAGAGTTTGTATTTCCCTTTTTGGTATAAAGTCTGTAGTCTGTATCAAGCCTGTCAATTTCCTTTCAAAAATGTTTTGCCTTGTAATAAAACGTTTTGCTAGTAAAGGTTGAAAAATCCAAAAATGGTGTCTTTATTTTCCGCACTTGTGGCAGAACTACGCCCGATCTGATTCATGCGGGGACATGATACATAGGCAATTCACATAATATTCGACCACCACTAAAAAGAAAAGAGAAAAGGCAAAGTGAATAAAACAAAGGAAAAGAAAGAAATAAAAGGAGAGATAAAGAAAGTTTTAGAAACATTTAAACGAGGCACAAACAAAGTAAGCCGGAATGACGCATGCGGTCGAAGCAAAGACATGTTAGAAATGGTTAAACCGCCTAGGAACATTGCATCCCTCAACGTGAAATTGCAATATGTGTTAAACTCTAACGCTAACAAATTTGTTGTTTATCCAGAGATTTCGAACCAGTTAGTTTGTTCTGGCAGATTACCATTACCAAACAAGATCCAAAGGGCCCATACTAAAAAGCATGACTAGTTCAGACCAAAGTATCGAGGATGAAAGGACGGAGAATCAAATGCTGAAGGAGGAAATGGATAAGATGAGACATGAGATGAAAGAAATGCAGCTGGCCTTAGCTAGGGTACAAAAAGTGACTAACCCTCCCGTTATTCCCACTCTCCCACCAGGACACACGCCGAAATACCCTCCCCCGGCCCTTCGACAAGCCTCTCCAGTCACCAATACTATCAGGGAAGAAATGCCTATGATCCCCAAGCTTCATAACCCAATCAGAACCCTCCTCCACCAAATGTTCCTATTTT
Organism: Nicotiana tabacum; assembly: GCF_000715075.1. Classification (NCBI taxonomy): domain Eukaryota; kingdom Viridiplantae; phylum Streptophyta; class Magnoliopsida; order Solanales; family Solanaceae; genus Nicotiana; species Nicotiana tabacum. The sequence continues at coordinate 218,201,106 of NC_134101.1, read as the reverse complement.
CGTGGCACCCCCACCAGTCACGCTGCAAAGATCATCCAGCGAGCCATTGTTTCAGGCTCACGATAACCAATATTACCCCCCCTAAACCAACCTTCAAAGCACCCGAGCCTCATACTTATAACACTCACTTTGAGATCCCGGTAGAGACTGAAAAGCCGGCTAAGAGCCCAGAGCAATACGAAGTGCTTCGAAAGTTTAAAAGCCTGGAGAAGTCCTTTAGGAATATCCATAGGCTAGGCAACCAAGTCAGTGTGGCCTACAAAGATCTGTGCCCGTTCCCCGATATTCAATTGTCGGCAGGGTTCAAGATGCCAAAGTTTGATCTATATGAGGGCACGGTGATCCGATGGCACATCTGCGAGGTTTTTGCAGTAAGATGAGAGGGGCCGGGGGAAAAGACGAGCTGCTAATAGCTTATTTTGGTCAAAGTCTAAGTGGGTCTGCACTGGAATGGTACACAAGGCAGGATCCTAGTAGGTGGTACACCTGGGACGATCTGGCCCAAGCCTTTGCAGGCCACTTCCAGTACAACCTTGAGATCGTCCCTGACTGTCTCACATTGTTGAAACTTGAGAAGAAGCCCGGGGAAAGCTTCCGAGAATTTGGGTTGCGCTGGAGAGAGCAGGCGGCAAGAGTTGATCCTCCGATGAGAGAGGGGGAAATGGTGGACTACTTTTTGCAGACTCTGGAGCCAACTTACTTCGGTCACTTAGTGGCATCAGTTGGCAAATCTTTCAACTAGGTGGTGAAAATGGGTGGTATGATTGAAGAGGGACTTAAGTCCAACAAAATCCTGAGCTATTCGGCAATCAAAGCAACAGCTCAGGCCATTTAGAGCGGCACGGGAGGTGCGCTCGGGAAGAAGAAAAGAGAAGAGGTCTCAACAATAGAGGCAGGTAATTGGCCCAGATCGAGAGGTCCTTTACCCCGCTACCAAGCCAGACCCCATCACCCAAATTACCCACACACTCCAAATTACCCTCCACAACCCTACTACCCACCACAAGAGCCACATTTCTCTGTCCACCACGCCCAAACTTACACCCAGCCTCCAGCTCGCCCGCAATGGCGTGTGCTGGCTCCCCAGAATACATATCCACCTCCACAAAACACATATCCACCTCCACAAAACACATATCCACCACTAAGGGCCTACAGGAATCCTTCAGGACCAGGTTTCTGTGGGAATCAGACTTTCAGGAACGAAAGGGTGCAGAGGTCAAGAACATTCACTCCGCTGGGAGAAACCTATACTACTCTGTTCCACAAATTGAGGTAGTTAGGACTATTGAGTTTTATGGAGCCCAAATTGCCAAATCCCCTTCCCAAGAATCTGGACCACTCGGTAAGTTGCGAATATTGTTCGGGGGCTCCCGGGCATGATACTGAGAAGTGTTGGAAGTTGAAGACTGTTGTACAAGATCTTATTGACACAAATAGGATCGAGGTCCAGGATCCAGAGGCACCTAACATCAATTAGAACTCGTTGCCGGCATACCATGAAACCCACATGATCGAACTAGTGCACGAAGGAGGGAAGCTCAAAAAGCCCTCACAAACGGTAATGATGATCCGTGCCAGCCTAAAAGAAAAGTCGATCAGTGGAAAGGTGGTAGTACAGTCAGAAAGAGTAGAAGGCAAGCTAGTGGTGGTAATGGGGAAGAGTTCGTCTGATGTTGCCAAGAATCCAGAGCGGGTCAAAGTAACGGTGCAAGGGATATCAAATAAGCCAGTAGTCGTGAAGGGGGCATGTACAGGACCAGTTGTTATCAGGCCAGTAATGCAGTTTCCAATAATCAGCGAGAAAGCTGTACCATGGAGCTATAGTCAAGTAATTGTAATACATAAGGGGAAGGAAGTTGTGGAGGAAGTATGTGAGGCCCAGGGCTTAACTCGTTCGGGAAGGAGTTTTGCTCCCGTAGAGTTAAGAAGGCCCAACCCAGCGGTGGTAAAGAAGCCAGTGACGGAGGAAGAGGCTGAGGAGTTTTTGAAGAAAATGAAGGCACAAGACTACTCCATTGTGGAGCAGTTAAGAAAGACCCCAACGCAGATTTCGTTACTATCACTGCTGATCCATTCCAGCGATCATTGCCAAGCACTGATGAAATTCCTGAATAAGGTCCATGTTCTGGATAAAATCTCTATGAACCATTTGGAGAAAATAGTGCACAAAATCTTCGAGGTAAACCGAGTGACATTTTCTGATGAGGAGTTGCCAGTAGAGGGTACAGAACACAACAAAGCCCTATACTTGACCGTGAAATGCGAAGACTCGGTAGTCACTTGAGTACTGATTGATAATGGTTCCAGTGCCAATATCTGTCCTTTGACTACCTTGAACAAACTGAAGGTCGATGGTGACAGAATTCACAAGAACAACATCTATGTTCGAGGGTTTGATGGTGGTGGTACAGACACAGTGGGTGACATCATATTTGAATTAACAATTGGTCCAATCGAGTTCATTTTGGAGTTTCAAGTGTTAGACGTGGAAGTGTCATATAATCTTCTATTGGGGCGACCCTGGATCCACGTCGCCAACGCAGTGCCTTCTACATTACATCAGATGGCCAAATTCGAGTGGGATAGGCAAGAGATCGTAGTACATGGGGAAGACAATGCAAGCGCCGTAAGTGATGCCATCGTACCTTTTGTAGAGACTGATGATGATAAGGGACCGTGGGTTTACTAGGTTTTCGATACGGTTTTAGTAGACAAAGTTCCCGAAGGTGAAAGCGTCCCACTTCCCAAAATAGCAGCGGCAACTGTCATGGTAGCCTCGAAAATGTTGAAGAACGGGTTTGTGCCAGGCAAAGGTTTAGGGGTTGATCTTCAGGGTATTGTTCAGCCGGTTTCTTTGCCCAAAAATCTGGATACCTTTGGGTTGGGGTTCAAGCCTACAGCGGCGGATGTGAGACAGGCCCGCAAGTTGAAGAAAAGAGTTTGGCTCCTTCCCAAGCCAATCCCGCGCCTATCCAGATCATTTGTCAGAGTAGGTATCAGAAAGTTGTCGGTCCCGAAAGTTCTCGGACCACTAATTGGGCTAGATGGAGATTTGAATGAGGTCTTTGAAAGGTTGTTTGCCAATGTCAACATGATAGAAGCTGGAGAAGGGTCCAGTAGGTTAGATGTACAGTTTGTGGGGCCTAGGGCAAATATCAACAATTGGATGGCTACTCCTCTTCCTACCCGGAGGGAGTCTTGGTAGTGGGCTCTGATTTTTCTTTCTTATCTTTTTGGATTATTCCAGGGTTGTAATCCAGTTTTGTATACGGCAAAGTGTGAAACTCTGTTATCCCGTATTTTAATAAAGTGAAAGCTTTTGTTTTCTTCTTATTTTGTTCTAATTTTGTTTTTTTTCTTTTCTCTTTCTGAACAATTCTCTTTATATTGGTTCTAATGACATGACATGCACAACGGATCTTCAACCCAGTCTAAAAAATCAATCTGATTCCGAACTAATTGTACAAGAGGATGATTATGATGATGAATCGGAATACGATGAGGATGAAGCCTTCAAAGAGATAAACATAGAGTTAAGCCAGTTTGAAGAGAAATCCAAGCCCATCTTAAATGACACAGAAGCCATCAATTTAGGGGATGCATCGGTGAAACTAAAATAAGCATCCACATTGCAACGAATATCAGGGAAGAACTAATCAAAGCACTTATTGAGTTCAAAGACATTTTTGCATGGTCGTATGATGACATGCCGGGGTTAAGCACAGATTTAATGGTTCACAAATTGCCCATTAACCCAGCATGCCCTCCCGTCAAGCAGAAATTGAGGAAGTTCAAAACAGACATGAGTGTGAAGATTAAAGAGGAAGTAACCAAGCAACTACAAGCAAAGGTTATTCGGGTCACTCAATATCCTGATTGGTTGGCTAATGTGGTGCCAGTGCCGAAGAAAGATGGGAAGATCAGGGTGTGTGTCGATTACCGCAATCTGAACAAGGCAAGCCCAAAGGATAATTTTCCATTACCCAACATTCATATCTTGATCGATAATGGTGCCAGACGTGAGATCGGGTCTTTTGTGGATTGCTATGCTGGGTATCATCAGATTTTGATGGATAAAGAAGATACGGAAAAGACGGCTTTCATTACGCCGTGGGGGATTTATTGCTACCGGGTAATGCCATTTGGTTTGAAGAATATTGGGGCAACGTACATGAGAGCAATGACTACTGTGTTTCATGACATGATACACAAAGAGATTGAGGTATACGTGGATGATGTGATCATAAAATCCAAGCATCAGGAAGACCACGTAGCCGGCATAAGGAAGTTTTTTCAAAGACTTCAAAGGTATAATATTAAGCTCAACCCGACCAAATGTGCATTTGGTGTTCCATATGGAAAGTTGTTGGGATTCATCATCAGTCGGCGAGGCATTGAGTTGGACCCGTCAAAGATCAAATCCATCCAAGATTTGCCACCGCCAAAGAACAAGACAAAAGTAATGAGTCTGTTGGGAAGGTTGAATTATATCAGCAGGTTTATTGCTCAACTCACAGCAACTTGTGAACCCATTTTTTGGCTACTGAAGAAAGATGCTGCGGTAGAATGGACGGCAGAATGTCAGGAAGCATTTGACCAAATCAAAGGATATTTATCAAATCCACCTGTGTTGGTTCCACCTGAGCCGGGAAGACCGTTAATTCTTTATCTAACGGTCCTGGAGAATTTGTTTGGCTGCGTACTGGGGCAACACGACATTACAGGAAGGAAGGAGCAAGCTGTCTATTATCTCAGCAAGAAGTTTACAGGCTATGAGGTTAAGTACACTCAACTCGAGAAGACATGTTGCGCCCTAACTTGGGTGGCCCAGTAATTGAAGCATTATCTGTCATCATATACTACTTATCTCATTTCACGCTTGGATCCACTGAAGTATATTTTCCAGAAGCCTATTCCCACAGGGAGATTATCAAAATGGCAGATATTACTCACAGAATTCAACATCGTCTATGTGACGAGGACGGCCATGAAGGCCCAAGCATTGGCTGATCACTTGGCCGAGAATCCTGTTGATGAAGAATACGAGCCCTTGAGGACGTATTTTCCTGATGAAGAAGTGATGCATTAAGATGAGTTGGAAATGACCAAGGAACCAGGATGGAGTCTTTTTTTCGATGGAGCCGCAAATGCGAAGGGAGTTGGAATAGGAGCGGTACTTATTTCTGAAACAGGACATCATTATCCTATTACGGCTCAACTGCATTTCTATTGTACCAACAACATGGCTGAGTATGAGGCATGTATTTTGGGTCTACGGCTAGCTATAGACATGGATGTCCAGGACATCTTGGTCTTAGGAGACTCGGACCTCCTGGTGCATCGGATTCAGGGTGAATAGGAAACAAGGGATTTGAAGCTCATACCATATCGACAATGCTTGCTTGATCTGAGTAAACGATTTCGATCAGTAGAGTTCAGACACATCCCAATCATTCATAATGAGGTCGCCGATGCTTTGGCCACTTTAGCATCGATGTTGCACCACCCAGACAAAATTCATGTTGACCCATTGCATATCTAGGTTCGTGATCAGCATGCTTATTGCAACGTGATAGAGGAAGAAATGGATGGCGAGCCATGGTTTTATGATGTCAAGGAATACCTCAAGATGGGGATATACCTGGAGCAGGTCACCGGAGATCAAAAGAGAGCCATTCGGCGACTGGCAAATGGATTTTTCCTCAGTGGAGGAGTGTTGTACAAAAGAACACTAGATTTGGGATTGCTGAGATGTATAGATGCTAGTCAAGCCACGACAGTTATGACAGAGGTACATGCTAGAGTTTGTGGGCCACATATGAGAGGATATGTATTGGCAAAGAAGATTCTTCGAGCAGGGTACTATTGGCTCACTATGGAGCACGATTGTATTAGTTTTGTGCGGAAATGCCATCAGTGTCAGATACACGGAGATCTGATTCATTCTCCGCCGATAGAATTGCATACAATGTCAGCACCATGGCCATTTGTCGCATGGGGCATGGATGTCATTGGACCTATTGAGCCGGCAGCTACCAACGGTCATAGGTTCATTCTTGTGACTATCGATTATTTCACTAAGTGGGTTGAAGCTAAAACTTTCAAGTCGGTAACCAAGAAGGCAGTGATAGATTTTGTTTATTCCCATATCATCTGTAGATTTGAGATCCCAAAAGTGATCATCACGGACAATGGTGCTAATCTTAACAGCGGTTTGATGAAAGAAGTGTGTCAACATTTCAAGATTACACACCATAATTCCACACCATATCGTCCCAAGGCGAATGGAGCGGTTGAGGCGGCCAATAAGAACATAAAGAAGATACTGAGGAAGATGATAGAAGGATCCAGACAATGGCATGAGAAATTACCATTTGCATTGTTGGGTTATCGTACTACTGTTCGTACTTCAGTAGGTGCAACTCCTTATTTGTTGGTATACGGAACTAAAGCAGTGATACCGGCAGAAGTTAAAATTCCATCCCTTCGGATTATCATTGAGGCTGGGATTGATGACGATGAATGGGTCAAAGCCCGATTAGAGCAGTTGAACTTGATTGATGAAAAGAGATTGACAGCAGTATGCCATGGCCAATTGTATCAAAGGAGAATGGCAAGAGCCTACAACAAGAAGGTGCGCCCCAGAAAATTTGAAGTGGGGCAGCAGGTGTTGAAACGAAGCCTGCCACATCAGGCCGAAGCAAAAGGCAAGTTCGCCCCAAATTGGCAAGGGCCATTCATTGTAACCAGAGTGTTGTCCAATGGCGCTCTGTGTTTAACAGATATCGAAGGGAAATGCGTCGACATGGCTATCAATTCTGACATAGTTAAGAGATATTATGTATGATTTCTTTTGATTGTAATTGTTGTTTGTTTGCACTTGGCATAGTTTCGGAGAATGAAATGACGGAGGCAATTTGTTCTTCCATCCAAACACTTCAACCTTTTCTTCCCATTTTGAGCCGTATTTATTCTTTCATACCCCTCTTTTGGAATCAATAATGAAAATGAAAGAAAAAAAGAAGAGAAAATAATAAAGACAAAAGAAAAGTCATAAGAAAAACAAAGGAATTGGGAACTACATTTGACCTGATTCCTCAAAGAAGGATACGTAGGCGCCTCACGGCTCGGTCATAGTGTAACATAGTGTAACAAAAAATAAAAATCCCCAAGCAAGAAACTGGGGCAAAAGTTGTGTTTGTAATTTTGGGAAGAAGGTTTGATTCCAAGAGTTGTAATGTTTTACTCATCAAAATTATTTTGAACCTTTTGATACCCCTTTTTCTTTTAGCCATACACGAAAACCCATATTGATGTCCGAAAAAGACCTCCCGATCAGTATCCGAGAAGTGCCAAGTCATGCAAACGGAAGTTGGGAATAACACTATGATCCCCAGTAGAGAAGAGGATCATAAGCTGGAAATGAATTGATAGCCGAAAGAATCCCCAGCAGAGAGAGTCATATCGGTAACACTTCATCCCTAGCTGAAAAAATAAAATAAAATGAGAGAGTCTTATAGGTGAAAACCTCCACAGGCACCATAAGGCGACGGAAGTTGAGAGAAATAAAATGAGAGAGTCATATCGGTGAAAACCTCCACAAGCACCATAAGGCGACGTAAGTTGAGAGAAATAAAACGAGAGAGTCTTATCGGTGAAAACCTTCACAGGCACCATAAGGCGACGAGAGTTGAGAGAAATGAGAGTCTTATCAGTGAAAACCCCTCGAAGGGCGCTGTAAGGCGACAAGACAAGATTGGCGGAAAGGATCACATTTGGCAAAGAGTGGAGTGCCTGTTTATCCCCAGCAAGATGAGGCCGTCCGAAAGATTGATTGATACAAATAGACTGGGTTGATTAATCCGGAATGCACGACATGATCGTTGGGATCGGTTATATCATTCAGATAAGTTCTTTTCTTTCCTTTTCCCCAGCTTTTGTTCAGAAAGATTTCTTCTTTTTCTATCTTTTGAAATCATCACTTTTTCATTTCTTAGTCTAAAGACTTTATCTCCCCAGCAGTTTGTTTTTGAAAAGTATTTTCAGAGCTTATTATCAGTCGCCAAGATGGTGCAAAAACACAATGTGGATAGGACGGGCCAAAGATAAGGCGACAAAGCGAAAGGAAGTTTGTCGCAAGACCAAATGATGAATGGGTCTAGATTCCAAGAGGACCAAATATCCAGGGGAAGTTGGAGAAAAACAGAAAAAACAACAGTTGAAAAGTTATGGATCAAATTCTAAGAGGATCCCCAACAGATTTGCGAGATGCAGGAACAACTCCGACAGATTATCGACCACGTTCCGCGATGGTCGGACAACACAGACAGGGAAGGAAGAGAAAAGAAAAACCATCCCCAGCAGGAATATCATCCCCAGCAAATAATATCACCCCAACAAGTTTTGTAATAAAACACAAAGTAGGGAAAGGGATAAGGGGAACACCATCCCCAGCAGGAGTGGCACGACCATTCACCACGTTTTAAACTAAAAAAAATTTTGTCTTTGATTTGAAGCAGGGACAGGAAATGTTATAGATGATGAAAAAACATCATGATACAAGAAAGATTGTCAAACTGGGACAGAAAATTTTCTTTCATTTTGAAAAATTTCCTAGAAGTCCGGTACCCACTTGGGGAAGAAGCAAGATAGCACAAGTTTGCGGAAAAATGGTATCCCAGCAGTTTGCGTAAGAAGGCCAAACAAGTTTTAAAGGAAGCAATCTCGGAAGGAAGATAACGCAAGTCTTAAGGGAAGTAGTTCCAGTGGAAGGAAAGCACCAGCTTTAAGGGAAGTAGTCTTTGAAGGAGGTATTATCTCTAAATGGTTTACTGAAGTCAGGAGCCCGCCTGGAGAATGGAAGTGTTATGTCTTTAAGAAATAGTGAAGTCAGGAACCCGCCTGGAGAATGAAGGTGTTATATTTTTTAAGTCATAATTGGAGTCAGGAGCCCGCCTGGAGAATGGAGGTATTATATTTTTAAGAAGTTGTTGAAGTCAGGAACCCGCCTAGAGAATGGAGGTGTTATGTTTTTAAGAAATTGTCGAAGTCAGGAGCCCGCCTGAAAAATGGAGGTATTATCTCTAAATTGTTTATTGAAGTCAGGAGCCCACCTGGAGAATGGAGGTGTTATGTCTTTAAGAAATAGTCGAAGTCAGGAGCCCGCCTGAAAAATGGAGGTGTTATATTTTTGAGTTGTTGTTGAAGTCAGGAGCCCACCTGGAGAATGGAGGCTGCTTTATCTTTAAATTGTTGTTGAAGTCAAGAGCCCGCCTGTAAAACGGAGGTTGTTATAATTTTAAGTCGAAGAAGTCAGGAGCCCACCTGTAGAATGAAGTTTGTTAAATTTTAAGTTGATGAGGTCAGGAGCCCGCCTGTAGAACGGAGGTTGTTACAATTTCAAGTCGAAGTCACGAGCCCGCCTGTAGAACGGAGGTTGTTATAATTTTAAGTCGAAAAAGTCAGGAGCCCGCCTGAAAAATGGAGGTGTTATATTTTTGAATTGTTGTTGAAGTCAGGAGCCCACCTAGAGAATGGAGGCCGCTTCATCTTTAAATTGCTGTAGAAGTTAGGAGTCCGCCTGTAAAATGGAGGTTGTTATAATTTTAAGTCAAAGAAGTCAGGAGCCCGCCTGTAGAATGAAGTTTGTTAAATTTTAAGTTGATGAGGTCAGGAGCCCGCCTGTAGAACGGAGGTTGTTACAATTTCAAGTCGAAGTCACGAGCCCGCCTGTAGAACGGAGGTTGTTATAATTTTAAGTCAAAGAAGTCAGGAGCCCGCCTGTAGAACGGAGGTTGTTATAATTTTAAGTCGAAGAAGTCAGGAGCCCGCCTGTAGAATGAAGGTTGTTAAATTTTAAGTTGATGAGGTCAGGAGCCCGCTTGTAGAACGGAGGTTGTTACAATTTCAAGTCGAAGTCAGGAGCCCGCCTGTAGAACGGAGGTTGTTATAATTTTAAGTCGAAGAAGTCAGGAGCCCGCTTGTAGAATGGAGGTTGTTAAATTTCAAATTGCTGAAGAAGTCAGGAGCCCACCTGTAGAACCGAGTTTGTTATATTTGAAGTTGATGAAGTGAGGAGCCCGCCTGTAGAACAGAGGATTACGCATTCAAGTTGAAGTCAGGAGCCCGCCTGCAGAACAGAGGAATACATTTCAAGATCAAGCCAGAAGTCAGTAATGCGGAGGGTTACAACAAAAATACCCCCAGCATGAATCCCATTTCAGAAATCAGAAAGAAGACTACAGGAGCAAGTCGGAGATAGATAAGATTTTGTAATTCCTAGTTTAAGTCTAACTTCTTGTTTTCTTTTGGCACGGTATAATAAGGAGGTGAGAAAGCAGTAGTAATAGCATGCAGCAGCAGTAACAGCAACATTGCAGTCCCATGGTAGTCCCAACTACCAAAACTTCCTGAACTACATTAACCTGATTCCCTTTTAGCCAGGGATATGTAGGAAACCTGTGAAGCAAAGGTTCGGTTAAATCTTTTCAAAAATGCTTTGCGCGGAGTATTCCAACGGGCAAAAATCGCTCGTATCCACTCACTTTATCTTTGCATGAAAACTCTTTATGTTTTCAGACAAAGAAAGGCAGCTGTGAGCACGTGATTTTTGCCCTGCAAGAACTACTCCCACAAAAATTCAAAATAAAAATAGTTGTCTTGTTTGTGATTTATTTGTATTTTGTCTGTGCATGTTTATTTCTACTTTAATTAAGAAAAATACAAAAATATGTGTTGCATGTGTATTTAGGATTTAATTTTACAATTTAGGAATTAATTAAACAATCAAGTTTGTTTTACAAAATGGAAAAATCACAAAAATATGTACTTTGCATTTTTGCATTTAATGTCCGAATTGTGTGATTTTATCTTTATTTAATGTTTAATTTCGTGTGATAGCTATTATTAAGAGTTAATGTTTTAGTTAATTGTCGATTTTATAATTTAATTAGGATTTTTAGTTGAAAAGGAATTAAAAGACAATGAAAGAAAAAGAAGAAAAAAGTGAAAATCGGATTGGGCCCTTATTTTTGGACAAAATAATCAGGCCCAAATCACCCATTTACCAGGTCCAGTTGGCCTGGCTAGAGACGTCTTAAAACGATGTCGTTTGGTTACTCTTAATCAAGGCCGTTGGATTAAATCGATCCAACAGTTGAGATTCAATCTCCCTTACCCATTTTTGACCCAACCCAGACCGCCCCAATACTACTCCAAACGACACCGTGCCTATCAAGTGAATTGATCCAGGCCGTTGATCGTGCTTGATCCAACGACCAGGATTAAAACACCCCCACCGTATATATTCCTAAATCCTACCCCGCCCCCTAAACCAAACCCCCCCTCACCTCTTTGTCTCTGAGCTTTAGAGATCAAACAGATCCTCCACCTTCAACCACCGTGCTCCGCCCACCGGAAATCGCCTCACGGCTGTTCCGGTGGTCCAAACGAACCCATCTTTTCACCACTAATTCCCCTCGACCTCCCCATTCCGAATCCCTAACTCTTATCCCTTGAATCCCAGCCATGTGCTTCGAATATTAGATCGAAAATCAGGCCGAAACCCTATCTAGTCCAATAGCCTCCAATTTCACACCACAGCTTCCCCAAGACTTCCTCGTTCCAGTCCCACGCTCAGTTTTCTTCGAATCACCCCCCGAGCTCCTCGAATCTTAGATCAAAGGAATCGACCCAAACCCTAATCAGTTCAAATTCCAGCAAACTCACACCCTGTGATCTCCTGGACACCCTCACCATGAATCCCTGATCAACCCTTGTCAAATCATCGTGGGGTAGCTCGGATTCCAGATCGAAGTTAGGCAGGCCAGGTTCCATGAATTTTGAGCCAGAGACTGACTTTAGCCATGTTGTTTTCCTTCGAAAACACATGGTTAAAGTCTGTCTCGGCTTGAAAATGGGAAGAGCCTCGAGTTTTTTTATCGAGTTGTGATTCGGGTAAGTCTTTTACGTCCAGTTTTGATTGTTCTCTCTTGCAGTTTCGTTTGTTTACTTTGTCCCTTCCTCTTCTATAAATTGGCATGAATTTCCCGTTTGAATTATGGTCAGTAGTCTAAGGTCCAAACTTGGGCCAGTCTGCGAGTTGAATTTGTCAAGAACTGGTTTAATTTGTGTTTGTTTAGTTTGGTCAAGTTCAGGCTACCAATTATTTTGTCGTTGTGATCCCTTAATCAGTGATGTTAGCCTGTACAATAGACCTAATGCTTAGTAAATGGTTCGTGATTGTCTAAGCCTAGACTAGTGCTATTAATCAGGTTTCGTTTCATGACACTTGCTTTACCTCATCTCTAATTGCAGTCTCATATTGATAGTAGTTGGGTTTAGCCAAATTGTTGTGAATTAAAACTTATTCTATAGTGTGTGATTCCCTTTGTGTGCAATTCATATTGTTGATTACCTGCCTAGCTGGTCATCAGGAGGTCTACTGGTCTTTCCAATCTGAAGTTTTGTAATCTGTCCAGTTGAGTTAGGAGTCAGTTGTTAGGATTTTGATAGTTTGAACTGGTTATAGCTGAAAGGTTCAATGCAGAGTGAAAGGGATTGGGTAGGACAGTAATTTCAGGGACTTTAGGAGGGTATTTTAGGATTTAAAAGGTTTGAAAATGGCTTAAGATGAATGGGCTGATAGTAGGGTACTAAAGTACCCTTAAATTAATGCAATTATTTAGTAATAGTGGGGAACAAACATAATAGCATGGGGAGACCTAAGGGAAATTTAATTAAAGTATGCACTACCCATAACCATTGAATAAAATAAAGAAAAGACAAGGGTTAATGGGGGACAAACCAGACCTTAGTGGAGTTCTAGAGAAGATGATGGGAAAAAATGTTTGATTAATGGGTCTAAATGCTCCTAAGAGCTGAAAAAGGATAAAAAAAGATTGGCTATAAAGGAGAGGGGTCTGGACAGTAATAAGGGGGGATGGGAGAGAAGTATTCTGAGAGGTTTAGGAGTTCTTGAAGGATTCAGTTTTGAAACTAAGTCTGAGAGTTTGAAAAAAGAAGAAAAAATAGTAAAAGATTGAAAGTTACTGTTCTATTGGTTCTTAGTTGGATTTGGAGTCTTAAACACTGATTCATGCTCTCTGTTGCGTGTTGAATCTACTCTTGAAGTCTATTGGTCTACTTTCTAGTTTAAACTCAAGTTCTGTTAGGCTTACTTTGGGTGTTTGTGTTGCTATTGGTATTGCTGGAGCTTTAACTGGTTTTTCCTGATTTATTCCTGGTGTGTTTTGCTACTGGAAGTGTTGTGGGTCAATCTCTTTTCTATTTCGTTCCTGGGTTGCATTTTGGTCCTTCTGGTACCACATTGGGTCACTTTCAAGCTGTTGGTTATCTGTTGTTGTTTGTTGTTGTTGTGTTGTTACTGCTCTGCTGATTCTCATCTTCCTCTTCTTATATTTTCAAATGCCAGGTACACTACTGCATCCTTCGAATGACTGTAGGCTGAAAATGTGCGGAAAAATGATATATGAAGAAGTGAAGCTTGTTTCTGATTTAACCTCTCTTTGAGTTGTGTGTTTAAATTCTACACTCACTGATGATATAGATCTCTGTTAGTCTATAATAGTTGGACTGAAATTAAGTTGTATGAGTTTCTCATGTTGTTTAAAAACATAGTTCATACTACTACATGTGGGCATCTGCGAAGTTAGGAACGATCTTAATGGACTGTTAAAATCAATAGGAAGCTATAGTTGTTAGATTATGTTCTATTAGTTTTGAGTATTTAGCTTGCACACCATTTGATAATTCAGATATCACTGCAGCAATTGAAAAGAAGAGAAGATTGTAAATGTGACTAGCATTGTTAGATAACACCAGTCGTAGGCGTCAATTATGATTTTAGCATTTCTGATTGTGTTGTTCTACTGTTAAATAATCACAAATTTTTCAAAACAATTGGTAACAGTTCACTAGTTTTGAAGCAGGAACATGTAATTCAAATTAAGGGTACTGGTTGCCCGGATTGACGTTAATAAAGGCAGTGTTAAACCAAATTGGACTTGATGCATGATATAAGCCATTTCTTATATGTAAATAACGAACAGTAGAATGAGTAGGAGTAATATTCGCGTTTTATTCATGTAACTGATGCTGTGGAGATTTGACTTGGGGCCCTGCCCTCAGCCGTTGTTTAATTGGGCTCACATTTGGGCCCAAGTTGGCGTTTGTACTGATTTCTTACACGGACTGTAGAAAGGCCCAAAACCGTTGAATGATTTGAATTCATGTGCCCGTGAACCCCAGTTATAACAAACCTTATTGTACAGGACTTTGTGAATTAAGTTGATTGGGTAGGATTTCTTTTTCTTTTAGAGATAAATAAAAATAGAAAAAATGTAGTCGCTTTAGGATTGTCCTTTTAAAATAAACGAGATAAGACTCGCCTAGTAAAACTCACAGATTGCGGGGCCCTCACGATTGTATATATTGATTACTTAGAACTCGGGATCGGCCGCTTAGCGAATTTCACAGCCTTCTTCCCAAAATAACAACATGTTAGTCTCTTTAGGCGCGTACTTTAAATAATATTACCTTCTTAAACCCGGGTGTACATTTATGTGACCCAAATCCAAATCTCAACAAAGTCGAAATATGTCGATAATCACGGGTACATTGATTGTGACGTGGTTTGAGATGCATTTCCATGACGTTGCAATTTTTTTTAAATAATGAATGAGACGAGCCTCGACAAACAAAATACATAAGCTACGGGGCCCTCTATAAGTGTTTGTAAAATTTCTTAGACTTCGTGATGGGCCGTTAAGCAAAAGTTCACGGCCTTCCCCAAAATGATAATACGCTAGTCGCTTTAGGCGCGCCTTTAATAATTTATTTTCTTAAACTCGGGTGCACATTTATGTGACCCAAATCCAAATCTCAACGGAGTAGAAATGTGTTGATAACCACGGGTACATTGATGTGACGTGGTTCGAGATACGTTTTCACAACGTTGCAATTCTCTATTAAAATAATAATGATAATAATAAAAGCGGTTAAAAGTTAAAATTTGCACATATGTTCATAATTGTATAAAAATCAGATAATTAAGCCGAATATGATAGTTGAGCGACCGTGCTAGAACCACGGAACTCGGGAATGCCTAACACCTTCTCCCAGGTTAACAGAATTCCTTATTCGGATTTCTGGTTCGCGGACTGTTAAACAGAGTCAATATTTTCCTCGATTCGGGATTCAACCGGTGACTTGGGACACCATGAATCTCCCAAGTGGCGACTCTGAATTTCTTAATATAAATCCCGTTTCGATTGTCCTTTAATTGGAAAAACTCCATTATACCCTTACAAGGGTGTAGGTGAAAAAGGAGGTGTGACATCAATGATCTGAGATCGGTGGTAATTCCATTCGCTCCATTTGAAATCACGATACGAACTCCCTTAACATCTCATCGTTCCTATGTCTTATCTTAAAAACGTTAGATTTCCTCGTTGCCACCTTTATGTCCCCGACATGTGCTTTCACGAAGACGTCTGCTAACATAGCAAACGAATCGATAGAGTTTGGGGGAGATTTGTTATACCAAATCATGGCTCCCTTTGACAAAGTTTCCCCAAATTTCTTCAACAATACCAATTCGATCTCATCATCATTTAAATTGTTTCCTTTCATCCCGCAAGTATATGAAGTAATATGTTTGTTAGGGTCGGCTGTCCCATTGTATTTGGGTATATCGGGCATACGAAATTTTTTAGGAATAGGCTTCGGAGCCTCACTCGGAGGGAACGACTTTTGTATGAACTTTTTGGCAACCTAACCTTTCAAGACCGGAGGTGCCCCCGGTATTTGATCGACACTAGAGTTATAAGTCTCCACCTTTTTGTCATTATCCTCAATCTTCTTTTCACCGGACTCGATCCTCTTGGTGAGTTCTTCGAGCATCCTCATAATTATGGGGTCAGTCCTCGAGCCACTACCATTGATCTCTCTGGCGCCAGTTCAACACGTCGAGTGTTTTCTGGTTCGGCTACACTCGGAGTTTTGTTCTGACTTTGAAGTTGAGCAATGGACTGTTGAGCTTGTAGCATCTCGAATATCACTTGGAGGCTGACTCCCCCATCTCATATACCATGCGTTCCTTGGCTACCAGATTGAGCTTTCATGTGTACACTCCCTCCGAGGTTTGTGCTTAAATCTGCGTTCAGAGCAATGTGTGAACTAACATCAACTGGTTCCATATTTGGCGCTTCCCCAGGGTTTATTGGTGGTGTACTGACCCCTGTATTGTTGTTTTCCCCATGAAATTTTAGACCATCATTGTCGTGTACAAGTGCGTTTTGCGAGTTTGCCATGTTTTAGCCTGAGAATAAAAAATTCTTGACAAGAAAAAGTATAAAAATAATGTGTGTTATGAGAATCAATAATGAAATAATCATTATTATCTTTAGCCCCACGACGGGCGCCAAACTGTTTACCTCGCAAATACGAGTAACAATTAAATTTGGTTTGTAGTTTTAAAGATATGTGATTTAGTTCAATACTAACTATTAATCAAGAAGTATAACATATAAATGAAAGAAATGAGTGAATCAAACTAGTGTTGCTAGGCAGTATCGACCTCGAGCCAAAAAGACCTCGAGATGGACCAAGAACAATAAAGCAAGAATAATAAAGTTAAATGACAATTCTAATGAATAATGAGCGAAAAAGTAAGAGAGTATATTTTTTGCTAATAATTAGATGATGTCTACAAATGATTGGGGGTCCCTTTATATAATAGGGAAAACCCTAAATAGTACATTTCTATTTACAGTAAATAATCTTATTAGGACAGTTGTTTAACCGCCTAGTACGGATTCGTACAAATCTATTCCGGAATTTACACTATGATTTTAGGGACGTGGCAGGAATCTTGCCCATTCTGTTACAAATCCATAACGGCATTATCTCGAGGCCTAGTCATATTAGGCTCCAACGTTCCTCGAACGCTTAATTCTTCTAGCCTTGTACTGTGTCATCGAGCTTGAGCCTGGTCCATCGAGCTCGAACTCGATCTAACCTGAATTCGAGCTTAAGGCGACCCATCGAGTCTAGGAAATCAAGCATACCTGATTTCGACCATATACAATTATTGTTGTTGTTGTTATTCCGAAGAGATGAAAGTTTTAACGGAGCTATGAAGTAGATTAGTATTCTTTTAAAATATACTGTTTGGCAAAATTAAATCGCTAAAACTACCTACACCGATGATAACGTAAGATATTTTTAACACTACCTAAGTGGTAAAAACTGTCAAAAAGTTTTGAGTATGGAGCAGAGTGAGCAATGACCAAACCAAGTTTTACAGTACCAAATAGAGCACGTGTCGACACAAGAAAGCAGTAAAAAAAAGTTAACAAATACTTTACCTACATCTACTGTACTAGATTTTAGTAACCAAGTGCTAGTAAAACCATAATAATCGCGCCGGCTTTCCTTCTCCTAACAAACTCTTTACATTTTCACTCATTCGTTCTTATCACCAAACAATTTTTTGTGTTTTTTTGTTGGGTTTATGAATATATATATACCTAAAAACTCACTCTAAATTCTATACTATCAAACTTTCCTCTCCATTTTCTCTCCCTACATCTACCATTTTTTTCCACTTTGTTCATCAACAAACAAACAGACGTAAATTGATTTAGGAGTTTTTCTTCTTCTTTTGTTTTATGGAATGACGGACTATAGATTACCAACGATGAACAATAATATATGGAGCAGTACTACACCAACTCCCCGGACTTCAGCTTCTCCGGCGTTGGTGTCAGTGACGGGGACTACCGGAGACCCATTAAAGTCGATGGCGTATTTCAGCGTAGAGTCACTGCAACAGCGACTCCAGACATTAATCGAGGGAGCTCGCGAAGCGTGGACGTATGGCATATTCTGGCAATCGGACGTCGTGGATTTCGCGAGCCCTTTGGTGTTGAGGTGGGGTAATGGGTATTATATAGGGGAAGAAGACAAGAATAAGTGTAAAACGATGTCGTTTTCGCCTTATTTTATCGCGGAGCAAGAACACCGGAAAAAAGTTTTCCGGGAGGTGAATTCTTTAATTTCCGGCATACAAACTAGTAGTGAAAATGACGTTGTGGACGAAGAAGTAACAGATACTGAATGGTTTTTTCTGATTTCAATGTCCCAGTCGTTTGTTAACGGAAGCGGGCTTCCGGGCCTGGCAATGCATAGTTCAAGCCCGATTTGGGTTACTGAATCAGAGAGATTAGCTGCTTCCCATTGCGAACGGGCCCGACAGGCCCAAGGATACGGGCTTCAGACTATGGTTTGTATTCCTTCAACTGATGGTGTTGTTGAGCTCGGGTCAACTGAGTTGATATCCCAGAGCTCAGATTTGATGGACAAGGTTAAAGTCTTGTTTAACTTTAACACTGATATGGGCTCGCCTATGAGCTTGGTATCGGGCTCATGGGGTGTTCAGTCTGAGCCTGAGCCCGATCTGACGGCCCTTAGGCTTACGGATCCGTAAAGGATGTTATTACTTCGATTCCTAGAGTAGTATTACTTCCATCAAATCTTGGAACAATGAAGAAGTCGAGCAAAAATGTTCTTTAGCATTTTTTTTCTTTTATTTGTTGTTTGCTTTCCTATTCAAATAGAACAGCCTATTTGTATAAACTTCTAGAGGCATATAAAATAATATTTGTTATATCTTCTCACCTTTTAGTTACCTAATTTCTTTTCGAAACATGGAATATCCTTCCATTCCTTTTTAATTACCATGTTATTTTACGCTCCATAAGAATTCATAAATAAGAAGTACTTTTGATTAGTTATTTTATAACTCTTTAATATGTACTCTATTAATAGTATTACTTTCAAGACTATTTAATATTAAGGGAAAATATGAAAAAAATGATTAATTTTATTTTGATTTTTTCAAATGACAAGTATTTTGAGCCAAATATTTTTGGTAACCTTGACAGCTAAAAAGGGACAAAGGGAGTAATGTGCATCAGATACCTTAAGACCTAATACAGTCCAACACTTTCTATAACTGTCTTGCTTTCTTTTGGCTGTTGTCGACAAAAATTATTCAAAGATTAATTACTTTTTCTTTTTTATATAAAAGATAACAAAATATTCAAATTTAAAATCCCAAAAGATATGCATATTTCATTAGTTAAATATTGAAGAAAGCTAATACATTATTAATAAATTCATAACTAAAAGTATAAAGATTTAAACTCTAAGAAAAATATTTTAAAATTACCTTAAAAAATTAATTTTTTCAACATTGATGGAAGAACTTTATAATTGCAACTTGAATTGGCAAAGATTCATATCTAAATTTTCAACAAAAAAATATTCAATAGCTTTCCCTTGAAGACAATCTAAGAGTTTAACAGTTAATTTTCTATCTAAATATATTTTAGAATATCTAATAGAAAAGATATCATACGCAAATCTTCATGATACTTTTCAAAATTGATGTGGTTAATTTTACAATTATATCAAGATACTCTCCAAAAGGGATAAGAACGATGGTTAAATGCATTTTTTAATGTTTTGTACTGAGGTTATTATTTTTACAATAACACAAACCTTATTTTTCTTTAAATATCAATCAAAATGTACCAACACATGAGTAATTCCATACTATTTTATCTCCCTATCATATAATCTGCCACCCTTGTATATGGGTACAAAACATATAAGGAACTGTAATACTCCAGAAAATTTTGCTAAAGAAATTAAGGTTTTATGGTGTCGAGGTAGATTAATTAGTACAAATATAGTAGAAATTCGGCTCGGACTTTTTGGGTTGAAGAATGCACTAAATTATTAATGAAAACTTTTGGCCGAAGAAGGCGATTTCGCGGTCGAATTTGCGATCGCAGATTCATTATACGGGCCGCATAAGTGCCACAGAATGCAGCAGAAACGAGCCAAGTTTGAGGACCATTATGCGGTCAATTCTGCGACTGCAGAATTATTTCGCGGACCGCAAAACTTGTCGCGAAATCAACTTGGAGATTTTCAGAGACAAGTTCTGCGCTACATGATGCGACCGCAGAACAGGTCTGCGGGCCGCAAACTTGCCGCAAACCAAACACCAAACAACCCAATTTTTGGGGATTAATTTCGCGGTCCATTTTGCAGGCCGCACGGTAGTTCTGCGGTCCACTCTGTGATCGCAGGCCTGAGTTCGGAGAGTCTATTTTCTAATTTTTATAACCCAAGCCAACTTCGATATATAGCCCTTGAAGCTCATTTTGGAGCAAAAATCTGTCATTTTAGAGAAAAGTGAGAGTTCTAAATAGAGGAAGAAACCCAAGTGCTTTGTTCATCAAGATCTTGTTTAAGCTTTGAAATCCAACAAGGAAATATCACAAAATCTTCAACTAAGAAGTAAGGTTCAAACCTAGTCTTCAATTTCTAGTTTGGGTAAAAATAGGTGATTGGGAGTATAATTCTTGGGTGTGAGAGTAATATTTATGCATACTTGTACCAATAAGGTTTGTGGGAAGATTGTTGAGTTCAAATAGGTAAAGATTGGATTGAATATGGTAGAAATCTTCAAAGATTTTAATTGATGATTTAAGGGTCGAGTTGATGTCGAAATTTGGTAAAATTTGTATGGTTGGACTGGTGGTTGGATGGGCGTTCATATTTTGTAGCTTTTTCCAGATTCCGAGACGTGGGGCCCACTGTTTTTTGGGTTGAATTTTGATTTTTATTGAAAATGTAGAATTTTCATATAGAATTAATTCCCACAATTTGTATTGACTGAATGGAATTAATTATGACTAGATTGGAGGCATTCGGCGGTCGATTCGCGAGGCAAAGGCATAGCAGTATAAAGAATTACACAGTTTGAGGTACGTAACACTTCTAAACTTGGTTATAAGTGTATGAATCCCCGAATTTGGTGTTATATCAATTGTTGGAGGTGACGCACATGTCAGGTGACGAGCGTGTGTGATTGCACCTTAGAAATTGTGACTTGAATAAATTCTGTGGAGTTGTAAAATTAAAGAATCATGTTATTATCCGCATATTCTCCACGTGTTAGAGAAATTGAGCTGGGACTCGTATTAGATATCATGTTTAGGATACGTGCCGATATTTTGGGACCCACAAGGTCATGTTGTTGTTGAATTTAATTGTTTTAAAATGTATATTTCATAATCAGTCATGTTCATCCATTGTGAGGATATTTATGGGATCGGGGTTGTCCGCCTGCAGCAGGCCATATCGGCTTTATATATATTATTTGTGGATCGGGTGTTGCTCGCTTGTAGCATGCCTTATAAGCTTTATTATTATATGGATCGGGGCTGCCCGCCTGCAGCAGGCCATATCGGCTTTATATTACGCTTGGGCTGAAGGAGCCCCTCCGAAGTCTGCATCCAACATAATGAGCGTAGATGATTATATATTCGGGATGGACTTCTTAGGGCATGGACTTGCCTTACTTGTTTATTTATAATTGTGATAAATTTCCTAGACATGGATCTTGTCCGAATCATTTATATATTTTGAAATAAATTATCCATGTGCTGGATTGGTATTATACGGTACTGAGTGACTGGCGGTCAGTCGATGTATACATATATATATGGGATGGATCTTCCCTGGGTTGGATTGGCCATATACGGTACTAAGTGACCGAGTAACTTGTGATCGTGAGTACACGAGGTTATCTACTGAGATGTCATATTCCTCATATCATTCAAAATTGATCTGTTTTACTTTTACTGAGTTTAACTGTTAAACTTGAAAGCATGCCTACATTTCTGTTATGTTATTTCTATACTGGATTGTCCTGCAAAACTCGTCACTATTTTCATCCCAGAGGTTAGTCTTTTTACTTATTAAGTTGGTTGTACTCATACTATACCCTGCACCTCATGTGCAAATCCAGGTACTTCCGGATATGGCGGTTGCCAAAGTTGAGGACTTATCTGTTGGAGACTATCGAGGTAGCTGCTTGGCGTCCGCGGACCTTGACTCTTTTTCCTTTCAGTTATTGTATTGTTCTATATTTCAGACAGTGTTTTTGTCAATCAGACTTTGTTATCATTTTGATGCTCATGTACTCAGTGACACCGGATTTTGGAAATGTATTTTATATTAGTAAATGTGAGATTTTCTATGGAATTCAAATATTATGTTTCAGTATTTAAAAGAAATGGTGGTTTGTTGAGATTGCCGACTTGCCTAGTATTGAAATAGGCTTTATCACGACATGTGGATTTTGGATTGTGACGGGAACCCATTGGAGTGGCTTAAATCGTGAGGCAACAAGAATGAACCTATTTCCCTTTTTAGTTAGTTTTTAAAAAATAAACTCTTTTTAATTTAGAAATAATATAACTTTAGAATTCTCTTTTTAACCTCAATGAAATAATTTATAGCGATACAAATATCTATGAATTATTTTGGACTATAAGTTTCAAAAGTTTTCTTACTTCTTAAACTCCGTCCAGTCAAGTAAGTTCAAACAAATTAAAACGAAGGGAGTACATATTATGTAGTCTTCATTTTTTTCTCAAATTAACGACACATTTTCTTATAAGAATTTAAATTATATACATCATAAGTGTAATTTTTTTTCCCATCATCAGGTCATCAAAAGAATATACACAAGTAACAATCAATTATTTCAATTTTTGGGAGAAAAATCGTAAAGTAATTAATTAATTTTTGAACATATAAAATTAGATACTCTATGTACAATACGATACAATAAAGTACAGTTGCTTAACTTATATAATATATTTGATTCATTAAAAAGAAGAAATAACACATTAACAGTCACTCTTGGATAATAGAAATGCAATATTTCAGATATATAGCTACAACGGACTTTAGATATTCTTTTCATATGTAATTTGCTGTCTCTTTTAAGTTGCACTTGCCTTTAGCCAAGCCAAGTCTTTTAACTTCTAAGGTCATATCGGATAGTATTTATTACTCTCTCCGTTTCAAATTTATACTCTATGATACACTTTCTTTATTGATTCATTGATTCCAATTAGAATTAAACGTGTACGAGGTACAGTAAGGCACAATATCTCAAAAGCACTTTTATATTCAAAACACAAAAATAATCTGAATTGAAAGTGCGCTATAAAAACAGGGTATGCATAAGGTTTTGATATATTTTCTTTTAGGCACTAATATAACAGCGCCTTGCATAACGTTTTCGTATAATAACTTATTTTTTAAACTTACTTATCAACATTTATCTTTATTTTTTATTATTTAAATATATAATATGTAAATTAATCAACATTAAACTCCAGTTCAGTTAAATACTAGCATAGAAAATGAGATCGGAGTGAGTAAAATTCTGTTTTTCCAAACTATAATTATAGTTTTATACTTTTATCACAATTTATATATCAAGGAATGTGGTGGGATAAAAAAGACTCCTTTTTAATTAGATGCATGTGCTTACTGTAAATGAAGAAATTCTTACTAGAGAATGTTTTATTTTTTAATGCGCCTTATGCGGCATGAATATGAGAGAAAATGCACAAATAGCCATTTGTAGGACTTTTATTTAAAAGAATTTTTAAATATTATAAAAAATAAATAAAATTTAGTCGCGTTTTCAGACCATCAGATTTGTAATTTAAATTGCACGAGTCTAACATTAGGCCTTTGGATCTATCTGTCAGTTCAGAAGGTTTGAAGTGAACCTATGACAATTCAAAGTTTCGAATAAGTAGGAGAAGAAGGAGAAGGAACCTTTGAAGTTTGTCAACTTTGATTAAACTTTAAATAATTTAGAAATTAGATCCATTTTAAATAGTGTATTAGTGAAAAAATGGGCATGACATGTGAATTAACGAGATGGTGATAAGTGGCATTTGTATTAGGTTAATAAAGATTGAATGATGAGGCGCGAATAAAATACTCACAAGATTGATTACGGAAGGTATCGTATCTAATAACTGAGAAAGAAGAAATAGGCACGAGATGCATGAAGACTATAAAAGAGGAAGATTTACGAACAGTTATGAATATGAAAAGGGAATCAACATTATCCCTGATTATGCGTGATCGCTTATTATTACCATAAACGTTACAAGTAATTTCAGTAACCGACAGTTAATGCAGTTAATGTTAATACAACAACAACAACAACAACAACAACGACCCAGTATAATCCCACAAGTGGGGTCTGGGGAGGGTAATATGTACGCAGACCTTACCCCTACCCCGAAGGGTAGAGAGGCTGTTTCCAGGAGACCCTTGGCTCAAAAAAGTAACAGGAGCCGATATATTAGTACCATAAAAATGCATAATAAAATAACAGCAATATAAGAGATATGAAATACAGAATACGAAATACGAAATAGATGGTTGGTATAGTAAAACTAGCAGGTAAAGCCCTGCATCAATAGACGACCAATGACATTCTTAGTCTAACTCTTAACCGGCTAGTCTCACTCTATTGTGCTGTAGAAATATTCACAAGTTTCCCCTAACCTACAACCTTAATGCTCGACCTCCATAATTCCCTGTCAAGGGCCATGTCCTCAGTAATCCTAAGTCGCGCCATGTCCTGTCTGATCACCTCTCCCCAATACTTCTTAGGTCGCCCTCTACCTCTCCGCGTGCCCACTACAGCCAGTCGCTCACACCTCCTCACTGGTGCATCAGTGCTTCTCCTCTGAATGTGCCCGAACCATCTGAGTCTTACTTCCCGCATCTTGTCCTCCATGGGGGCCACACCCACTTTCTTTCGAATATCTTCATTCCTAATCTTATCCATCCTTGTATGCCCGCACATCCACCTCAACATCCTCATCTCTGCTACTTTCATCTTCTGGATGTGTGAGTTCTTTACCGGCCAACATTCAGTTCCATATAACATGACAGACCTAACCACTGCTCTATAAAACTTACCTTTTAGTAACGGTGGCACTTTCTTGTCACACAAGACTCCCGACGCTAACCTCCACTTCATCCACCCCACCCCTATACGGTGTGTGACATCCTCGTCAATCTCCCCGATCCCCTGAATAACCGATCCAAGGTACTTGAAACTACCCTCTTGGGAATGACTTGAGAGTCAAGCCTCACTTCAACTCCCGCTTCCGCCGGCTCAACTCCAAATTTGCACTTGAGGTATTCCGTCTTCGTCCTGCTCAACTTGAAACCTTTAGACTCAAGAGCATGTCTCCAAATCTCTAGCCTCTCGTTGACGCCGCCTCGTGTCTCGTCAATTAGAATAATGTCATCAGCAAATAGCATGCACCATGGCACCTCCCCTTGAATATGATGAGTCAGTGCATCCATCACCAGGGCAAATAGGAATGGGCTGAGCGCAGACCCTTGGTGCAACCCCGTAACAACTGGAAAGTGTTCAGAGTCGCCTCCTACTGTCCTAACCCGAGTCTTAGCTCCAGCATACATGTCTTTAATCACCCTAATATAGTCAACCGAGACCCCTTTATCCTCTAAGCAGCTCCATAAGACCTCCCTAGGAACCCTATCGTACGCTTTCTCCAGATCAATAAACACCATGTGGAGATCCTTCTTCCTATCCCTGTACTGTTCCACCATCCTCCTAATAAGGTGGATAGCTTCTATGGTAGATCGCCCCGGCATGAACCCGAACTGGTTGTCTGAAATAGATGCCCCGACAGTTAATGTTAATAACAGGCGGGAATTAAGTAAGCGAAAACCGTTACATATTGTATCCTTATATAAGCGTCCTTACCTTATTTTGTACAATCATCATAAAGCTCACGAATGTATGCAATTAATCTTTTACTTTTTTATCTCTGCTTGATTGAAGATTCTTATTTGCAATTCTCGAGAGAAAACAACAATCAGCAATAAGATTTCTTTTCTTTGTTTATTGAATATTGCATTTCAATTACCTTTATTCTCTTATTTTTAGAAAAGTGAAATAAACTTGGGTATTAGAAACCTGATTTATTTTGATGTCACGACCCAAAATCCCTCCGAAGGAGTCATGATGGCACATAATCTCTAAACTAGGTAAGCCTAACATTAACTGAATTAACATTGACATTTACTAACTTGAAATTAACTAACTCTGAATAAATCTCAATTCCCAAAATCGGTGGTATAAGTCATAAGCCTTTATAAGAGTAGTTATACAAAATTAATACAACATTGTTCCAGAATGAGAAGGAATTAATGGAACGTAAATACAAACGAAGGTGACTCCGAGGCCTGCGAACGCAGCAGCAGGTTACCGTGAGTCTCCACTGTGACAACCCTCACAACTACTATCGATCAATACATGGATTTGTACACAAAAATATACAGAAGTGTAGTATGAGCACACCACGGCGGTGCCCAATAAGTATCAAGACTAACCTCGGTGGGGTAGTAACGAGGAACAGCCAAGACACCTACTGGTCAAATGAGATGAACATGATATGATAATAAAGTATCATGATAAAGATAATGAATAATATCAACAGCAGAGAGAAATCAAAATACAAACAGTAGGTATAGTAAATAGAGAACAGGGGTAGTAACGAACGATAACCAAGTAAATCAGATAACCAAGTAAACCAACACTGACATAACAGGGACAGAGACAAGTAAGAATGTATTCAAATAAAGAGGCAATGCCAACTCAATAAATCACATCATGTCTAATACACAATCCCGACCATCTCAACCTTCGATTTCTCATATCATAATCTCAACTTCCGAACCTTCAGCACACATGGCACCTTGTGCCCACATATTTTCCTTCTCACTTTTAACAATAAAATCCACATGCTATACAATACATAATGTCTGTACAAATGCACTCAAGATGTTCAAGAAGTCTCATTTATATAATATAAGTAAAATACAATTTCTAAACTAATTAGAAAAGATGAAGTTGTTTCTTTGAAATCATTTGAGTAAAGAAAATATCTCTTTCAATTAAAATACAACATCGAATGAATTATTACCTTTAACATGGGAATTTATAACTTAAAACTTAGTAGAAATTCCTTTTTAAGTAAAATACAACCTCAGACGGTTTAAGAGAATATAATTGAGAAACTAATTGAATTAAAGATGTAACAATTATTGAAGTCTGAAGTATTGAAATGTATATATATAAATACGGCGAGGTATTGAAAATATTGTAGGTTCCAACACAAAGAATCTCAACAGTAAAGAAATTTAAACAGTTAAAACACTTGAATTGATAACAATAAATAAACACAGCAAACAGAAAGTGCACGACATCACCCTTCGTGCTTTAACTCTCAATCCTCACCTTGCAATCGATAATAGAAATGTGCACGGCATCACCCTTCGTGCTATCACTCTTCCTCACCATAGTCAATAATATAAATATGCACGACATCACCCTTCGTGCTTTATCACTCTTCCTCACCATATGAATAGTATAAATGTGCACGACATCACCCTTCGTGCTTTATCTCTCTTCCTCACCATATGCATCAATATAAATATAAGTATGCACGGCATCAGCCTTCGTGCTTTATCACTCTTTCCTCACCCAAACAGTAGAAACAACAACATTCCGACAAGGGAATCAACACTAGAAACAAATACATTCCAGCAACGGAATCAACAATAGAAACAAATACATCCCGACGAGGGAATCAACAATAGAAACAAATACATCCCGGCAAGGGAATCAACAATAGAAACAAATACATCCCGGCAAGGGAATCAACAATAACCAATCTCGTTCCAACAATTAACTTCACAAGATAAATCCCAACTTGTGTCAATACTCAACAACGGTCAAATACCAACGAAATACTATAAGCCTGGTCCAATATGAATACTCATCAAATCAAGCATGAATAGTACATAATAAGGATTACGGAAAAACCAAGAAACACACTAACCTTAACAAAACAACAAGACATAATAAGCACGCGATAACTATACCAGTAACCACAATAATTGGACATGTAACACATTTGCACGAAGTCATAGAGGGGCTCACAATTAAGAAGTATCAAAATAATAAGGAAGGCAATCACTTCAATTAAGGCAATTAAGGGTCAAGTGATACGTAGGAATTATAGGAAAGCTAGCAACATCATATGGAGCATATAGAGGTAATTTAAGCAATTAGGATTCTCAATCATAACGGAATACTTTGCACATAATGAACATAAGGAACTAAGAACCCTAGAAGCAAATTTTCCACAAATAAGTCCGAGCACACACTCGTCACCTCGCGTGCACGGACTACAATTAGCATATAAGACTCAAATCCTAAGGGGAAGTCCCCCCACAAGGTTAGGCTAGATACTTACCTCAAAGACGACAAACCGATACTCTAAAATGTACTTCTCGGGTGAAAAGACCTCCGGACGGCTCAAATCTAACCAAATTAACTTCAAAGCACAAATAAAACACATACGAAACTATTCTGGATCAAAAAGTCTCAATCTTTAATAAAATTTAAAAATCGGTCCAAAAGTCGACCCCGGGCCCGCACCTCGGAACCCGACAAATTTTACAAAACCCGAATACCTATTCCAACAGGAGTTCAACCATATAAAATTTATTAAATTCCGATACCATTTGGCCCCTCAAATCATGATTTTTTTCATTTTAGGAATTTTCTTCAAAAACAAACATTTTCCTCAATCCAAATCACAAATTAAATGATAAAAATAAAGACAAATTCATGGAATATAATTAATTCTAGGTGAAGAACACTTACCCAATCGTTTTTCTTGATAAACCCACAAGGAATCGCCCAAAACCGAGCTCTAGAACTCCAAAAATGGTAAAAATGGCAAACCCTCGGAATAGAGTACTATTTATTCTGCCCAGGTCTTAAAGCATCGCGACGCAGAGGAAGTACCGTGTTCGCGAAGAATAAAAAGGAAGCTGCTCAGGTTACTCATCGCGAACGCGACAGCACGTCCGCGAATGCGAAGAAGAAAAATATTATGGCCCAGAGACTGCTCTTCGCGAACGCGTGAGGGGAACGCGAACGCGATGAAGGGAGAGACAGAGCTTCGCGAACGCGAGGCTCTAAGCGCAAACACGAAGAAGGATTTCCGGGTGGTCAACAACAAAGTTTCATGAATGCGGAAGGCGGTTCGCAATCGCGAAAGAGGATACCAAAAGCAGAAAATAACAGTTCAAAAACAAGGAAAAATGACTCGTAGCCCACCCGGAATATACCCGAGGCCTCCTGGACCCCATCCAAACACACAAACAAGTCATATAATTACATGACACGGACTCACTCGAGGTCACAAATCACATCAAACAACGCCGAAACGACGAATCACACCATGAATCGAACTTAAGAACTTTCAAACCCTCCAACTTTCAAAACACGTGCCGAAACCTATCAAATCAACCCGGAATGACGCCAAATTTTGCTGACAAGTCCAAAATGACATAACGGATCTGTTCCAACTCTCAGAATTGCATTCCGACCCCGATATCACAAAAGTCAACTATGGGTCAAATTTCCCTATTTTCCAAACTTCAACTTTTCCAACTTTCACCGAAACGCCTCAAATTACCCTACGGAAAATCTGAATCCGGACGTACGCCTAAGTCCAAAATCACCATACGAAGCTGTTAAGATCACCCACGACCCATTCCGGGGCCGTTTACTCAAAAGTCTATTTCCGGTCAAATTCTCATCGTTTAAACTTCCAAAACTAGTTTCCTTCTTCCAATTTGACTCTGAATTATCCGTTAACTGAATTCAACCTTGCATGCAAGTCGATACACATAATATGAAACTGCTCGTGACCTCAAACTGCCGAACCAGACGCAATTGCTCAAAATGACCAGTCGGGTCGTTACATCTAATATTGACTTTGACCATAA
Source organism: Nicotiana tabacum (assembly GCF_000715075.1). Taxonomy (NCBI): domain Eukaryota; kingdom Viridiplantae; phylum Streptophyta; class Magnoliopsida; order Solanales; family Solanaceae; genus Nicotiana; species Nicotiana tabacum. The sequence goes on along the minus strand of NC_134101.1, from coordinate 218,171,280 downwards.
AAAATTAATTTTTGGTTAAACAAATTGGTTTTGTTGCCTAAAATCTAATAATCTGTTCACTTTCCATATTTTTATCTTTAGAAACAAAGCATGTTCACTACTAATGAAATTGTTGAGGTGGGTGAGGGAGTTCAAGAAATACAACAAGGTGGAACTCCGCTACACCGTATGCCCACAACGACTCCACAATGCTCACGAGACAATTCGCCTGAAAGGCCTACTACTCGTTAAAGTCTGAAAAAAATTGGTGGGCTAGACAACGAGCATGATAACTTGAGGCAGATAATTGCTCAACAAGTTGGTGAAGCTTTGCGTGCTTTTGCAAGTGGATTGCCCAATATTGTGCATACCCCTCCACCAGTCAATACAACCCTGAAAACCCTCGTTCAGGGCTTTATAACTCAGGAAGTGGAAAAATACCAAATGATTCTGAAGTCGGAGGGTCAGGTACGCCAAATAACTCTAATTTACAAAGTTTGGTACTAACCTTGTGGAAACAGCTCAAGGAACAAAATGAATGGATAGAACAAATAACCGGAGTACCAGCTATGATCAAAGGAGTGAATATTGATAAATATTCACAATAACCCTGGAAGTCGAGCGCAACACCATTGCTAATTTTCAAGAAGTTCAAAATACCTGATATCTCTAATTATGATGGGACTACTGAACCAGGGACCATGATATCGCATTTACTATATGAGTCAAGGGCAATGACTTAACCAAGCAGGAAATTAAATCAGTCTTAGGGAAAAAAATTGCTGAAACCCTTACAAAAAGGGCATTAACGTGGTATTCACTCTTACCTGAAAATATATTGATTCTTTTGATGAGCTTGCATATTCATTTACAAAAGCACATTTGGGGGCCCTAAAGGTAGAAAAAATAATGAAAGATATCTTCAAAGTGAAGCAGGAAAGCATGGAATTGCTCAGAGAATTCGTAGATAGATTCCTGAGGGAAAGGATGATGCTATCGCGTGTACCTGATAACTAGATAGTTATGGCATTTGCAAGTAATTTGAATGAGAAAAGTTTAGAAGCCACAAGAATATTGAAAGAAAGTTTGCGGGAATTCCTTGCAACCACCTGGAATGACATATACAACATGTACAATACGAAGTTACGAATAGAAGAAGATATGGTATCCTAACCAAAGGTAGATGAAAGGTTCAGATCTAGACATTTAGAGACAGAAATGAAGTCAGGTAAAAAGAGGTACGAGCCTTATAGGGGACCCGCAGGACGAGAATTTCAATCAAAACAAGAACAAGCATGGTTTGATTCAAAATCCAGACAAAAGGAGATTGGTTCCTCCCTATTCAATAAGGAATGGGACATAATAAGAAATAGTGATCCAAATTCTCGATTAAGAATAGGAGATTACAATTTCAACATCAACACATCTGAGTTGGTAGCTGTTCTAAGAGGAATGGGTGACAAAGTACGATGGCCGAAAGAGATAAGGTCAGATCCCAGCAAAGGGAGGTAGGAATCTTGGTGCGAATTTGACAATGATCATGGCCATAGAACAATAGTTTGCAAGCTCCCACAAGGTGAGGTTGAATATCTATTGAAAAAAGGCTACCTTGCTGATTGGTTTAGTGAAAAAGAAAAACAATCTTATACGAAAAACAAGCAAGATCCATCAGAACCCCCGTCACCAAAAAAGATGGTAAATATTATAACCGGGGGTGAAAAAGTCAATGGAATAACATGCACAACGGTAAAAATGACATCTAAAATCACTGTTACCCACGGAAAATGGGGTTGTCAAGTTTTGGAAGGAGATCGCATAGTGTTTGATAATGGAAACGTGGATAACTTGACTATCCCCCACAACGACGCATTGATAATATCCTTACTTGTTCATGATACTAACGTCAAATGAGTTTTGATTGATGCAGGCAGCTTTGTGAATATCATACTACTAAGAGTTGTGAATAAAATGCAAGCAACTGATAATACCTAAGGCTCGATCATTTTCAGTGTTCGATAATTCAAGTGTCGTAACAAAAGGTGAAATCATGTTGTCAACGTCTGCAGAAGGTGTCGTCAAAGACACTAAATTCCAGGTGGTAGATGCAGACATGACCTATAACATAATTTTAGGAAGGCCGTGGATTCATGATATGGACTTGGTCCCATCAACATTGCTTTAGTAAATTCCCATCACAATGGGAAATTCGTCAAATCAAATGAGATTAACAGGTGGCCCGGGATATCAACTCAATTGCAATCGCAAGTGGAACACTCAAGGGCAGAGATAAGAAATAACAATTATAGAATCCAGTTAAGGATAATTTATTGCCTACCTCAACCGAGAGTCCAAAAAAGGAAGCCGATATAGATTCAAGGCCTGACGTGATCCAAGAGCCAGAGGAAAACAAAAGTATTAAAATAACCATGGAGGAGCTCGAAACTATTACATTATTCGATCACTGGCCTGATAAAAAAGTTTACATAAGAATGAACCTAAGCACAGAGATGAAGGATAAGTTAATTGAATTCTTACGCACTACTGTTGATTGCTTTTCTTGGTCGCATTCAGACATGACAGGTATACCACTGGAAGTAATGACTCATAAGTTGAATGCTATTAATTCTAACTGATTATTTTTCAAAGTGGATAGAAACAGGTGCTTCAGACAAGTACGAGAAAATAAGGTTATCGAATTCATTTGGAGAAATATAACATGTTGGTTTTGATCCTCAAAGGAAATCGTTTGTGATACTGGTCCACAATTCATAGGTGTGAAAGTTACGAACTCTTTCAAAAGGGAAAAACTAAACGAATTACTTCCGCACCTTATTATCCCGTAGCTAATGGACAAGTCGAGTCAAAAAATAAAATCATTGTCAATAATATAAATAAACGGTTAGAAGAATCAAAAGGCATGTGGCCTGAAGTACTACTTGGAGTGCTCTGGGCTTACAGAACAACGATGAAAATAAGCACGAGAGAAACACCTTTCTCACTTGTTTATGGAACTGAGGCCTTAATTCTAGTGGAAATAGGAGAACTGAGTACAAGATACATGTATGCAAATGAACCGTCAAATAAGGAAGAACTCCATACAAATTTAATTTGATAAAGGAGAGATGGGAAGCAACTTTGGTTCAGATGGTAGCACAAAAGCAAAGATTGAACAATATTACAGCAGGAAGGCAAACCTAAGATATTTCAAGATTGGAGACTTTGTCCTTAAAAAGGTGTTTCGATCAACACAGGCGGTAAATACATGAAAATTGAATCCAAATTGGGAAGGCCCATATCGAGTTAAAGGTATTGCAGGAAAGTGAGCGTATAAATTAGAGACTATGGATGACAATGTGTTACCATCCTATTGGAATGTAGTTTACTTGAAGAAATATTATTTTTGAGCAAGTACTCATGGCCATGTATCCTAAAAGTTCATTTTTACTTAGTTCATTTAAGTTTTACTAACAATTTTAGATGATAGGCAAAAAACTAGCCCATACCAGATGATGACATTAGAACCAAAAGACACGCAAAATACTTAATTATTCTTAGTCTAGATTACAATAATTCTGATGGAAAGGGTTAAGTAATCATCATCATAAAAGTTACCTCCGAGTCCCGTGTATATTTCCTTTTTCAAGGTAAGGACCAAAGAAAGGAGTTGATCAAGTGTTCAAGTTTTCAAGTTTCAATGCTTAAACACTGGGGGAACTATGCATATGGAGAAGTAAACAAAGGAGTAAAATGTACACCACAAAAGCATAGCTTAGCCAAAGGAAAAGCCTTGAAGAAAATTTAAAATTTTCGAGAACCCTGAAGAAAATTTCAAAATTTCAAGCTCGCAGAAGGAATGGGATGTAAGGAATTGAAGATTCTGCAGAAAACTCCCAAGAGCTTTTAGGTTAAGGTCACAAATTTAGCCACGGAATAGACTAACCCGTACTTGTAAACCTGCTATAAAGAAAGCAGTTATGAAAATATTATACATAGATATTTGTTTGAAAGTTCAAATAAAACTTCTTCAAATTACTTCATATTTCATATCTTTACAGCAATATGAAGATGAGCCATCATCTTCATCAGTGTTGTTAATATAAAATGACCCTCTTTTATAAAAAAAACGCCCGTGCATATTTAGGCACGCCATGTTAAAGCATTTTAAATGCAAGAAAAAAGCTCAAAAACTCAAGAGCAAAAAAACATACACAAAATATGCAACAAAGTAATATTAGCATTAATATTCAAAAACAAGGGAGGAAAAGTTTCCCAAATCAACTTCAAAAAATAAAATATTCCATAGATATCAATAAAACAAAACTTCTAAAGTGAAAATCACTAAAAGGAGAAAAACTAAGGAGCATCATCAGCATGTGTAGAAGGATCAACATTTGGAGAAGATGAAGGCTGAGCATAAGCTAAATCAGCTTCGGGACCATCTTTATCACATTTGGAGCTTTCTTCCTCGAGTGTTGATAAACTTTGACGTTGTTGAATGTTTTCAATTGCCACTTTAGGTTTGGAAATCTCACCCTCGAAGTCAAAACCCTCCTAGTTAGCCTCGATCAAAGTTTCTAGACGTGTGTTTAAAAACCCGAACTAACATCAAGTGTTAGTTTGTCTTCAAGAGCTTCATAGTCTTTCTCCAGTTGCTCTATATCTGCCTTCAGGTCTTCTTTTTTAGCTTCTCAAGTTTCATAAGATGCCTTCAAAGGTTCAAGAGTATCCTCGAGGAATTTGAATTTACCAGAAGAGGCACGGAGATTATATTGAGCTTGAGTTAGCATTTGAACTAGATTACCAGTGTACACCTCCTTTTGATTTCAAGCTCCTAATTTCCTCACTAGCCTTTGAATGTTGTTCAGCAAAGGAGGATTCCAATCTATCCTTCTTTTTTTCTACTTGACTGGAAGAAGCTTTCGAAACCACCAATTCCGCAGTAGTAATCTTTAGTTACTGCTCTAAGGAGCCTTTCTCCTCAACAAGCACATCCTTTTTCCAACTGAAAGCTCTCAGATTGTTCCTTCCAATTGTCAGCTTCAGTACAAAACTCAACAGCTATCCTCCTCATTAGTTTCGTGCATGTTAGATTGATCTGCAAAAAGACAAGATGGTAGAATTACAAACTTGAAGAAAAGGAAAGGAAGAGAAACAAGAGAAGGGGAATAAAACCTTAAGGGAAAAATGAGTAACATAATTCATTAAGGTGATAGGGCTATTTCAAGTTTGCCCTTTCTATAGGGTTGATCAACGGTTTCAAGCACACCGCAACTTTGTTGTACTTCTTTAGCAAATTTCTACCGTCGGGGACTTCAATTAAAACCTTCTTCTTATCTCTTGTTTTGCTAGAAGGGCCAGCCTCTTCACGAGGAATAACATTAGGCACGATAGCATAAACAACAGTGGGAGTGGTAGCAGAAGTGGCAACAACAGGAGAAACATGGGTTATTAGAAGTGTAGCAAGGGGTGGCTCTTTAGAAATAGGGCCAAATTCTTCTTCGCCCTCAAATCCTTGAGCAAAGAGACTATCAATAGGACTTGAAGTGGGGTTAATAGATGGTCAACATCTTCATCCTCTGAGATATCCAAAGGGACTCTCTCAAGTTCATCAACAAGTTTAAAAGGTGCGGAGCCTGAAGGGTGATCTTGGGGAATGATGGCTTCATCATGTAAAATTATACACATCCTAACTCGTGGAGTCCTTACTAGAGAGCCAACATCTTATTATCCTCCTTCTTCTTCTTCTTCGGAGGTGTGGGTTTCATTGTTCTTCTTCTTTGAAGAAGACACACTCAAAGTTTGTCTCCTGGGTTGTGCTAACAGAAGGAATAGATGCGAGATTAATGCCACGAACAACAAATCCTGAGAGTAATGAAAAAAGGCCAGAATAAGAAAAGTTATAGTAACAAGAAGGCACAGTAAGGTAAAATACCATGGGTTTTCATTTTCCACCCAAACTTTTGGGAGAGAAATTTCCACGATCTCTGGTCCATAGGGTCAACAATTATTTTTTTCTACCCAATCACGAAAGTCGAAAAGTGTACTAAAAACTTCCATGATTGCTGAAAAGGTAGGAAAAAATGAATTAGGAAATTGAATTATAAGAGAAAAAAAAGCGATGAAGAAAAATACTCACGTACAAAGTTACACTTCTTAGGAAAGACATGTTTTCATAACCCATAAATCACGAGTGGGAACAACCACAAATCGGGCATACCATCCACGGGCACGATCATCCTTGGGGCTGACTAAAACTCTATTGCTTCTCGCCATAAGAGAAAAGACACCTTCGCGGAAAAGCTTCAGGGAATACAGATGGAGTAAGTGCTGAAAAGTAAAAGGGGTTGAAATTAAGTTTGATAAATAACGAAGGCAAGCTACTACCCTCTATACTATCGGATCTATTTGACCAAGACACACATTGAAATAACGGAAAAATTCAATAATCACTGGGTCAATAGGTGGGTTAAATCCCAGAGTGAAAGAATAGGTGTAAAAAACGAATAACCTTCACGATAAGAGGTTATTCATCGAACTAGAGGAAGAAGGCCAGGGGTGATTAAAGTAGGGTAACAATCGGCGAGATTAAGTATTGCTATGGAATAAACTTGCTTTCTCATTATCTCACAATCTGATTTGAAAGAGAACCTAAGGAACAATTTCAGAAACAACAGGCTCCTGCAACAATTCGTTATGGTCCTTACCTCTAGAGGAGGATCTAGGGGCCGGGGAAGTTTTGGCTTTGGAAGAAGAAGATTTTGAAATATTCTTTGGGAAAGGAGTAGAGATACGACTTGATATGGAACCTAAGCTATGGAGTCTACCACCTCTTCTACTCCTAACTGGGGTAAAGAAAGGAGGAAGTTCATCAATAATGATTTTCTTACAAGGGTCTGATAATGAAGAAGGGTTCGAAGAATGGAAAGCCATTTTAATGGTAAAAGCACGAGGTAGAAGTGAAATTGCAGAAGAAGTTTGGATGTGGATGCAAGCAAGTAGAAGAAGTTTTTGGGTAGTATGTAATGTGGTATTTATAAGGAAGAACCGTCATTATGAACCATCATCATGGAACCATCACTTCGAATTGATGCAGCCGCAGAACACCACCCTAAAAACACGTTATAAACTGCAGAACCAATCATGACTGGACATGTGTCCCGAGCATTAAATGGAAAGGACATACATCATAAAAAGATGATGCAAACTCCAAAGCCAATCATAGCAAGACATTCTCGCCATAAATAAACTTACCACTTCCCGAATATTCAGTTGAGAATATTCTAGAAAGTGGGGGAACTATCTGTATTGGTGGAACAATAGGCATGACACATGGATTAACGTTATGGTATCAAATGGCATTTATATGAGGTTAATAAAGAAGAATGAGGCGCAGTTAAAATACTCACATGATTGATTACGGAAGGTTCCGTATATGATAACTGAGAAAGAATAAGTAAGCACGAGATACATGAATACTATAAAAGAGGAAGATTCATGAACATTTATGAATATGGAAAGAGAATCAACATCATCTCTGCTTATGCGCGATCGCTTATTATTACCATAACCATTACGAGTAATATTAATAACGGATAATTAATGCAGTTAACGTTAGTAACGAATAGGAATTAAGTGAGGGGAAACCATTACATATTATATCCTTATATAAGCGTCCTTATCTTATTTCGTACAATCATAAAAAAAGACTAACGAGTATATGCAATCCATCTTTTAGTTCTATATATTACTTGATGGAAGATTCTTGTTTGCAATTATCGAGAGAAAACAACAATCAACAATAAGATTTTTTTCCTTCGTTCGGTGTATTGTATTTCAATTACCTTTTATTCTCTTATTTTGAAAAAGTGAAATAAGCTTGGTTATTAGAAACCTGATTTATTTTATTATTGACTTTAATCACAAAAATTATTTTTTGGTTAAACAAACAGCTCCCTTAAATTAATTTCCTAATGTGTTTCTACGGGTAAATTTGGGTAAACTTCTTAGATCAATGTACTTTGAATATCGAATTGGGATGAATAGTGCACTAGTAACCACTTTTAAGTTTACTATTTAAAAAATATTCACAATTTACAATATATTTAAAAATTAGTCAATTCATCCAAACTTCAGAACTAATTATCCTGAATTTTTATATCCTAAAATTTTGAGTTTATAATTTGAAATTTAAGACTTAGTGCCCAAAATTTTTTGAGATGTTAATTTATAATTCAGGACTAAGTGAACTGAAATTTTTTAACTGCTAATTTGAAATTCAAGACATAAAATTCTAATTTCTGTATACAATATTTGGACTTTAGGATACAATGTCCAGAAATTTGAACCTTGAGATTTAAACTTTAGAATAATTGAGCGAATTGATTAATCATTAAATACATTGAAAACTGTAAATATATTTTACACTTAATGCTTAAAAGTGACTACATGGTGTCATTTTCACTTTGAATTGTCATAAAAAAAAAATCTTCTAATATTACTTCCTCTGTTCCAGTTTATGTGAACCTATTTCTTTTTTGGTCCGTTTCAAAAAGAATGACCCCTTTCTAAATTTGATAATAATTTAGCTTAAACTTACAATTCTACCCTTAATGAGAAGTTTTTATAACCACATAAATATTCCGATACCCTTTTTTGATTTGTTTAGGACCACAAATTTAATAATACTTTCAAAAGATATTTTAAAAAGTTTATCGAAAAAGCATTTTCAAAAGTACAAAACGCCACGTAAAGTATGCACGAGCGCAAGACAAATAAGAATCCAACACGATTACACCTAATCAGTAAAGTATCTTCCTTTGTTGGAAGACAAAACAAAGAAAAAGGACACATACAAACGAAACAACTCTCTGCCATAATTCATTCACCTCATCTCTCCTCTCTCTTGCGGCGATCTTAATCTCTTACGTGGTTAATTTCTAAAACCCCTTTTGTTCTTATCTCTCTCTCTCTTTTTTTGTTTATTTTATGAAGTATATTATTAATTCGTATTACAATTCTTTTTGCTGTGTTTGTGGATCTGTTGGATTACTTCAAGAATTGGGTAATATTTCGTATTTCAATTCCTTTTAATCTCCTGGGTTTTTGACTTTTATGTACTGTGGATAAGAAATTTGCTTTGTATTGAAGCTAGGTTTTATAATTCTGAACCAAAAGCCATGTTTCTCATTTTTGGTTCTGTACTAAACCAGGAGCTTAGCTGGTGAAACTCTGAGGGTCACAGTTAGAATATAGAGAGTTATTGTGACATGAATTGCATAAGCAGAATTTTTGGTTCCTGTTTTAGTTTCAAGTTTAGGAGTTAATCATGTTTTATCTGGCTTTAAATATTTTTGAGTATCTTGCTCAATGTTGTCAAAAGCGAAAAGCTCTAAAAAGCGCTCCAGAGGTCTATTGGGGTTTTAAGCACAAAACGAAATTTAAGTGTGCGCTTCTTAACAATTAATACACTTATTTGCCGATTATATTTGTTGTTTAGTACTGATCGATTCAAGATAGAACACATGCTAATGAGTGACCACGTCGTAGTGCCTTGCCTACACTGAGGCGCAGCTTAAGCGCCTTAAATGAGCCTTTGGCAACATTGATCTTGCCTATAATACTTGACTAGAGACAGAATGGACATATATGGGAAATGGATTTTGATGATTCATTTAGCTGGCTCCAACTAATTTTGGATTGAGGCGTAGTTGATTTATTGATTTGCTTATATTTACCTGCAGTCTGTTATACATTTGTGCTCATGTATTTTTGTTTTTTTCTGAATATCGCTATGTTTATTGCGTCTGATGAACATTTTATGTTCTTCATCTTGTTTTTGCCCTTCCAAGAGGGCTTCATATGTACTTGCTTGCTTACAATGTGGGCGCGTTCCCCTCCTTAATTGCTTAGAAAAATAATCCTCTTCAGCAGAGGCAATTCCAGGATTTAAACTCTATGGGTTCCACCTTTAATACTAATTGCATTGAACTCATTATATTTAAAGTTATGGTTTCATATCGACTACTTGTTATAATATTTAGTGAATTTCCACACATAAATTTTTCCACGCCGCAAGTACTGGGTTCAGATGAACCCGATAACAATATGTTGCATCCGCGCCACAAGTATTAGGTTCAGATGAAGACGAACCCGAATACAATATGTTGCATTGCCTCTATTGTTCAGCCTATAACTTAGCTGCATAAATTTAGATGGTTTATAGCGAGCGGAAGCAAAGAATATGCTTTCTTTTCCCTATTATATTTTTCTCAGGAGAAGCAGGTTTAGGAGGTTTCTTAGCATTAATGTTGTTATCTTTAATGAGTTTTTGCGCAGGAGTGTTGACAATATGGAGCATGATGAGACGGGATGCCAACCCCCTCCTGAAGGCCCTATTTTGTGCGTTAACAACTGTGGCTTCTTTGGAAGTGCTGCAAACATGAACATGTGCTCTAAGTGTTACAGGGACACAGTATTGAAACAAGAACAAGCTAAGTTAGCTGCATCATCGATTGAAAATCTTGTCAATGGATCAACCGCCAGTGAGAAGGGGGAAACTATTGTTGTTGGCTCTGTCGATGTGCAATCTGATTCTGTGGAAGCAAAGGCTGTAGCTTTGCCATCATCTCCAATTTCAAGCTCCAGTGTCGTTGCTGAAGTAAAGGCTAAGGAGGGTCCTAACCGCTGCGGCACTTGTAAAAAAAGGGTTGGCTTCATTGGATTCAAGTGTCGCTGCGGTCACCTGTATTGTGGAGCACACCGTTACTCGGATAAACATGACTGCCAGTTTGATTACCGCTCTGCTGCCCAAGATGCAATAGCAAAGGCCAACCCTGTTGTGAAGGCAGAAAAGCTTGACAAGATCTAGAAGGGGTATTGTGCTTAAATTTGGTGATTTCATTTGGTTTTCCTCTGGTGGCAACATATAATATGAGATCTTATTAAACCTCAGGGGCAAAGAAGATTAAAAGATATTGCAGCTTGAAGAATTATTAGGAGAATTTGTGTGTTGGCTACAGTTTCATGCCTTCCTTTGTGCTGGTTTGATATCCACTTTGATTACGTCTGTTATGTGTTGTTCTGATTCACCTGGTATTCTATCCTATATTACATGTCTAAATGGTATGTGCGAATCTAGATAATATGGTTCTAGAAAATGTCCGTTGACATGGTTGTGCTTTGGCATTGTAAATTTCGCTACATGATCTCTTGTATGTTTTCAGCCAATGTTTCAGATATCATCTTCAATTCATTTTGCTTTCTAGCTATGTCTCACCTGTTTTTGCTACTATTTGGGATCTTGAACTTGACTATATCATATTCTCCGTGAGCGCATATTGGTTATGAGTTACCTTTTAATGGTTAGTAATACGTTTTGCTCTATTATTCAATAATGCTTGGTACTGATCAGCCCCCAGAAGGGGGGCCTTGGCGTAACTGGTAAAGTTGCCTCCATATGACCAGGAGGTTACGGGTTCGAGCCGTAGAAACAGTCTCTTGCAAAAATGCAGGGTAAGGCTGCGTATAATAGACCATTGTGGTTCGGCCCTTCCCGGGACCCCGCGCATAGCGGGAGCTTAGTGAACCAACCTGCCCACTGATTAGCTGCCAGTAATTCTGGCAATTAACATTCAAGACTAGTGTTGTATTTTTCTGAATATGGTTGAGATCTTATGCTATTTATCATCTGTACCAACAACTTGCGCCTGAGCAAAGGAGGGATCATTGCCCAAAAGTAAGTAGCTTCTTATTTCAGACGTCAACGTAGAGTCAATAGCATAATAGGAAGATTAGTTAGTAGGTCTTCTTTTTTATATTGGAGAAATATCCTGTGGGCTTCTGGCCGACTCTAGTTGATGGACAGGTTTTGAAACCCCACCGTGTATGAGCCTGTCCCTCTACGTTCATCTCAACTTAAATACCAAGCTTTGTTTGTAGCAGGGTTAGAATGCTTTACGTGCCCCCTAACACGCACCATTCTTATTCACTTGGTATTTATCAGATATTATACATCTAAGTGGTATGTGCAGATCTACATGGCATTGAAAAACATCTGTTGACATGGTTATGCTGTGTCAGGCAGACCTAAGAAATACTGGGGGACAGGTGATTAGGCAGGAGATGGCGCGACTTCAGATCGCTGAGGACATGGCCCTAAATAGGAGAGTGGAGGTCGAGGATTAGGGTAGAAGGTTATCAGGTAGTTGAGAGTTTTCTCCTTTCTTACCGGTAGCACTAGTAGCACGTATGTACTCTCATATCTCTAAGATTTATATTACACCATGTTGTTTAGCTTGTTTCAGTTACCGTATTCTCCCGTTATTACTATTTTGGTGCTACTCACTTTGTTCCCCTGTCTACCCCCTTTCTTCTTATTTCTCTCTGTCTGCTGCTTTTTCTTCTCCTCCCTACTTTTCTGAACCGAGGGTCTACTGGAAACAGCCTCTCTACTTTCACTAAGCAGGGGTAAGGTCTGCGTACATACTACTCTCCCCAGACCTCAAGTATACTACTCTCCCCAGACCTCAAGTATGGGAATATACTGGGTATGTTGTTGACATGGTTATGCTGTGGCATTGTAAATTTCGCTTCATGATCTATTGTACGTCTTCATCCAATGTTGCCGATATCATTTTCAATTCATTTTACTTTCTAGCTAAGTTATTCCTGAATTTGAGCTGAATTTTGCTGTAGTTTGTCTTTGACTTCTGTAGGTCAGATTATCAGAAACAAATACAATGTAACTGGCTAACAGCTTGTTTGGATGGTTGTTACCCATCGTTTTATAATGTAGTATATTGTGTCGTATTGTATTGTATTGTATTGTATCGTTTTATGAATACAACGTTTGGATAAATTATATTGTTTGCTGCTGTTAAATAATATTTTACTGTTTTGTTTGACTGTATTTTACTGTAGTGTAACTGATAAGTTTACTAAAATGCCCTTAATTGTTTAAATATTAAATTTATCAAGAATTAAGCATAAAAATAAGTTAAGAAAATCCCTTTCTACTAATTTATCACTAAATTTGTCTTATAAATAGATTAAGCAATTAAATTTATGCAAATTCTAACAAAATTAGCAATTTTATGTTGGAGTTGGGAGCGGCAGAAGTTCTAGAAAAAAAGGGACGAAGACAATACAGGTGATAGGTGGGAGATTTGGAGTTAAAAAAAAAGTAAAAGGGTAAAATATAATTATGAAGTAGTAAGTTATGGCATAATTGGAAAGAAAAATAAGAAATAATTCCACCACATCAAATTTGTTGTTTCAAAAAATGAGACTTTTGATTGTTTCGGAACAATGGAACAATGAATTTAATAATACAATACAACTAATTTTAATGAAACAATCAATATAAACATTATTTTGTAATAACAATACAATACGATACAATGAGTAACAACCATTCAAACAAGCTGCAAGATGTGGTGTATGCTGCATATTCATGTCATGTGTACAATGTCAAAATCAAATGAAGCGCATGGACAATTTTGTTACTCCCTCTATTTTATTTTGTATGAGATTCTCCATTTTAATCTGTTTTGAGAAGAACGATACCTTTAATATTTAATAACTCTTTAATTTTAGTTTTAAATTTCACCTTTAGAGCCAGTTTGGAAAGCCTCCTAGGAATTGGATTCATGTATAATTAGGTGTGATTATGTAGTTTGATATGTTTGTCTAATCAAGTAATTATTTGGTCAGTATGAAATTAGGTGTAATTTTGTAGAGTAATTATACTTTCCAATTCTCAACGGGAGGTGAGAATTGATGGTAATTATATTGTATAATTAGAAGATAATGTAACTTTTCTAATTCTTTTTTATTTTATTTTTTCAAATATCTTAAATAGTCTTATGTTTACATAATTTCTATTATTTTCATTTTTCAACCTTCCAACATTTTTCTTAAAGGGCGCTTCATGTAATTTTTCAACTCTTAAACACAATTTCGTATATTACTAGATTTGTTTTCTCTTCATTAAATATAAGTAATTATGAAGAGAAAATACCTTCTAAATTCATGTCTTTTTGATATATAAAGAGTGCGACAAATCATTAACTTCATAGTATGTTCATGAGTTGGTAAAAAAATATGAATTCATAATTAAAACTTAATTATTTTAAATAAAGAGATTACATTTGAAAGATAGTCATGATACCAATTATTCTTGACAAGTATTATTTATTAATTTATTTAACAATATTATTCTAGTAAAAGTATAATTTAAATACTTGGTTATAAATAATATCTAATATTTATTATAAATAATATTTAATATTTATTAATATCTAATATTTATATATGTAACATATTAAGATTTGCTTACTTTGTATTGCACTAACTCTATTTTCTAATCATTAATTATTATAAAAAATATTTTCTAAGTTTATGTCAACTTTCTTATATTCACATGTTGGTAAAAAAAATGTTCGTTATTAAACTTTTTGTTGTGTAAAAATATTATTAATTTGGAATGTATTCAATAATTCATTGCGTGAAGCTTTTGATTCTTGCCAGAGTTAGTTTGTATAATTAGCAAAAATAATTAGTAAAAGCAGATGCCCATTTTGCCCTGTCATTGATTTGAGCATAATTTAAGGTGGATTTCATATCTGCAGATTCTTGGCCGGAGTATTTGAAGGTTGATATATGGTGAAAGCGAGGTATCTCAAGTAAAATAAACCTTCTATAATATTTGGCCTAGATTCGCTCTTTTTCACACCCAAACCAGATTCAAGAGATCTACCACCCTCTTCTACTCTTTGGTGTTTCCGGCAGTATCTTCCGCCGTTACGCCGCCGTCAGCCGCCACAATCTTCTACTCAAAAAACTCACTCATTTTCTTATAAATCGTTTTGAACCTTAATTTTTGTAAAAGTTTAATTCCGTACTTGTTTTTTGAGTTTGTCATTTAACATTAGTGATTTTGACTTGGTCAAGATCTGCTTCGAATTTTGGGATCCACAGCTTTTTGCTGATCTACGGCTGCTTCACTTCATATATCAGTCTGAGTTTTGTCTCCGCACTTCCAATCGCTTTTACCCACTTCTCCTTTCAACTCTCTCATTGCTATTCCTCTCATCTTTTCCTCATCTCTATCAGCTGTTTCTGTATGTGCGATGCTTTTTTGACTATTTTGGATAGAGATCTGTTTGATGTGATCCGGCAGTGAAGTGTTAAACGACGGTGAACCTTTTTTCTGTTTATCTTATCTTATAACCACCTGTGTTTAAAAAACGGGAACTATTTTCATTCCCTCAAGGTGGTGATTCCGAGTTTCCGATCGTTGTTCAATTGTTACGGCCGACATTTCGACTCCGTCCTTGATTCATTAATGCAAAGAGGTAGCGGTGATAGCTCCTTCTGGTTTTTTGGTCGTGGTATTTTCTGTATTTTCAGGAATTCTCGGAGTATTGGAGACAAGTTGGGCGCACGAGCACTGGCAAAGGAGAGCAACCTGGGCGAGTGTCAGCAAGTGGGCGGGAGCGTACAACTACATCGAGCACAGCAAATCAGCCACAGGTTTTGTTATCGGGAATTGGTACCTCCTGTTTTACTGTTTCCCTTTTGGTGTTAGCTAAATTACTGTTATTTTACTTCGCAATAGTTAAACCTTTGAACTAGGATACTAGCTACCACGTGTTTCCTTCAAGTTTGATTTGTGTACGTTGTACACTAGCGAGACTTCTCTAGATTGTTGTAGGTGTAGTGGCTGCAGTCTGGGATGATAGAATAAGGGCATGTCCTCGGGTGGGGCAGAGTGTGGGGTGGGGTTCAGGGGGTGGGTCGGGTAGCAGGGTAGGTAGAGGGGGCAAGGGAGCATATAGGTTGAGAATCGGGTCATGGAACATATGTTCACTAACGAGTAAATCCATAGAGTTGGCGAAAATCCTGCAGAAGAGGAAGATTAATATAGCGTGTGTCCAGGAAACTAGGTGGGTCGGATCGAGGGCGAAAAACGTGGATGGGTATAAGTTGTGGTACTCTGGTGTCCTGAGGGGTAAGAATGGAGTGGGTATCCTGGTAGATAGCCATCTTAGGGAGTCCGTGGTAGAGGTCAGGCGGGTGAATGATAGGCTAATGACTATAAAGTTGGTGGTGGGTGAGGGTACTTTAAATGTCGTTAGCGCGTACGCACCACAAGCAGGCTTGGATGAGGATATTAAAAGGCAATTTTGGGAGGGGTTGGATGAGATTGTTCGTAGTATACCGCCTTCTGAGAGGTTATTCATAGGAGGAGATTTCAATGGTCATATTGGGTTATCTGCAGGTGGGTACACTGAGGTGCATGGCGGATTTGGTTTCGGAGAGCGGAACGGAGGGGGCATTGCGCTGTTGGACTTTGCCAAGGCTTTCGATCTAGTCATTGCAAACTCGAGTTTTACGAAGCGGGATGAACATTTGGTTACTTACCAAAGTTCGGTGGCGAAGACTCAGATTGACTATCTACTCCTCAGGAGATGCGACAGAAGGTTGTGCGAGGACTGCAAGGTTATCCCAGGTGAGACCCTCTCAACGCAGCATAGGCTTTTGGTGATGGACATTTGTATTAGGATAAGGAGGAAGAAGAGGTCAGTACAAGGACGCCCCAGGATTAGGTGGGGCGCCTTAACTAAGGATAAAGCTAAAGAGTTGGAAGGAAGGTTATCGGCAATGGGAGCTTGGAGAAGTAGTGGGGACGCAAACACAATGTGGTCGACGACTGCGGACTGTATAAGAAAGGCGGCGAGAGAGGTGTTAGGGATATCTACGGGACACTATGGTGGACACAAAGGAGATTGATGGTGGAATGCAGTTGTCCAAGGTAAAGTGGAAGCAAAGAAGGCGGCTTACCTAAGGTTAGTAGGGAGCACTGACGAGGAGGAGAAGAGAGAGAACATTCAAAGGTATAAGGTAGCTAGGAAGGAGGCGAAGATGGCAGTGACAGAGGCTAAAACGACAGCTTTTGCTCGTCTGTATGAGGAGATAAGGAACAAAGGTGGGGAGAAGAAGTTATTCCGACTCGCTAAGGCGAGAGAGAGGACAACTCGGGATCTGGACCAAGTGAGGTGCATAAAAGATGATGACGGCAAAGTTTTGATGGGAGATGACCAGATTAAGAGGAGGTGGCAGACCTACTTTCATAAACTTCTAAGTGAAGAAGGGGATCAGGATATTATACTTGGGGGATCGAGGAATGTCGACAGTCACCATGAAGTAAGTAATTGTAGGGACATTGAGATCGATGAAGTCATGGAGGCAATGCGTAAGATGAGAAGGGGCAGAGCTACCGGGCCAGACGAGATTCCGGTTGAACTGTGGAGGTGTGTGGGTCAAGCAGGCTTGGAATGGCTTACTGCATTGTTTAGTGTTATATTCAAGACTAATAGAATGCCTGAAGAGTGGAGGTGGAGTACAATGGTCCCGTTGTATAAGAACAAAGGTGATGTCCAGAGCTGTAACAACTATAGGGGCATCAAATTACTAAGTCATACCATGAAAGTTTGGGAGAGAGTGGTAGAAATGAGAGTGCGAAGGACGGTGTCTATTTCAGACAACCAGTTCGGGTTCATGCCGGGACGATCTACCACAGAAGCTATCCACCTTATTAGGAGGATGGTGGAACAGTACAGAGATAAGAAGAAGGATCTCCACATGGTGTTTATTGATCTGGAGAAAGCGTACGATAAGGTTCCTAGGAAGGTCTTATGGAGCTGCTTAGAGGATAAAGGGGTCCCGAGTAACTATATTAGGGTGATTAAAGACATGTATGATGGAGCTAAGACTCGGGTTAGGACAGTAGGAGGCGACTCTGAACACTTTCCAGTTATTACGGGATTGCACCAAGGGTCTGCGCTCAGCCCATTCCTATTTGCCCTAGTGATGGATGCACTGACTCATCATATTCAAGGGGAGGTTCCATGGTGCATGCTATTTGCTGATGACATTATTCTAATTGACGAGACAAGAGGCGGCGTCAACGAGAGGCTAGAGATTTGGAGACATGGTCTTGAGTCTAAAGGTTTCAAGTTGAGTAGGACGAAGACGGAATACCTCGAGTGCAAATTTGGAGTTGAGCCGACGGAAGCGGGAGTTGAAGTGAGGCTTGACTCTCAAGTCATTCCCAAGAAAGATAGTTTCAAGTACCTTGGATCGGTTATTCAGGGGATCGGGGAGATTGACGAGGATGTCACACACCGTATAGGGGTGGGGTGGATGAAGTGGAGGTTAGCGTCGGGAGTTTTGTGTGACAAGAAAGTGCCACCGTTACTAAAAGGTAAGTTTTATAGAGCAGTAGTTAGGCCTGCCATGTTGTATGGAACTGAATGTTGGCCGGTAAAGAACTTACACACCCAGAAGATGAAAGTAGCAGAGATGAGGATGTTAAGGTGGATGTGCGGGCATACAAGGATGGATAAGATTAGGAATGCAGATATTCGAGAGAAGGTGGGTGTGGCCCCCATGGAGGACAAGATGCGGGAAGTAAGACTCAGATGGTTTGGGCACATTCAGAGGAGGAGCACTGATGCACCGGTGAGGAGGTGTGAGCGACTGGCTGTAGTGGGCACGCGGAGAGGTAGAGGGAGACCTAAGAAGTATTGAGGAGAGGTGATCAGGCAGGACATGACGCGACTTAGGATTACGGAGGACATGACCCTTGATAGGGAATTATGGAGGTCGAGCATTAAGGTTGTAGGTTAGGGGAGAGGGTGAATATTTCTACAGCACAACTGAGAGAGACTATCTAGTTAGGAGTTAGACTAGGAATGTCAGTGGTCGTCTATTGATGCAGGGCTTTACCTTCTAGTTGTACTATACCAGCTATCTAATTCGTAGTTCGTATTTCGTATCTTGTATTTCATATTTCGTATCCCCTATATATTGTTGTTATTTTATTACGCATTTTTATGGTACTAATATATTATATCCTATTGCTTTTTTTTTTAGCCGAGGGTCTCCTGGAAACAGCCTCTCTACCCTTCGGGGTAGGGATAAGGTCTGCGTACATATTACCCTCCCCAGACCCCACTTGTGGGATTATATTGGGTCGTTGTTGTTGTTGTTGTTGTTGTTGTTGGAATGTAGATTATTATTTCTCAATTTATAATTTTTAAATATGTTTATAACAAACATTTATTTTAAATTTCATAATAAATTAATATTATTATTAATTACATAGAAATGTTCGAGTAAAAACAAAGAGTCAAAACATACTTTGACTCTACCAATTTTTAAGCTCTTGTTCTATTCTTAACAAGCATCGTATTTTGTTAAGATTTACTATGTAATCAAAACAAAGAAAAGAGAGATAAATGTATTTAGAGTAAGGGTGTTAATAAAGTCGGGCCGACCCACTAACAACTCAGTTCGATCCGGTTCAGCCCGGACCAGCCCGGTTCGGTAAGGGGTGGGACGGGTTGGCTAGGGTAGGAGGTTGTGCCGGACGGGGTCGGTGTCGCGCCCTCTTTTCCTCGCGAAATCGGGTTTATGACATTTGGGAAGACAACTCATTCCCTTTCGGGAATTGGGTTTGAAGTGAAGAGTCGCCACCTAATGATTTGAGTGCATTAGGACACTAGGGAAGGTTTGATTAAAACAACCAGAGATTGGATAAGGGCTTGAAATTATCTCAAGGGGAAGGTGTTAGGCACCCCTCAAGATCCACTAGTATGGTTCTCGGCCAAGCTATTATTGTGACTTTAAGTACGAACAACACATAGGCAAATAAAGGCTTCAAATAAGAGAGGATTTTTCACGTAATAAACAAAAGTAAGAAAAATGAACTAAAAGAGTTGATTTTCTTAAAAGAATGGTTTAAAAAGATTTAAAAGAAACAAAGAAAACAAAGGAGAAGGGGGGTCCTAGGTTTATTAATAATACGGATCACCCCACACAACATCCGGTAATCACTCCTCAGTGAGGGGCTACACGTGATGTTATTGCGTGGTCATCATATCCATATCTACCCTTTCCCACCCTGTTAAGGTATTAAAGCGCGGAATGGTCTCATTTACTTATTGCATGCTATTACCCGCCCCAATCCTATCAGCCCCGGAGGCACTAGGGACTACTAATCTTAGAGGGAGGAGGTATTGAGCTTATTTGTGATTTCAAAAGGTAAAATACTAAGGCGACAAATAAAACACATATAGCGAGTTTGGGGAAAGCATATAAACAAATAAAAGGGCTCAAACAGACATCCTTTAAACCAAAAAATCACATAATGTAGCATGACTTGCATGTACTGTTTTAGGTCTGATTAAAAATTAAAGGGTCGAGGCAGACTGATTTATTACATAGTTCAGATAAGAAGCTCGAATCAGGCATGCCTTCTAGTTGTTGCATATAAAATCTGATTCAGTTTATAAACTTTCACCCTATGGCTTGCCTAAGTGTTAGACGAAGACCCTATAGGCATGATATCTACTGATTCCAGAAACAATGAAGTAAACATGAATACATACTGGTTTAAGAAAAAAAATCGTTTGTTATTAAAGAAAGGTGAGTTTTAGCAAAAGAGCACAAGTCATTTGTGATTGGTTTTAAACTTATAAGCAAATGAAGCGATTCAGATTCGTTTAAAGCTCCTATAGGCATGATTTCTATGTGTTGTCGAGTTTGGAAATTTTTACAGACATAACAAGATTGCAGAAATCCTATAGGCAGCATCTAAATGCTGTACTTCGTTTAAGCCTATGAACATGATATCTAGATACAGTTAGTTATTTAAGCCCTATAAACAGGTTTGCCTAGTGACAGATGCATATGCAAGATTCGGATTTCCAGTTAACTATGAGCATGGTATCTATATGAGAGATGCAGAAATTTAACTATAGGCAGGATATCCATATGAATGCAGAATTTCAGAAACCTATAGGCAGGATATCTATATGAGTGCAGAATTCCTTATAGGCATAGTATCTACATATGAAAGTGCAGAATTCCTTATAGGCATAGTATCTACATATGAAAGTGCAGAATTCCCATAGGCAGGATATCTATGTGATATGCAGAGATCAGAAATTCCCTATGAGCAGGATATCTACCCCTTTTACATACATAGTTATTCCCCCCTTTTTCACCAGCCATCCCAATAGTTTATTACAAAGTTATTACAGTCCAGAAAAATAAAGTAAAGAAAATACATCAGAAGTTGAAAATTACAATCAAGGAGAGCCGATTCAAACTTCCTGTCTGAAGTATGGAGTAAACCAACTCCAAAGATCATGTTTCAAAGCCTTTCTACCACTTGGGTGTGTCAAAGTTCCCTAAGAGTTTCATAAGAACTCCGGGCAGTGCTTACATCCAAATGTATCGCCATATTAAGCCAAAGTGCAGTGTGGAAGGGCCAGCCCTCAGGTGTCCAAGTTCAGAGGGAACTCAAGGTCCCAAGGCAAGGCTCATAAGAGGGGGGCAGAACTTAGAGACTAGGAGAGAGTGCAAGTGCAGAATTCTGAAAGGGGAAAAAGGGAAGGGAAATAGTACAATAGGGATATATGGAATGAGGGATTGCGAGAGCACAAGAAGAGAAGGTTGATGGGCATACCCAGCAATAGGATGTGCTGGCATACCCTCCAGCCTGTTTAGAGGTTAAGACCCCATTGGTTCAAAGCTCAGTTCATGGACAACAACTCATATTGCCATGCCCTAAGCCACCATTTACAATCACATAGGGGTAATGGGATATGGAGCAAAGATTCACAACAAAAACAGGCAGTAGAACATAGGCATTACAAAGCTAAATGTTGAACTCTACAGAAAATAATAAAGTAGACATGGATACAAAGACTGTAAGTAAACACATTGGGGTGATGCTGAAACTTAAATCAGGACATACCAGTTTCGAAGAAATAAGTAGAAAAAGCAGTAGTCTTGTAAAACCCAAAGTGCAAACAGGAAGACAGAATACTGTAAGTGTGAGTTTAGAAGAGATTGTGAAATTGTGAAGTCTGAAGTGTGTGTTTTGTGAAAAGGGTCGTGCCTTTTATAGTGTAGAAAGCAAGCAGAAATAAGGTAAGAAAATAGTTTGAAAAATGATTGTCAATCAATTACACAAGGCTTCCCTTAATTAAGGGATTCAGATTCAAAACGAGTAAAAACTTTTAAGGAAAGGAATTGAATAAACACTTTGTGTAAAGCATGCAATTGAGGGCAAATACATAAAGGTTATTTAAGGACAGGGTTTTGACAGTACACGGTTTGTGCAAATAAGGTAAGGGAGTCAATTAACAGCCAATAAATCACAAGGTCTGAGATTTGGTATGAATGAACCAAGTCAGAAAAGATGAAGAAGGGTTTTACTTAAGTCGAGTAACAGAGGAAATCAGTAAAAGATGGAAAGAAATCAATCAATCTATATTCAGAAGGAAGTTTGCACTAATTGCAAATTTGAAAACCATTTAGAGGAAAATTCATCACATATTAGGAGCATGTGAGCATGAAAAAAGACTGTCGTGTAAATCAGTAGAAATTCCAATGTAGAAGAGTTTAGCAAAAGGTTCAGCATTGTATGAAAAAAAGATGTCCAAACTCAGTTCAGAGACTCAAAGTCAGTCTGAAAGAGTTAAGGGTTCTAAAATAAAACCCTAGTTCAATCAAACCTCGGCAGAACCCCCAAATTCTAGGGTTTCCCCCTTGAATCAAGTACAGAGATGAGGAGGCAAGTAGTCGAATCGAAACATGTTTAGAGGTTTCAGAAAAAACTGAAACTTCTAACATGCTTCTTCCAGCAACAGAACTCATGAATAACATGTAAATACAGTAGAGGGGTTCAAGGCAAACAGAGTAAAGAAACTAATTCGAAACATGATGAGAAAAGACTGATAAGAACAGTAGAAGAAAGCATGCTTAAGAAGATCCTTTTAAAAGAAACTTAAACAAAGTTCAATAGAAGAAAAATAGTAAGAACACTTAAGAACACGGTAGAAGAATACAGTAGGCGAAACATACCAGAACATAGTAGAAGAAAATAACAGGACATAGTAGAAAAGCATACAAAAACATAGTATAGAAAGCACAGTAGAAGAACATACAAGAACGAAATATAGAAAGCACAGTAGAAGAACATACATGGTAGAAGGAAAAAATAGAACACAGTAGAGGCAAATAAACACAAAAGAAAAGGAAAAGAAAGTGAGAGAAACACTTAAGCATTTTCAGAAAACCCTAAATCATAAAAGAAAGACTTTGAAAAATGTAATTTTTGAAAGAAAAGTTAGGGAGATCGTTTGAAAACTCAAAGAGAGCACATATACACAACGGATCTAAAGATATCGGAGAGAACCTCAAAGGGTTAGGGTTTCAGAAGAACCCTAGAAATGAGAAAGGCTTTGAAAAGGTCACCGATCTGAGTCGGAGAGGTCAGACCCAGGCTCAAAATACCATGGTACGCCGGAGCAAGGCCGGCGATGACTATGGAACCTTGAATCGACAGAGGTCTGGGTGCAAACCTTCGAGGCCTGGCCTCGAATCTTCAGGTATCAGGTGTGTAAGAGCAAGGGAAGGTGAGTATAGGGCCCTCACAGCTTGGGAAACCATGGTTTCCGGTGGGTTTCGAGGTAGAAGATGATGAGAGGTGGCTAGGGTTAGGGAAGGGTCAAGAGAGTTTGAGAGAGGAGAGGGGTTTCAGAGGCGGCGGGTGAATGAAAATGTTTTTAGGGTTGAGGTGTTTGTGAATTAAAAAAGGAAAGGTAGAATCGTGGCCGTTGATCATTTTGATCAACGACCTGGATCAAAAGGGGAGCCGGGCGGGTTGGATAACGAGTCAAGGGTCGTGTAATTTAAAATTGCAATTGGGTTTAATTGGGGGGTTGATTTGGGCTACAATTGAAATGAAATAGGGTTAGTATTTAAATAGCCACTTTTCCCCTTTTCATTTTATAAAAAATAGTAAATGATTTCTGGAAATAAATTAAAGGTACCAAACTAATTAATAATTTATAAATATTAAATAAAAAATACTAGAATCAATTTTTTAATTATAAACACAATTAAATCTTACAATAGGCTGAAATTGCAATTATATGCAATTTAGCTTTAAAAATACTAAATAAATTTGTAAAAATGTGTGAAAATTACCTTAACTTTATTTTGGTATAAATATGAGAATAAAATAAGTTAATCACCAAAATGATAATTTGAGGAATAATTATTGGTTTTTGTACTGCTAAAATTGGGCAATAAATTGTTTTAAAAATCTTTAAAAAATTAGGAAAAATACTAAAACATCTGGAAACACTTATATATGCATACATATGATATTTTGAAAGTATTTTTCATTTATAAAAAATATACAGGGAAAGGTATCAACAACTGCCCCTCTTTACCTGGGAAGGATGAAAGAGTTATCGGGTAAATATATGATGACCAATTTTGACCAAACGGAATAGTTTGAAGATTTTGACCGAGCTCTAGCTCCTGAACTGCCTACATATCCCTGATCTTACAGAAATCAGTCCATATGTAGTTCAGGATCTGTTGGCGGAATATGCCGATGGAGATTTTCCGAGACGTACGCGATATTTGGGCTAGGATGGATGGTAATAGTCTAATAGGGTTGCGGGAACTGGAGCGGGATTGCTCCTGCTGGGATGGTCGTTGCTCGCCGGTTTACCTGCAAATGAACAATATGTTGTGCGGAAATTTAAACATGATGCAAGTTCCCGTTGGACCATGAAATGTTGTCTTTGGACGGTTAGAATGACGTCCTCAGACCATGATGTCCTGAGCCATGAAGTGTATAATAAGGATTCGCAGGCCATGAAGTGGTGCTCTCGGGCCATGAGAATGATGCCTCCGAACTATGACGCCTTTCAATAATGATATGCAAAAGATAAAAGGGGTCCTCAGGCCATGACATGGCGTTCTCGGGCTATGAAAATGGTGCCTCCGAACAATGACGCCCTTGGATGATTCAGCGATCTTTCAGCCTATGAAATGCAGTAGGTGGCGATCTTTCAGCTAATGCAAATGTAAATAAGGTGGCGATCTTTCAGCCATGCAAGATATAAATAAAGTGGCGATCTTTCAGCTGATGCAAGATATAAATGCAGTGGCGATCTTTCAGCTGATGCAATATGTAAATAAAGTGGCGATCTTTCAGCCAATGCAAGATGTAAGTAAAATGGCGATCTTTCAGCCATGCAAGATGGAGGTAGAGCTTAACCTCGGAAGGCATAATAGTAGCCTTATGCAATGCAGAGAATGCAGATGGAGACAGAGCTTAGTCTCGGAAGGCATAATGGTAGCCTTATGCAATGCAGGAAATAAAAGGTGAATAGTAATAAAATTTCTTAGCTGATAGCTGATTGCGATATTGTGGCTACTGGGGATATTGTGCGCGGATAGCGACCGTGAATATGTGTAATAGTTCTGAGAGTTGTGTTCCTGAAAAGTATGAGTTGTATATTCGATGATTTTGCGACTTGGGTACCTGCATCCAAAGAAAAATCGTGAGTTTTGCAAAGGGGAAAGGTTAGTTCGTATTCCCGTCGACATGCTCGGCTCTTGTTTGCGTATCATTGGGGTAGCGTTGCTAAACAGAGCAATTTTGGTAACAGACATGCATGATTTAGTAAAAAATATAGTATAGATACATAATCGAGAATAGTTTTCTTTAGATGAACCGACGACTGCGACGTGGTTCAAGACATTGCAACTTCTCTTGCTCCAAAATTTTGAGGGCCCTCCTTAAAATTCTGCCCCAGTTTACTGGGCTGTTGCTTCTGACGGCTGTTGCTTCTGACGAATGGCTGGAATTGACTTTGGAATTTTGAGGGTCCTCCTTAAAATTCTGCCCTAGTTTCCAATAGCGGGGGAAATGGAAATTTTATTGAATTGTGACCGAACCCATAGGGCTGCCTAAGTATCCCCTATTAAACGGGAATCAGGTCAGGCGTAATTCAAATTACATCATATAAGGAAAACATAAAGATTATACATAGTATCGCTTGACTGCGTCTGAATTGATCGGCTTTGGCCAAACTTCTCCGTTCATTTCTACAAGTACGAGGGCTCCTCCTGTAAGAACCCGGTAAACCATGTACGGACCCTGCCAATTGGGAGGGAATTTCCCTTTGGCTTTATCTTGATGCAAAAATTTTTTCTTTAACACCAGCTGTCCCGGTGTGAATTGTCTAAGCTTGACTCTTTTATTGAAGGCTCTGGACATTCTGTTCTGATAGAGCTGACCGTGGCAAACTGCATTCATTCTCTTTCCGTCTAAAAGAGCTAGTTGCTCGTAATGACTCTTCACCCATTCTGCGTCGTCGAGCTCTGCTTCTTGTATGATCCTTAAGGAAGAAATTTCTACCTCAGAGGGAATGACTGCCTCTGTATCGTAGACCAGCATATAGGGGTTGCCCCAATTGATGTGCGGTCTGTGGTGCGGTACCCCAATAAAGCAAATGATAACTTCTCGTGCCACTGTTTATGCTTCTCTATTATTTTCCTCAATATCTTCTTGATATTCTTATTGGTGGCTTCTACGGCTCCGTTCATCTAAGGTCTGTAGGCTGTAGAATTCTTGTGTTTGATCTTAAAGGTTTCACACATGACTTTCATCAGGTCACTATTGATGTTGGAACCGTTATCAGTGACAATTGACTCAAGGATCCCGATGGCAAACGATACGGTCGCGGACAAAATCTGCCATGACTTTCTTAGTCACTGCTCTGTAAGATGCTGCTTCAACCCATTTGGTGAAATAATCAACTGCTACTAGGATAAACTTGTGCCTGTTTGATGCGGCAGGTTCGATTGGTCCGATAACATCCATTCCCCAGGCGACGAACGGACACGGCGAGCTTGTTGCATTAAGCTCATTTGGAGGCACCTTTATCATGTATACATGTATCTGGCAGCGATGCCACTTTCGGACATACTGGATGCAGTTTGTTTCCATAGTTATCCAAAAGTAACCAGCTCGGAGTATTTTCTTTTCTAAAACAAAGCCATTCATATGTGGACCGCAAGTCCCTGCATGAATTTCCTCTAATAGCATGGATGCTTCCTTTGCGTTGACACACCTTAGCAATCCCAAATCAGGAATCCTCCTGTACAGGATTCCTCCGGTGTGAAAGAAATTGTTGGATAACCTCCGAAGTGTGCGCTTCTGAGTAGCGTTTGCGAGTTCTGGGTATTCTCTTTTTGCCAAGTATTCCTTGATATCATGAAACCAAGGCTTTCCGTCTGCTTCTTCTTCGACATGAGCACAGTAAGCAGGCTGATTATGGATCTTTACCGGAACGAGATCAATGAAATTCTTGTCTGGATGTTGTATCATGGATGATAGGGTAGCCAGTGCATCGGCGAATTCATTATGGACCCTGGGAACATGTTGGAATTCTGTCTTTGTGAACCTCTTTCTCAACTCCTGTACATGATGCAGATAAGGAAGTATTTTGGCGTTCTTGTTCGCCCATTCTTCTCGGACTTGATGTATAAGCAAGTCTGAATCCCCAATTACTAGCAACTCTTAGATGTTCATGTCAATGGCCATCTTGAGCGCTAAGATGCAGGCTTAGTACTCAGCCATATTGTTGGTGCATGGGAACCTGAGCTTGGCAGATACCGGATAATGCTGACCGGTTTCTAATACTAGGACTGCTCCTATGCCAACTCCTTTGAAATTTGCTGCTCCATCGAAAAACATTCTCCAACTGTCATAGGATTCTGCAATGTCTTCTCCTATGAATGATACCTCTTCATCAGGAAAATATGTTTTCAGGGGTTCGTATTCTCCGTCCACGGGATTTTCAGCAAGGTGATCTGTTAGTGCCTATTCTTTGATTGCTTTCTGAGTCACGTAGACAATGTCAAATTGACTCAACAGGATTTGCCACTTGGCCAGCTTGCCAGTGGGCATGGGCTTCTGAAAGATGTACTTCAAGGGATCTATTATTGATATAAGATATGTAGTATAAGCACAGAAGTTGTGCATCAACTTCTGAGATACCCAAGTCAAAGCACAACAGGTGTGCTCTAACAGAGAATATTGAGCCTCGTACAGGGTGAACTTCTTACTGAGGTAATAGATGGCCTGCTCCTTCCTCCTCGTTTCATCATGCTGCCCCAGAACACAACCGAACGCTCCATCCAATATTGCAAGGTAGAGTAATAGAGGTCTACCCGGCTCAGGCAGAACTAAGACTGGTGGTATTGATAGGTATTCCTTGATTTTTTCGAAATCTTTTTGGCAATCATCAGTCCATGTGGTAGCGGCGTCCTTCTTCAACATCTTAAAGATCGGCTCACAGATGACCGTAGATCGTGCTATGAACCGGCTGATGTAGTTAAGTCTCCCAAGAAGCTCATTACGTCCTTCTTGTTCTTTGGCGGTGACAGTTCTTGAATAGCTTTGACCTTAGATGGATCCAGTTCTATCCCTCGGTGACTCACAATGAACCCAAGTAGCTTTCCAGCAGGAACCCCGAATGCACACTTTGCGGGATTCAGTTTCAGGTTGTACCTTCGCAGTCTATTGAAGAATTTCCTCAAATCTTCCATTTGATCAGTGGCTTTCTTGGACTTGATAATAATATCATCTACGTACAACTCTATCTCATTGTGTATCATATCATGGAAGATGGTAGTCATGGCCCTTATGTAGGTGGACCCTGCATTCTTTAACCCAAACGACATCATCTTGTAACAGTACATTCCCCACGGCGTAATGAAGACCGTTTTCTCAGCATCTTCTTCATCCATCCAGCGAAACAATCTACAAATGATTGCAACTCATGCTTGGCGTAATTGTCAATCAGGATGTATATGTTCGGCAAGGGGAAGCCATCCTTTGGATTGGCCCGATTGAGATCCCGGTAGTCGACACAGACTCTGACCTTCCCATCCTTCTTTGGCACCTGCACAATATTGGCTAATCATGTCGGATATTCTACTACCCTGAGGACCTTAGCTTTGACCTGCTTAGTGACTTCTTCCTTGATTTTCAGGCTCATGTCGGGTTTAAACCTTCTGAGCTTCTATTTTACCGGTGGACATGTCGGATCAGTTGGCAATTTGTGGGCCACAATAGAT
This sequence comes from Nicotiana tabacum, assembly GCF_000715075.1. Classification (NCBI taxonomy): domain Eukaryota; kingdom Viridiplantae; phylum Streptophyta; class Magnoliopsida; order Solanales; family Solanaceae; genus Nicotiana; species Nicotiana tabacum. The sequence continues at coordinate 218,142,276 of NC_134101.1, read as the reverse complement.
ATGCTCAAACCAGTCATGTCATCATATGACCAGGCGAATATATCCTCATATGCCTTCAGAAATTCTGTGTATTCTTCCTTTTCTGACGGTGACAAATGAACGCTGATCTGAGTTTCTTTGATATTTTCTACATCTCCCAGGTTAACAATCTTAGTCTCGTCCAGGTTGGACTTAGGTCTGTTCTCAAAATTTTTAACCTCTTTAACAATCTCTTCCGGTATATCATCTTTCTCTAAATATATGTCTGTTTGTTGCGTTGTCTCGTTGCATGTCACAACCATTGGTTTATCAAGATATGTAATAGTAATGCCCGAGGATTTCCGGGCTTTGGTGGTTCTGATGGTCCAATTGTTGAGGCATGCTCCTCTGCTCACTGCCTGTATGGAAGGGCCTTTGGATCTTGTAGAATTTAATGATGATGCCAGAGTGCACGAACTAACCTTTGGGGAGGGGAATAAATAAAACAAAAGTAAAAACAAAAAAGGTAACAAGTCAGTGCGAATTATAAGAAAAAATTTAAACACATAGTGCAAGAATGTAAATCGTGTCCTAATTTGGGAAACCTCTTGTGCCTGAGGTAGGCCTAGAGACAAGTTGATTTGGAGAACATAGAATGCTAAATGCCTCATTTTATTAATAAAAGTAGAAGAATCCCAAAACGAAGCTAAATAACAGGAAATAAAATGTCACTAGTGGTCATTGGCCTTATTACATTCATAAAGAGAAAAAACAAATTCCTATCTATTTGGTCCCAGCAGGACCTTCCTCAGTTTGAATGCTCTCGTTAATCAAATCCTCCAGCTCGCATAGGTTCACCAGTAGAAATGTCTTTGCCATGTGTTCTCCTTCGTTTCCTTCAGCGTTCCGGTAGTCGGTGACTCTCTTCCTCACTTTCCCTTCCAATTCCAGCAGACTGTACTCTAGATATTCCAACTTTTCGCTAGCTTTGGTGGCCCTCTCTTTCCACTCGTTGATTTGGTCATTTGATGGAAGACTCCTACACCAGTCTAGCAAGAGTGAGGGTATGCTAACCATACCGAAGTTGGGGACCTCGTTCTTCATTTTCTATAAAACAAAAGGGTTAAAACCCTACCCCTACCAGACTTGGCTATTTAAATATCAATAATTGGCATAAAAAAATTTAGTTCTCCGAATAAATGCACAGAATGTGATAGTGTCTGTTTGGGTTTTAGGGAAACCCAGTGGACTTTGGACAAGGACATCTTAAAGAGTCATTATGCGGACAACATAACTGACTTGGCTAGGTTTGACCATGATGCATGCATAGTTAAACAGAGTAAGGTTTCTATGGGGTTTTAGACTGGTACCCTTGAGCAGACAACTCAAGGGAGAAAGGCACGGAATCGTCGACTACACCGTTGATTGACTAGTTTTACCGTAAATATGCCTTTTTCGGATTTATTGGTGATAATATCAGAAGAGCGCAACCACTTATTATAATCGTTGATATGGCATTTTGTTTGACACGAGTGGAATATGATGTTGAGCATGGTTATGCAAAAATGAAAGCAGGTTGTCACGTATTTGCACATTAGGAAAACTGTAAATACAATAGTTTTTCATAATTTAAAGAGGTGGTAAAGGAAAGCAGTAAAGGAAAAGAAACAAAAAGGCAAGTCAGCTTTGCAATCGAAAAGAAAATTGAATGCTTAAAAGAAATAAACAAATAATTGCGCATAAAGAAGCATAAATCACAATAATAGTCAGAAATGGTAAAAGCTCAAAAGTCATCCCCAGATGAATAGGATCAATGTCACGCCCCCTTTTTCTCGCGAAATCGGGTTTATGACATTTGGAAGGACAACTCATTCCCTTTGGGGAATTGGGTTTGAAGTGAAGAGTCGTCACCTAATGATTTGAGTGCATTAGGACACTAGGGAAGGTTTGATTTGAACAACCAGAGATTGGGTAAGGGCTTGAAATTATCTCAAGGGGAAAGTGTTAGGCACCCCTCAAGATCCACTAGTGTGGTTCCCGACCAAGCTATTATTATGACTTTAAGTACGAACAACACATAGACAAATAAAAGCTTCAAATAAGAGGAGGGTTTTCACGTAATAAACAAAAGTAAGAAAAAGAACTAAAAGAGTTGATTTTCTTAAAAGAAATGGTTTAAAAAGATTTAAAAGAAACAAAAAAAAACAAAAGAAAGGAGGGTCCTAAGTTTATTAATAATATGGATCACCCCACACAACATCCAGTAATCACTCCTCAGTGAGGGGCTACACGTGATGTTATTGCATGGTCATCATATCCATATCTACTCTTTCCCACCATGTTAAGGTATTAAAGCGCGGAATGGTCTCGTTTACTTATTGCATGCTATTACCCGACCCAATTCTATCAGCCCCGGAGGCACTAGGGACTACTAATCTTAGAGGGAGGAGGTATTGGGCTTATTTGTGGTTTCAAAAGGTAAAATACTAAGGCGACAAACAAAACATATATAGCAAGTTTGGGGAAAGCATATAAACAAATAAAAGGGCTCAAACAGACCTCTTTTAAACCAGAGAAAGCACATAATGCAACATGACTTGCATGTACTGTTTAAGGTCTGATTAAAACTTAAAGGGTCGAGGCAGACTGATTTATTACATAGTTCAGATAAGAAGCTCGAATCAGGCCTGCCTGCTGGTTGTAGCATATAAAATCTGATTCAGTTTATAAACTTTCACCCTATGGCTTGCCTAAGTGTTAGACGAAGACCCTATAGGCATGATATCTACTGATTCCAGAAACAATGAAGTAAACATGAATACATACTGGTTTAAGAAAAAAAATCGTTTGTTATTAAAGAAAGGTGAGTTTTAGCAAAAGAGCACAAGTCATTTGTGATTGGTTTTAAACTTATAAGCAAATGAAGCGATTCAGATTCGATTAAAGCTCCTATAGGCATGATTTCTATGTGTTGTCGAGTTTGGAAACTTTTACAGACATAGCAAGAGTGCAAAAATCCTATAGGCATGGCATCTAAATGTTGTACTTCGTTTAAGCCTATGAACATGATATCTAGATACAGTTAGTTATTTAAGCCCTATAAACAGGTTTGCCTAGTGACAGATGCATATGCAGGATTCAGATTTCCAGTTAACTATGAGCATGGTATCTATATGAGAGATGTAGAAATTTAACTATAGGTAGGATATCCATATGAATGCTAAATTCCTTATAGGCATAGTATCTACATATGAAAGTGCAGAATTCCCATAGGCAGGATATTATGTGATATGTAGAGATCAGAAATTCCCTATGAGCAGGATATCTACCCCTTTTACATACATAGTTATTCCCCCCTTTTTCACCAGCCATCCCAATAGTTTATTACAAAGTTATTACAGTCCAGAAAAATAAAGTAACGAAAATACATCAGAAGTTGAAAATTACAATCAAGGAGAGCCGATTCAAACTTCCTGTCTGAAGTATGGAGTAAACCAACTCCAAAGATCATGTTTCAAAGCCTTTCTACCACTTGGGTGTGTCAGAGTTCCCTAAGAGTTTCATAAGAACTCCGGGCAGTGCTTACATCCAAATGTATCGCCATATTAAGCCAAAGTGTAGTGTGGAAGGTCCGGCCCTCAGGTGTCCAAGTTCAGAGGGAACTCAAGGTCCCAAGGCAAGGCTCATAAGAGGGGGGAAGAACTTAGAGACTAGGAGAGAGTGCAAGTGCAGAATTCTGAAAGGGGAAAAAGGGAAGGGAAACAGTACAATAGGGATATATGGAATGGGGGATTGCGAGAGCACAAGAAAAGCAGGCTGATGGGCATACCCAGCAATGGGATGTGTTGGCACTCCCTCTAGCCTGTTTAGAGGTTAAGACCCCATTAATTCAAAGCTCAGTTCATGGACAACAACTCATATTGCCATGCCCTAAGCCACAATTTACAAACACATAGGGGTAATGGGATAGGGATCAAAGATTCACAACAAAAACAGGCAGTAGAACATAGGCATTACTAAGCTAAATGTCGAACTCTACAGAAAATAATAAAGTAGACATGGATACAAAGAGTGTAAGTAAACACATTGGGGTGATGCTGAAACTTAAATCAGGACATATCAGTTTCGAAGAAATAAGTAGAAAAAGCAGTAGTCTTGTAAAACCCAAAGTGCAAACAGGAAGACAGAATACTGTAAGTGTGAGTTTAGAAGAGATTGTGAAATTGTGAAGTCTGAAGTGTGTGTTTTGTGAAAAGGGTCGTGCCTTTTATAGTGTAGAAAGCAAGCAGAAATAAGGTAAGAAAATAGTTTGAAAAATGATTGTCAATCAATTACACAAGGCTTCCCTTAATTAAGGGATTCAGATTCAAAACGAGTAAAACATTTTAAGGAAAGGAATTGAATAAACACTTTGTGTAAAGCATGCAATTGAGGGAAAATACATAAAGGTTATTTAAGGACAGGGTTTTGACAGTATACGGTTTGTGCAAATAAGGTAAGGGAGTCAATTAATAGCAAGTAAATCACAAGGTCTGAGATTTGGTATGAATGAACCAAGTCAGAAAAGATGAAGAAGGGTTTTACTTAAGTCGAGTAACAGAGGAAATCGGTAAAAGATGGAAAGAAATCAATCAAGCTATATTCAGAAGGAAGTTTGCCCTAATTGCAAATTTGAAAACCATTTAGAGGAAAATTCATCATATATAAGGAGCATGTGAGCATGAAAGAAGACTGTCGTGTAAATCAGTTGAAAAATCCATTGTAGAAGAGTTTAGCAAAAGGTTCAGCATTGTATGAGTTAGTTCAGAGACTCAAAGTCAGTATGAAAGAGTTAAGGGTTCTAAAATAAAACCCTAGTTCATTCAAACCTCGGCAGAACCCCCAAATTCTAGGGTTTCCACCTTGAATCAAGTACAGAGATGAGGAGGCAAGTAGTCGAATCAAAACATGTTTAGAGGTTTCAGAAAAAACTGAAACTTCTAACATGCTTCTTCCAGCAACAGAACTCATTAATAACATGTAAATACAGTAGAGGGGTTCAAGGCAAACAGAGTAAAGAAACTAATTTGAAACATGATGAGAAAAGACTGATAAGAACAGTAGAAGAAAGTATGCTTAAGAAGATCCTTTTAAAAGAAACTTAAACAAAGTTTAATAGAAGAAAAATAGTAAGAACACTTAAGAACACGATAGAAGAATACAGTAGGTGAAACATACCAGAACATAGTAGAAGAAAATAGCAGGACATAGTAGAAAAGTATACAAGAACATAGTATAGAAAGCATAGTAGAAGAACATACAAGAACGAAATATAGAAAGCACAGTAGAAGAACATACATGGTAGAAGGAAAAAATAGAACACAGTAGAGGCAAATACACACAAAAGAAAAGTAAAAGAAAGTCAGAGAAACACTTAAGCATTTTCAGAAAACCCTAAATCGTAAAAGAAAGACTTTGAAAAATGTAATTTTCGAAAGAAAAGTTAGGGAGATCGTTTGAAAACTCAAAGAGAGCATAGATACACAATGGATCTAAAGAGATCGGAGAGAACCTCAAAGGGTTAGGGTTTCAGAAGAACCCTAGAAATGAGAAAGGCTTTGAAAAGGTCACCGATCTGAGTTGGAGAGGTCAAAACTAGGCTTAAAACACCATGGTACGCCGGAGCAAAGCCGGCGATGACTCTGAAACCTTGAATCGGCAGAGGTCTGGGTGCAAACCTTCGAGGCCTGGCCTCAAATCTTTAGGTATCAGGTGTGTAAGAGCAAGGGGAGGTGAGTATAGGGCCCTCACAGCTTGGGAAGCCATGGTTTCCGGTGGGTTTCGAGGTAGAAGATGATGAGAGGCGGCTAGGGTTAGGGAAGGTTCGAGAGAGTTTGAGAGAGGAGAGGGGTTTCAGAGGTGGCGGGTGAATGAAAATGATTTTAGGGTTGGGGTGTTTGTGAATTAAAAAAGGAAAGGTAGAATCGTGGCCGTTGATCATTTTGATCATTTTGATCAACGACCTGGATAAAAAGGGGAGCCGGGCGTGTTGGATAAACGGGTCAGGGGTCGGGTAATTTAAAATTGCAACTGGGTTGAATTGGGGGGTTGATTTGGGCTACAACTGAAATGAAATAGGGCTAGTATTTAAATAGCCACTTTTCCCCTTTTCATTTTATAAAAAATAGTAAATGATTTCTGGAAATAAATTAAAGGTACCAAACTAATTAATAATGTATAAATATTAAGTAAAAAATACTGGAATTAATTTTTTAATTATAAACGCAATTAAATCTTACAATAGGCTGAAATTACAAATTTTGCAATTTAGCTTTAAAAATACTAAAAAAATTTGTAAAAATTACCTTAACTATATTTTGGTATAAATATGAGAATTAAATAAGTTAATCACCAAAATGATAATTGGAGGAATAATTATTGGTTTTTGTACTGCTAAAATAGGGCAATAAATTGATTAAAAAATCTTTAAAAAATTAGGAAAAATACTAAAACATTTGGACACACTTATATTTGCATACATATGCTATTTTGAAAGTATTTTGCATTTATAAAAAAGTATACAGGGAAAAATTGGGTATCAACAGTCGGGCCTTTTTTGCTACCGGTGCACCGGAATCCGGCTAGCTCGCTAACCCTTCCAGCCCGGTCCAGCCTAGTTTATGTTGTAATTTTTTTTATTTTAAATTCTGACCGTTTCCAACGGTCAAAATAAAAAATGACCGTTAGGCAACTGCCATTTTTTGCACTTTTAGCCATTTCGGCCTATCTCCTTACTAAAATAGCCCCTTCATCCCCTAATAATTGATAAATTACATTCTTAGCCTTTTAATAACTATAAATAGCTCCCCTCTTCTTCATCTTTTCCCACAACTTGCTCTCTTCTTCTACTCTATTTCTCTGTCAATTCCCTTTTGATTATTGAATTGCTTATTGCTCTCAAGTTCTCAATTAATTAATATTTCAAGTTTATCAATTATTTATGGTAGCCACTACAATATTATAATTATCAAGTGAAGTGTGGTTACCATTTTTGTTAGGTTCAAGTTAAATCATGCACCGTACTTCTTGAGTGCCCTCACATGTTTGGGAACACTTTGAGGTGGTAGAAGAAAATCAAAAGGTTCGCAAAGTTCAGTGTAAGAACTGTGGTCTAGTCTTTAATGTTCGTCGAAAGGGGGGAAGGCACAGCTAGTTTAAGGAGGCATATCAAGGGTTGTCTTGAGTGTCCTCCACCAATTCGTATTTTAAGTTGATTTGAGACAATTTGTGTTATTTTAAATTTGTTAGACTTATTTAAGCTTATTGTGTTAGTGTATTAGACAAGTTAATTTGAAGTATTATTATGCAATGAAAATATGAAATGAAAGCCTTTGAAGTTTGATCCTTACATATTGGTCTTATAAAATAATTTTATGTAGCCACTTAATTTTAATTTTCAAATTTTATAATTCAAATTTCAATTTTAAAATTTAATTATAAAGTTTAAAAGTTTAATTTTAAGCCTTAATTCTAAGCCTTAAAAGTTTGAAAACACTTAAATATCAAATTGAATATGAACAAAAAATATACTAAAAAAAAGTAACTGATGGTAGGCTATAATCTCATGTTTTAGTCGCTTTTTGCACTCCAATTTAATACACCTTAGTTGAATTTGAGCTTTAATCGCTAGTGTTTTGCTCTAATTGTATGTTTTATGCCTTGTAGGAGTGATTCTGAGCTATGTAGATATTATGGAATGAATTCAAGTGATTTGGAGCTTTGAAGTCTAAGTAAAAGCCCAAGAAATTAAGCCAGGATCGTGTTCGGGGATCAACGGATGATAGTGCAACGAAACAAAGAATCGAGTAGGCATATTATGCACTGTCTAGTAAAATACACATAACTCTTTGTTAAGAACTCCATTGGGCTACACAATATATTGTTGGAAAGATAATTCAAAGGGCTACAACTTTTATGTTTTATGTTTCTTCATATTTCTAACAGAACAGGGTGAAAAGTGCGCAGCCGCGAACTGACCGTGCATATGGGGCAGCAAGTGTGAAAAGTGCGCGACCAAGTGCGCGGCCACGCACGTCCTGTCCGGGAAAAGTGTCCTTTTTTTGCATAGGAAAAGGTGTATTTGTTTTCCGACCTTACTTGGTATATATGCATGGAAACACGGTATTTGGAGGACTTTTGACATAATTTAGACCTAAGGAAGCTAAGAAGAGGAGGGAGAAGCAAGAGCACAAGGATTTCACCATTCATTCTCACCCAAGACAAGGGTTTGGATGTTTATGTTTTTCTTTGACTTAAACTTACTTTTGATGAATTTCTCCATATCCATAGAGTAATTATTCCGTAGGGATTGATGGATTTGGTGTTTTGAGAATTTTTTGTAGATAGTAACTCTAGTTTTATGTATTGAATCGTTTTAGGTATTTTTATGGTTGCATATTTATTCACATGCTTATGTAATCGAAAGAGGCTAATTTGTGGTGTTTTGCATTATCTTGTTGGTTGAATTCGTTGATTCTTCTTAGTTATCGAAAAAGAGACTAGTTGAATTAATGTTTAGACCTATTTAGAAGGATAATCGAAAGAGGTTCTCCTAAAGATTAACCCACTACGAATTCTTGCATATCTTCACTGAGCCTAACTTAGTTTATATTGTGAGGTTGAGACTTAATCGAGAGAGGAGTTTCTACTGAACATTCAAACTAATAATAGAGTGAATTCGAGAGACTCACTTGAACTATAGATTGAAGTAACTAGAGTTGATTCCTAAACAAGTACCTTGCACCTATCCAATCAACCCCTATTTTCTCTCATTGATATCTTCTTTGCTTACTCTTGTTGTGATTGTCATTAGCCAATAATTTAGACTTTTAGTAAATTTTAGTTTTAAATCATACAACTATAAAGTGTTAATCATCTTGGATAGCAATTAAAACTAGAAGCTACGAAAATACTGTTTAAATCCAATCCCTGTAGATACGATAATTTTCTATACTATATTCAACTAGTGAGCCTAAGTTTATACGTCGGTTTTGCGTTCGTCAGTAACCCGGCTCGGTTCGGCCCCATTAAGCCCGAATCCGGACGGGCCTACCAAAACCCAAAAATTCCCAGCCCATTACTAGCCCGGAACCCCCAGCCCACTAACAGCCCGGAACAATAATCGGATGAGCTATTTTTTTCGTGTCCAGCCCGAACCAGCCCGTTCGGTTAATACCTTTAATTTAGAGCCGCCAAAATGGCCTTGGTCCGTGAGACCAGCCCAACCCATCCCGCTACTTGGATAGGTTTGGGGTGGCTTTTTTAGCCCATTTAAAACAGAGGCTTATAAGCCCGGCCCAAGTTAGCCCACTAGCCCTTGAGGCTTGACTAAGGTTGGGCCTGGGCCGGCCGGTGGGCTAAAAATTTATTAAATTTAAATTAAATAACTATTAAATATTTATTATTTTAAAAAAGTAAAAGCTAAAATAACTATTAAATATAATCCCCATTCCCCAACCCTAGATTACTCTTTTACCCTTTCATATCAACTAGAATTTAGATTTTTGACATACATGTAATATGACAAAATTAGTTTTTCATTTGCTTAATTAATAACGAACTCGAAAAGTTTTAGGTGGCCAAAAATAATTTTTTTTCAAAAGAAAATATTACTTTAAGTGGCCGATGATCATTTTGGATTATTTTAATATATTATTAATTGTCATGACCCGGATTTCTCACCCTCGGGAGTCGTGATGACGGCTACTAGTGAAAGCTAGGAAAGCCAACCATTTGAATTATTTACCTTTTTCCCATTTTAATCCTTTAACAATTATGAACCAACATTATGTAAACAACGGAATTTAATAAGCGAAAGAATAGAATATAACCATTTAAATATTTCCAATACAAATCCTTAAACATAAACTACCCAAAACTTGTGTCACAATTTCATAGACGGTCTAGGAATACTACAAATAAGGGTCCGAAAAATAAATACAACACTGTCTTTGAAATACATAAATGAAACAGGATGAAAGGATAGAAGGTGACGCCAAGGCCTGCAGACGCCTGCAGGACTACCTCAGATCTCCAAATGGACTGAAGGCAGCAACCCAAAGCTAAGGTCCGTAAGCTCCAGTACCAGGATCTGCATACAATACAGAGTGTAGTATCAGCACAACCGACCCCATGTGCTGGTAAGTGCCTAGCCTAACCTCGGCAAAGTAGTGACGAGGCTAGGACCAGACTACCAAATAAACCTGTGCTGTTAAATCATATACAGCGGAAAATAAAAGCAAACTTTTACAATTAAAGATAGGAAAGGGAAATCATGCTGCGGGGAACAACAAGTAGCAACCGAAACCAATAGTTGAATGTAAAGAACACCATAACTCAATTATCAATAGAAATCAGGAAAATCAAAGACAAGTGCACGGCATCACCCTTCGTGCTTTTACCTTACATAATCATGACGCGGAATGATCCTTCATGCATTATCACTCATATAAAGGCACGGAATTGTACATCGTGCGGCACGATATCACCCTTCGTGCATTAACACTCTCTTACAAATATCATACACGACATCACCCTTCGTGCTTTAACACTCTCTCACAAAAATCATGCACGACATCATCCTTCGTGCTTTAACACTCTTCCTTACCCAAACAACAATCACAATGCAATAAGGGCAAGGGAATAAATAAAATCACAATAAAAATCCCGGTAAGGGAATAATAGTACAACAATCATATCCCGGCAAGGGAAACAATACCAAAACAATAACATCCTGGCAAGGGAGATAACACTAAAACAACAATATCCCGGCAAGGGAGACAATATCATAATCCTCTTTTCTTTTTAACATTTACCTCACAACTCAATTCACAATTTGAGCCAATACTCTATAATGTTCAATTGACAATTATACTTCCACAAATCATTTTATAACTTGAGCCAACACTCTTCAATATTCGAATACCAATATTACTTCCACAAGCATTTTTCAACAATAGAAATCATCACATAAGGTATGAACAATACAAACGGAGTCACATTAATCATAGTATAAGATCTTGTCGTATTTGCGACACTGAAGGAATCCAGTCCACTTTGTATTTGCTAGGGACCCTTCGCAATTGCGATATCGCTTTTGCGATAATTATGTTGCATTTGCGACCAGGGCAGCCCGAGCCATCTTCGCATTTGCGATAAAGATCGCATTTGCGGGCTCGCATTTGGCGAAGCCTGCAGGCCTGCAACATACCAGCAATTTCCTAAGTCCAAACTTCACTCTGTGGCCTATCCAAAACTCAACCGAGCCCTCAGGGCTCCAAACCAAACATGCACGCAAGTCCAAAAACATCATACAAACTTGCTCGTGCGATCAAATCATCAAAATAACATCAATAACTATGAATTTAGCATCAAAATTAAAGAAAAATCGCATGAACTCTTAAGTTCAAAATTTAACAACTGAAGGTCCGATTCACGTCATTTCAAGTCTGTTTCTTACCAAATTTTACAGGCTTGACTTAAATCACATATAAGAACTGTACTAGGCTCCCGAACCAAAATACAGGCCCGATACCATCAAATTCAATTACATTCAATTTTTCCAAAAACTCTACAATTTCAGCTAAAAACGTTTCTTCAAAAATTCATTTCTCAGGCTTGGGACCTCGAAATTCGATTGGCATACGCCCAAGTCCCATATTTTCCTACGGACCCTCCGGGACCGTCAAATCACGGTTCTGGGTCTGTTTACCCAAAATATTGATCGAAGTCAACCTATATTCATTTTAAAAGCAAAATTCATTATTTTCACAGATTTTCACAAAATGGCTTTCCGGATACACGCCCGGACTATGCATGCAAATCGAGGTGAGATAAAAAGGAGGTTTTAAGGCCTCGGAACATAGAATTTATTTCTAAAACAAGTGATGACCTTTTGGGTCATCACATTCTCCACCTCTAAAACAACTGTTCGTCCTCGAACGAACATAAAAAGGAAGTACCTGAGTCGAAGAAAAAATGGGGATAACGGCTCTGCATATTGGACTTGGACTCCTAGGTCGATGCCTCAACAGGATGACCTCTCCACTGAACACAAATAGAAGGGAAACTTTTCGATCTCAACTGACGAACCTGCCAGTCTAGAATAACTACCGGCTCCTCCTCATAGGACAAGTCCTTCCAACTGGACAGTGCTTAAATCTAACATGTGGGATGGATCGTCGTGATACTTTCGGAGCTTGGACACATGAAACACTGGATGCACGACTGATAAGCTCGGTGGCAATGCAAGTCTGTAAGCCACCTCTCCCACTCGATCAACAATCTCAAACAGGACAATGAACCTAGGGCTAATCTTGCCCTTCTTTCCAAATCTCATTACGCCCTTCATAGGCGACACCCGAAGCAACACCCGCTCGCCGACCATGAATGCCACATCACGAACCTTACAGTCGACATAACTCTTTTACCTGGACTGAGCTGTACTAAGCCTATCCTGAATAATCTTGACCTTGTCCAAGGCATCCCGAACCAGATTTGTACCCAACAACTGATCCTCTCCCAGCTCAAACCATCCAACCGGTGACCGACATCGCCTACCATATAAAGCCTTATAAAGAGCCATCTAGATGCTCGACTGGTAACTGTTGTTATAGGCAAACTCCGCTAAAGTCAAGAAGTGATCCCACGACCCTCCAATGTCAATGACAAAATCTCGGAGCATAACCTCCAAAATCTGAATAGTACGCTCGGACTGCCTATCTGTCTAAGGATGAAATGTTGTGCTTAACTCAACCCGTATGCCCAACTACCACTGAACTGCTCTCCAGAAATGTGAAGTAAACTGCGTACCTCGGTCCGAAATGATAGACACGGGCACACCATGAAGACGAACAATCTCTCGGATATAGATCTCAGCTAACCTCTCAGAAGAATAGGAAATTGACACAGGAATGAAATATGCTGACTTGGTCAGCCTATCAACAATAACCCACATTGCATCAAACTTCCTGTAAGTTCGTGGGAGTCCAACAACGAAGTCCATAGTGATACGCTCCCACATCCACTCAGGAATCTCAATCTTCTGGAACAAACCACCATGTCTCTAATGCTTGTACTTAACTTGCTGATAATTCAAACACCGAGCCACATACGCAACAATATCCTTCTTCATCCTCCTCCACTAATAATGCTGCCACAAATCCTGATACATCTTAGCGACGCCCGGATGAATAGAGTACCGGGAACTGTGGGCCTCCTCTAGAATCAACTCTTGGAGCCCATCCACATTAGGCACACAAACTCGACCCTGCAGCCTCAAAACTCCATCATCTCCTAATGTAACCTACTTGGCACCTCCATGTTGCACCGTGTCCCTAAGGATACACAAATGAGGGTCATCATACTGTCGATCTCGGATATGCTCTAATAAAGAAGAACGAGCGACTGTGTAGGCTAACACATAGCTGAGCTTAGAAACATCCAACCTCACGAACTGATTGGCCAAAGCCTGAACATCCAGAGCAAGCGGTCTCTCACCAACCGGAATATATGCAAGACTGTCCATACTAGCTGACTTCCTACTCAAATCATCGGCCACCACATTGGCCTTTCCCGGATGGTATAATATGGTGATATCATAGTCCTTCAGTAACTCCAACCACCTTCTCTACCTCAAATTTAGCTCCTTCTGCTTGAATAAGTATTGCAAACTTTTGTGATCCATGAACACCACATATGACATCCCATACAGATAGTGCCTCCAAATCTTCAATGCGTGAACAATGGTTGCTAACTCCAAATCATAGACTGGATAGTTCTTCTCATGAATCTTAAACTATCGTGAAACATAAGTAATGACCTTGCCATCCTGCATCAACACCGCACCAAGTCCAATACGAGATGTGTCACTATAAACTATATATGGCACTGAACATGTGGGCAAAACCAACACCGGTGCCGTAGTCAAAGCTGTCTTAAGCTTCTGAAAGCTTGCCTCACACTCGTGCGACCACCTGAACTGGGCACCCTTCTGGGTCAACCTGGTCATCGGGGCTACAATAGATGAAAACCCTCCACAAACCGACGATAATAGCCTGTCAAACCTAAAAAACTCTGGATTTTTGTAGCTGATTCGGGTCTAGGCCAGTCCTTGACTACCTCTATCTTCTTTGGATCTACCTGAATACCCTCTACTGAAACAACATGACCCAAGAAAGCAACTGACCCCAACCAAAACTCGCACTTCAAAAACTTAGCATACAACTGACTATCTCTCAAAGTCTAAAGAACCACTCTCAGGTGCTGCTCATGCTCCTCCCGACTGGGGGAATAAATCAAAATATCATCAATTAAGACTATCACGATTGAATTCAAGTAAGGCTTGAACACTCAGTTCATCAAATCCATAAAAGCTGCTGGGGCATTTGTCAACCCAAATGACATCACTAAGAACTCATAATGCCCGTACCGAGCGCGGAAAGCTGTCTTAGGGACATCGGATGCCCTAATCCTCAACTGATGGTAGCTAGATCTCAAATCAATCTTCAAAAATACCTTGACACCCTAAAGCCGATCAAACAAATCATCAATCCTCGGCAATGGATACTTGTTCTTGATTGTAACCTTGTTCAACTGTCGGTAATCTATACACATCCTCATCGACTCGTCCTTCTTCTTAAAAAACAACACCGACGCACCCCAAGGCGAGACACTAGGTCTAATGAAGCCTTTATCAAGCAAGTCTTGCAACTACTCCTTCAATTCTTTCAACTCCAGCGGGGCCATACGATATGACGGAATAGAAATGGGCTGAGTGCCTAGATCCAACTCAATTCAGAAGTAAATATCCCTGTCGGGTGGCATACTCGGTAGGTCTGAAGGAAAAACCTCAGGAAACTCACGAACAATAGGCACAGAATCCATAGAAGGAACCTCAGCACTAGAATCACGAACATATGCCAAATAGGCCAAACAACCCTTCTCGACTATATGTCAAGCCTTTATATATGAGATAACACTACGAGTAGAATGACCAAGAGTCCTTCTCCACTCTAAACGAGGCAACCCCAGCAAGGTTAAGGTCATAATCTTGGCATGACAGTCCAAGATAGTGTGGTAAGGTGATAACCAGTCCATCCCCAATATGACATAAAAATCAACCATATCCAAAAGTAACAAATCTACACGAGTCTTGAGACCCCCAATCACAACTATACATGAACGATGGACACGATCTACCACAATAGAATCACCTACCAGTGTAGACACATATACATGAGCACTCAAAGAATCACTAGGCATGACCAGATACGGTGCAAAATAAGATGACACATAGGCGTACGTATATCCTGGATCAAATAGAACTAAAACATCTCTACTACAAACCAGAACAATACCTATGATAACTGCATCGGAAGCCTCAGTCTCAGGCTTGGCTGGAAGAGCATAACATCAGGGCTGGGCCCCATCACCTTAACTACATCTCTGGGACAACCTACTGCTGGTTAGCCTCCACCTCTAGCGGCCTGACCTCCACCACTAATACATCTACCTCCACCTCTACCTCCACCTCCAGTTGGTTGAGCGGGTTATGGAACACTCGGTGCTTGAACCATGGCACGGGAACCTTGATGCTGAGAGCTACTCAATGCTCGAGGGCAAAATCTAGCAATATGTCCCATATCGCCACAAGTATAACAAGCCCTCGGCTGCTGAGACTGCTGACCTTAACGACCTGAATGACCACCTCAAAAACTCTGGAGCGGCGGTGCACTAATAAGAGCTAGTGGTGTACTGTAGGACTGCTGATCGGAATACTGCATAAGAGAACTATGGCCACCTGAAGTACCGTAAGAAACCAAAAGTGCTGACTGAAAAGGACTAAGAGGATGGCCTCTACCATATGAATCCCTGCCTCCAGACGAGGTACCACTGAATTTGCCTGAATGACGAGGCCTCTTATCAGACCCCTAACCACCCTCCTATGATAAAACCATCTCAAGCCTCCGATCCACATTGGCCGCATCCTGAAAGGAAATCTCGCTCCCCGTCTCCTTAACCACCTGAAGTCAAATAGGCTGAATGAGTAACCTCCTCACTCTCTCTCTCTCTCTCTCAGTGAGAAGTATAAGAAGGGCATGATGGGCCAAATCAATAAACCTGGTCTCGTACTGAGTAACAGCCATAGAACCCTGCTGGAGACGCTCAAACTGCCTCCGATAGCTCTTCCTCTGAGTGATAGGAAGAAATTTCTTCATAAATAGTTGAGAAAACTGATCCCAAGTCAAAGCTGGCAACCCAGCTGGTCTAGCCAAACAATAATCTCTCCACCAAGTCTTGGCGGATCCAGACAAACAAAAAGAAGCAAAGTCGACCACATTAGTCTCCACTATCCCCATGTTCTTGAGAACCACATGACAACTGTCTAAATAATCTTGGGGATCCTCATAAGATGCACCGCTGAAAGTGGTAGTGAAGAGCTTGGTAAACCTGTCCAATCTCCACAAGGCATTAGCAGACATAGCTGCACCATTACCGGTCTGAGCTACCACACCTGGCTGAACTACTCCAACTGGCTGAGCTACTGGAGTCTGAAACTGGGGATCCATCTGCTCTAGAGTGTGAGTAGCAGGAGTCTGGGCTCCTCCTCCAGCCTGAGAGACGACTAGTGGTACAGGAAGCAAGCCTTCCTGGGTGACACTCTCCATAAGGCCCACTAGACTGACCAGAGCATCCTGGAGTACTGGGGTAGCAATGAACCCCTCTGGGACCTTAGTTGGGCCCACCGGAATTGGCTGGGCTGGAACCTCATCATCAAACTCAACCTAAGGCTTTACCGCTGGTGCTTCTGCTCTTGGCTGAGCTTTGCCCTTGCCTTGGCCTCTAGCACGACCTCGATCTATGCCCCTCGTAGGAGATGCTGCTGGGAGCTCGGGCTGTTGATCAGTGAATGAGGAAGCGCGTGTTCTCGCCATCTGCGAAAGAACAAAGTAGAAATTCAATTATTATTGAGAAACCAAACCGCACGACTGGAAAGAATAGATATAAAGTTTTTCCTAACTCTGTAGTCTCTGGAGGATGAATACAGACATCTCTGTATCGATCCCTCAGACTCTACTAATCTTGTCCGTCAATTGTGAGACCTAAGTAACCTAGAGCTCTGATACCAACTTTTCACGACCCGGATTCCCCCCCCCCCTCCCCGCGGGAGTCGTTATGGCGCCTACTAGTGAAAGCTAGGCAAGCCAACCATTTGAATTATTTACCTTTTTTCCATTTTAATCCTTTAACAATTATGAACCAATATCATGTAAACAACGAAATTTAATAAGTGGAAGAACAGAATATAACCATTTAAATATTTCCAATACAAATCCTTAAACATAAACTACCCAGAACCGGTGTCACAATTTCACAAACGGTCTAGTAATACTACAAATAAGGGTCCGAAAAATAAATACGATGTTGTCTATGAAATACATAAATGAAACAGGATGAAAGGATAGAAGGAGACGCCAAGGCCTGTGGACGCCTGCAGGACTACCTCGAATCTACAAATGGACTGAAGGCAGCAACCCAAAACTAAGGTCCATAAGCTCCAGTACCGGGATCTGCACACAGTGTAGAGTGTAGTATCAGCACAACCGACCCCATATGCTGGTATGTGACTAGCCTAACCTTGGCGAAGTAGTGACGAGTCTAGGACCAGACTACCAAATAAACCTGTGTAGTTAAATCATATACAACGAAAAATAAAAGCAAAATTTTACAATTAAAGATAGGAAAGGGAAATCATGCTGCGGGGCACAACAAGTAGCAACCGAAACCAATAGTTGAATGTAAAGAGCACCATAACTCAATTATCAATAGAAATCAGGAAAATCAAAGACAAGTGAAGGGCATCACCCTTCGTGCTTTTACTCTCGTCCTCACCATAAAATCAATAGAATTGGCACGACATCACCCTTCTTGCTTTTACCTCACATAATCATGGCACGGAATGATCCTTCGTGCATTATCACTCATATAAAGGCATGGAATTGTACATCGTGCGGCACGACATCACCCTTCATGAAGTAACACTCTCTCACAAATATCATACACGACATTACCCTTCGTGCTTTAATACTCTCTCAAAAAAATCATGCACGACATCACCTTTCGTGCTTTAACACTCTTCCTTACCCAAACAACAATCACAAAGCAATAAGGGCAAGGGAATAAATAAATCATAATAAAAATCCCGGAAAGGGAACAATAGTACAACAATCATATACCGGCAAGGGAAACAATACCAAAACAATAACAACTTGGCCAGAGAGATAACATTAAAACAACAACATCTCAGCAAGGGAGACACTATCATAATCTTCTTTTCTTTTTTCACATTTACCTCACAACTTAATTCACAATTTGAGCCAATGCTCTACAATGTTCAATTGCCAATTGTACTTCCACAAATCATTTTACAACTTGAGCCAATGCTCTTCAATGTTCGAATACCAATATTACTTCCACAAGCATTGTTCAAAAATAAAAATCATCACATAAGGCATGAACAATACAAACAGAGTCACATTAATCATAGTATAAGATCTTGTCGCATTTGCGACACTGAAGGAATCCGGTCCACTTTGAATTTGCGAGGGACCCTTCGCAATTGCGATATCGCTTTTGCGATAATTACGTTGCATTTGCGACCAAGGCAGCCCAGGCCATCTTCGCATTTGCGATAAAGATTCGCATTTGCGGGCTGGCACTTGCGAGCCAGGTTTCACAATTGCGAAGCCTGCAGGCCTACAACATACCAACAATTTCTTAAGTCTAAATTTTACTCCGTGGCCTATCCAAACTCAACCGAGCCCTCGGGGCTCCAAACGAAACATGCACGCAAGTCCAAAAATATCATACTGACTTGCTCGTGCGATCAAATCATCAAAATAACATCAATAACTATGAATTTAACATCAAAATTAAAGAAAAATCTCATGAACTCTTAAGTTCAAATTTTAACAACCGAAGGTCTGATTCACGTCATTTCAAGTCCGTTTCTTACCAAATTTTATAGGCTCGACTTAAATCACATATAAGACTTGTACCGGGCTCCGGAACCAAAATACGGGCCTGATACCATCAAATTCAATTACTTTCAATTTTTCCAAAAACTCTACAATTTCAATTAAACAATTTTCTTCAAAGATTTATTTCTCCGGCTTGGGACCTCAGAATTCGATTCTGGGCATACGCCCAAGTCCCATATTTTCCTACGGACCCTCCGGGACCATGAAATTATGGGTATGTATCCGTTTACCCAAAATGTTGACCGAAGTCAAGCTAAATTCATTTTAAAAGCAAATTCATCATTTTTCACAGATTTTCACATAATGGCTTTCTAGATACACGCCCAGACTGCACACGCAAATCGAGGTGAGAAAAAAAGGAGGTTTTAAGGTCTCGAAATACAGAAGTTATTTCTAAAAGAATTTTAGGTCATCACATTAATATTTAAACTGCTCCTTATTATAGAAAAAGATCAATTTTAATTATACAAAAAAAATTGACCACCAGAAAATTTCAAGAATTTTAAAAATTTTATGGACTGTAATGATGAAATCAGCAAATGATGCTAATCCTAAATTAAAAAGCCTCAGCATATAAACTTCCAGCTTGTTTGGATGGTTGTTACCTATTGTATTATTTCGTATTGTTACATCAAATACAATATTTATTTTGATTGTTACTTGTATTTTATTTTATCGTATCGCTAAATCTGTCATTACGTAACGACGAGATGTGCCACTTTATGTAACGACCGATTTGGTATGATCGCGTCATTACCTTATCTTTTTCTCTCCTCTCACCATTCATTATGTTAAATAATTTTATTTTATCATTTACACTACCTTTTTATATATAATTTTTTCCCGTACATAATTTTTCTTTATAATATTACAAGTTTATTCTTCATATTGTTAGTGTGTGATATCATAAAATAACTGAATACGATACAATCTGTCCAAATATTGTATTCATCAAACGATACAGGACAATACAATGCAATACGATACGATAAATTATGAAATAATATGTAACAACCATCCAAACAAGCTTGAAGCAATCCCTAAATTTGAGAAAAATGAAAGAAAAGTATTAAGATATATATTTATGTAACTTTAAAAAGGAAGAGCTAGAGATATAGAGAATTTGCATTTCAATTATGATATTCCTCGTCAAATATCAAGTTTTTTGTACGCTCTAAGAAAACAGAAGTTGTTTACATAATTAAGCGACTATGTCACGAAAATATTTAAGAATTTAAAGAAATTCTTTTTTCTAAAAAAATTGAAGGGCCGACCCGCGGCCCTCTTAGGGATGGGTTGGCAGACCATTTTAAAGCCCATTCATATGATGGCCCGGCCTGGCCTAGCCCACGAGCCTTGGGTTGGCCTGGCCCATTTTGAAAGCTCTACCTTCGTTTATGGAAACGATTTAAAGAAATTCTAAAATTGAACGGCCAGCCCGCCCTAGCCCACGACCCTCTTAAGGCTGGGTTGGGCTGGCCATTTTAATGCCCATTCATATGGTGGGCCGGACCGTCCTAGCCCACCTAATTTAAAAGCCCACGTGGCTTGGTATGGCTCGTTTTGACAACTCTAGATGTATTGTATCAATAGATATAAGAGTGTTAGAATCAAAGTGGGTGTGTGCGGAGGAAACTCATTAACAAAGGTGTAACCAATTCATCAAAGAGCTTATAGAGAGACTCTTTTGCAACCCAAGGGGACTGAACTAGAATTCACATTGAATCCAAACCATATAAAAATATTATTGCATTTACTCTCCTGAACTTTACAATTTATAATATACTTATTTACTATTTACACGGTCTCATACACGGTCTCAGGATCATTTGAGTAACGCAATAAGGCAGTTGACTATTAAAGAAGAAAATTAAAAAGAAAAAAGGGCAACAATTCCCCCAACCACTTTCAGAACCATTTACTTTTTTTTTGTTTCAATTTATGTATCTTACTCTCCTTCGAAGTTTGTTAAAAAATAACTTTCTACATTTAATAACTCTTTAATTCTAACATTCCACATGACATGTTTCAAACCATAAAATTCACACAACCTTTTGTTATATTAACTCTAGGAAAAAGGTATCAACACTTCATCTTTGCGAAATCCTATTACCTTCTAAATTTTTTTAAAACAAATTATTTCCTCCCTAAGTACGTAGGTGGTAGAGAGAGCTCATAAGTAAAAATAAAAATATTACACATTTCTTTCTTCCTTTCTTTATTTTAACTTTTAATTTCTTTTAATTTATTCTTTTTTTCTTATGTTCTTCTTTTCTCTATCCTCACCGGCTCATTACGCGTGAACTTTTTTCGATGTTATCTCCTATTTATCTGCTAATCTTCTTCTTTTCTATCTGTATACGATCGAGATTGAATGCCTTCGATCTATATACTTAAGAGGTCGTCCAAAGTCCGAGTTTGGGCAAGATCAAGTTTGAGCTCGAGGGACCAGACTCGAGTTCGAAGACAGATCACGATACATACCGAGGTCAAGTGTGCTCGACCTCGAAATAGTATCATTATAGACTTTTAATAGAATGAGCTAGATTCCTTCCACGTCCCCAAGATCGTGGCGCAAATTCCGAAATATGATTGTACGATTCTGTACTAGGCGGTTAGACAGTTGTACTAAGACTATTCCTTACTGTAAATAGAAATATACCTTATTTAGGGATTCCCCTATTATATAAAGGGGATCCCAATCATTTGTAACATCATCTAATGATTGAGCAAAGAACATACTCTCTACTTTTTGCCTATTGTTCATCAGAATCATCCTTTAGCTCTACTGTTCTTACTTACTTTTCTTGCTTAATTGTTCTTATGGTTCTAAGTCCACCTCGGGTTCACTAAGCTCGAGGTCACTTCTGCTGAGTAAAATTGGTTTGATTCACTTCTATCTTTCATTTCTACTTCATATTTCTTAATTATCAATTGGTATTGAATTAAATCACATATCTTTAAAACCACTAATCAAATTTAATTGTTACTCGTATTTTTGAGGTAAACAGTTTGGCACCCAACGTGGGGATAAGGATAATAGTGATTATTTTTTTACTTATTCTCATTACACACGTTGTTTTACACTTTTTCTTGTCAAGATTTTTTGATTCTCAGGCTGAAACATGTCTAGCACACAAAACGCACATGTTCATGACAATGAAAGTCTTGGAGAAAACAACAGTATCGGGGTTGGTGTACCACTAGTAAACCTTGAGGAAGTGCCAAATATGGATCCAGTTGATATCAGTTCACATAATACTCTAAATGCGGATTCAGGCACAGACCCCGTAGGGAATGAACGAAGGGAAGCCCAGTCTAGTGGACAAAGAACGCAAGGAATGTGGGATGGGGTAATCAACCTCCGAGTGATATTTGAGATGCTGCAAGCTCAACAAGTCGTCATCGCTCAACTTCAGATTCAAAATAAGACTCTGAATATAGCCGAACTAGTAAACTCTCGACGTATTGAACCAGCATTAGAAACGCCAAATGAAAGCAGCTCGGGGACTGACCCCACAATTATGAGAATGCTCGTAGAGCTCACTTAGAGGATCAAGTCCAGAGAAAAGAAGATTGAAGAAAATGACAAAAAGGTGGATACTTACAACTCCCGTGTTGATCAAATGTCGGGGGCACCTCCGGTCTTGAAAGGTCTAGATGCCAAAAAGTTCATACAAAAACCATTCCTCCGAGTGCGGCTCCGATACCCATTCCCAAGAAGTTTCGCATGCTCTATATACCTAAATATAATAGGACAAATGACCCTAACGAGCATATTACTTCATACACTTGCGGAATCAAAGGAAATGATTTGAACGATGATGAGATCGAATCAGTCTTGGTGAAAAAATTTGGAGAAACGTTGTCGAAAGGATCTATGATTTGGTATCACAACTTAGCTCCTAACTTTATTGACTCGTTTGCTATGTTAGATGATGCCTTCGTGAAAGCACACGCCGCAGCCATAATGGTGGCCACGAGAAAATCAGACGTCTTCAAAATAAAGCAAAGGAACGCGAGATGCTAAGGGAGTTCGTATCCAGGTTTCAGATGGAAAGAATGGAATTTTTGCCGATCTCCGATGACTGGGCAGTACATGCCTTTATGCAGGATTTGAATGAAAGGAGCTCGATTGCGTCTCGACATTTAAAATAGAACTTGATCGAATATCCATCTGTCACATGGTCAGATGCGCACAATCGCTACCAGTCAAAAATCAAGGTCGAAGATGACCAGTTGGGAGCCCCCTCGGGTTCAGTTCATCCTAACAGATTTGCAGCCAAGCCCCCGAGGGACACAGACCTGGAATCAAGATCAAACAAGGAAAGGTATCAGTCATACGTCGATCGGAGAAGCAACGACTTAGGTCGCAACACTCCTCGAAACGATTGGAGAAACGATCGAGGCCAAAGTTCTCTGGGACTCATGAGTAGGAGCGGGTTCGATAAGCATACTGACCCCGCTGAGGCTCCTCGATTATTAGAGTACAACTTCAACATAGATGCATCGAGGATTATCTCAACTATTGAAAGAATCAAAGATATCAAGTGGGCCA
Organism: Nicotiana tabacum; assembly: GCF_000715075.1. Classification (NCBI taxonomy): domain Eukaryota; kingdom Viridiplantae; phylum Streptophyta; class Magnoliopsida; order Solanales; family Solanaceae; genus Nicotiana; species Nicotiana tabacum. The sequence goes on along the minus strand of NC_134101.1, from coordinate 218,118,681 downwards.
GGCCTATACATGCCGATACTTCTCAAAGAAACCCGAACTTAATGTGTAAGTATCATGGAACACATGGTCATAGAACAGAAAACTGCAAGTAGCTAAGGGAAGAAGTGGCTCGGTTGTTAAACGAGGGCCACCTTCAAGAATTCCTGAGTGATCGGGCTAAGAATCACTTCAGGGAGAGAGATGCAAGGAAAAATGAGCAAGAAGAACTACAACATGTGATCCACATGATCATCGGTGGAGTCGATGTCCCTCAACGACCTATATTCAAGCACACCAAGTATCAATCACTAGCGAAAAATGGACTAGGAGCTATGTGCCCGAGGATGTTTTATCATTCTGTGACGAGGAAGCAGAAGGCATATCTTAGCCTCACAATGACGCCCTGGTAATCTTTATCATTTTGAATAAAATTCAAGTTAAACATTTTTAGTGGATCCAAGTAGCTCAGCAAACATAATCAGATCGAGGGTCGTGGAACAATTTGGCCTACAAAATCAGATTGTACCTGCATCCTAGGTCCTAAATGGCTTTAACATGTCAAGCAAAACAACAAAGAGAGAGATTATCCTGCCAGTAAATGTAGCATGGACCATACAAGATACAAAGTTCCATGTCATTGAAGGTGACATGAGGTACAACGCGCTCCTCGGGAGACCATGGATATACAACATGAGGGCAGTGACTTCAACTCTTCATCAGATGATGAAGTTCCCAACAGAGAAAGGTGTGAAAACAGTCTATGGAGAGCAACATGCTGCAAAGAAGATGTTTGCGATCGAGGAAGTGGTGTTGATACCAGAACCTTTGACCTCGGAGAAATCGAGCATCGGAGGTAAACAAAAGGCCAAATAGCAATCACCTCCTCCAGCCTCGATGGAATCAGAGCAACAGGTAATCGAAGATGAAGATGAGGATTTCCTTACTCCTCGAACCTTCGGCGTTCCCAAAGAATCCGATGCAACCAAATCAACTATCGAGGAGCTGGAACATGTCATTTTGATTGAACACATGCCCGAGAGAAAGGTATGTCTGGGAGTGGGATTGACCCCCGAAGTCAGGAAAAACTCATTCAATTTCTTTTTGATAATATGGATTGCTTTGCTTGGTCCTATTTAGATATGACAGGGATTCCACCGGAAGTCACCACGCATCGGCTAAGTACCAACCCCAGTCATTTTTCTTTGTTTTCATAAAGGACGAGGTAACCAAACTTCTTAAAATAGGATCTATACGGGAGGTAAGGTACCCCGAGTGGTTAGCCAATGTAGTCATAGTTCCTAAAAAAGGAAACAAACTTAGAATGTGTGCAGACTATAAGGACTTGAACAAAGCATGTCTAAAAGATTCTTTCCTACTGCCCAACATTGATAGTATGATCGATGCCACGGCCGGCCACGAGATCCTAACTTTTCTCGACGCCTACTCTGGGTATAATCAGATTCAGATGAACCCGGAGGACTAGGAAAAGACTTCGTTTATTACTAAATTTGGGACTTATTATTACAATGTAATGCCCTTCGGGCTAAAAATGCAGGAGCTACATACCAACGCCTAGTTAACAAAATGTTCGAAGAACAAATAGGTAAAACAATGGAAGTCTATATTGATGATATGTTGGTTAAGTCCCTTCGCGCAGAGGACCATTTAGTTCATTCACAGGAAATATTTACAATTTTGAGGAAATACAACACGAAACTTAAAGTGGAGAAATGTGCCTTTGGAGTTGGCTCTGGTAAGTTCCTCAGCTTCATGGTGTCAAATCGGGGTATCAAAATCAATTACGATAAGATCAAGGCTATCGAGGACATCACGATCGTGGATAGTGTGAAGGTCGTGCAAAGGCTGACAGGGCGAATAGATGCCTTGGGTCGATTCATTTCGAGGTCGTCGGATCGAAGTCACCAGTTATTTTCCTTACTCAAGAAGAAAAAGGATTTCTCATGGATCCCAGAATGTCAGCAAGCCTTAGAAGAATTAAAGAGATATCTATCAAACCCGCCTTTATTTCACACCCTGAAGGTAGATGAAAAAACTTTACCTATACTTGGCAGTGCCCGAGATAACGGTAAGTGGGATACTAGTGTGAGCACGTGATTTTTGCCTCACAAAAACTACTCCAAAATAAATCAAAAAATAAAATAAATTTCTTTTAGTGTGCAATTTTTAGAATTTGTGTAGTGTTTGTTAATTATTTGTGTTGTCCGTAAATGTTTGCTTTGTTATAATTAAACAAAAAATTAAAATAAAAATACATGTTTCATGCATATCTAGGATTTAATTATGCATTTAATAATTAATTAAAAAATAAAATTACAAAAATATGCGTTTGTTCTAATTTTAATGTTTCACTATGTGATTAATATTTTTGTCTATGTGTTAAATTGTTAAAGGTTGATTAATATTTTGAAGGAGTAATTTTGTTTTTATAATTTTAATTAGGATTTTAATAATTGAAGAATTAAATTGGAAATTAAAAAGAGTGGAAATTAAATGGGCAAAAATGGATCTGAGCCAAAATTTCTAAACAAAATCAGGCCCAACCAAATTAATCCCCTTCACAGCCCAATCCCAACAATCCCATGTCCGGTCCAATTCGAACAAACCTAAACGACGCCGTATGGGTACTTCAAATCTAGGCCATTGATTCGTTTCAATCAAACGGTCCAGTTCAGCCATTGCTTAAATGAAACGACGGCGTTTTAAGTTATCAAATCTGAACCGTTCCTCTATCTTGATCCAACGGCCTCAGGAATTCACCCAAACCCGATCCATTTCACCCCTGAGCTGACCCCTTTCCCCCAACTTAAACCAAACGATGTCGTTTGGTTAAGTGAATTGATCTCAACCGTGCATCTTGATTGATCCAACGGATGAGATCAATCCACCCCACTTGTATATAACTCCAATCCACACCCCAGCCCCCCAAACCAAACACCCCACCCCCGGTCCTGTTCATCATCTCTTTCAAAGAGATCTGATGAACTCCGCCCTTCACCACCGTACACCGCCTACCGGAAATCGTCTCACGGCGGTTCCGGTAGTCCAAACCACCCCACCTTAACACCCTCGACTCCTCTTAACCTCCCCGTTCCAATTCCATAACCCATATACCTCGAATCAGGCCCCAATGTCTCGAATCTTCGATTGAAGGTTGGCCTGAAAAACCAACTTTCTCCGATGACCTCCAAAATAACACCAGAGTCTCCCCTGTCCATCCTCATCACGAATCTGTTAGTAGCATGGTTCGAATCTTCATAGAACTGCTCGAATCTTCATTTGAAGATTCGAGTGAAACCTAACCCTACTCATATACCTTCCAAATTAACACCAAATGACCCTTAGACCTCCCTCGTGCCTAGAATACCATTGGTTTGCTTCGAATCTGCCCAGAAGTGTTCGGATTTAAGATCCAAAATCTGAAACCCTAAAGATTTTCCAATCTTGGAATTTCTTTCAATTCAAGCGAGGGATTGAGGTTTAATCGACCTTAGTCGAAGTATTTTCAGTTGAAAATACTTCGACTAAGGTCTGTTTGATTTCAAAAAGTCCGAATCCATGTTGAGTTTGAGTCCGGTTGAATTTGAAGGTTCAGAGGTATTTTTTCTATTTCTTATGTGTATTCTACGTGTATTTTATGTTTGTTTCATTAGTCTATTTAATTTTTCATAATTTTCTAGTCAATTCTGTGATTCTGCCTTATACCCGTCTATTTGATCCTAATTATACCATTGTTTCTGTCAGTATGATTATTTACAATGTGTGTAATCGACTCGATTAATTTCGTCGATTAGTTATATTATGAATTCTCGTTTATGATAATACTGATTGAAAACAATCTGTTTCTATAGACTGTTTGTTGACAAATGTTGTAGATAATCAGTTTAATTAATACTCGTTTGTAAATCAATAAGTCTGTCAGAATAAATGTTGTATGTATATTGTTTCCTGAACATTAAGTTTCAGGGCATTGTCAGTATATTGACAATGCTCCTGTTTGTTTGATTTTAGTTCAAAAGTTGAAGTTCAGTTTGAATTATTGTACTGAATTCAGTGTAATGTTATTGTGATGTTAGGTTTAAACTCAATTTCACAAGTATTGATTAGATACCATTGTATTAGAAAAAGTACATTCTCAGTTAAGATTCAGTCCAGAACTTAAGAGAATTGGTATTAGCTGTTTTAATTCAGGTTGATAGTTAGGTTTGAACAGATTTTTAATCTGTTTTGTATCAGATTCTGAATTTAAGTTTAAAGGCAGTAATAACAATAATTACAGTAGGATTTCTGGGGCATTTCTAGGATAAAACAGTAAGGGTAATATGATAGTATAGTGGGCTGAAAGTGGAAAGTTAATGGCTATTATATAATGTGATAATGGGAAACAAAGGGTAATGGGGCTGCTGAAAATCAGGATAAGATCACTTAATGGGATTTAAAGTATTTAAAAGCAGATTATAATGGGACTTTCTGATTTTTAAAAGAAGAAAGGGGTCCAGGCAGCACTTAAAAAGAAAGGGACAGACCTGTATAAGAGAGGGGGGATTGGGACTGATTTAAGGATCAGATTTTGAGAGAGATTTTAAGAGAGATACACAGAGGGAAAAGATAAATTTGAGAGAGGAAAATCACAAGCAGACTTAGAAATCTGAAAGGGAAGATAGAAAGAAAGGAAAACAGAAACATTAAAACAGAATTCTGTCTCGGAAGTCAGTATTGAAGCTGATTCTGTGTTTTGAAATTGAAAGCTTTTTTAGTCTGCTTTGTTCTAAGTCTCAAAATCAGAAATATTATTCTTTCCATTAAATCTGTCCGGATTTGTTCGATCTCATTGTTCAGTTAAAATCTGAAATTTCTTAAAAGTACTGTCACTGTGCATCTGGGTTCCTCGGGTCCTATATTTGCTTAAATCTGTGGGAATACTGGTATTCTGCTGATTTTGTTACTGCTGTAACTGCTGAAATTTACTCCTTCTACCTTCATTTCCAGGTACCTATCTTTTAAAATTCTATGATGGGAAGAGATTCAGCATGACAAATCAATGAAACTTGGATTGCAATTCTATTTTTTCATTTGTCTAAGTTCATTATTTTAAATTTCAGTCTTGTTTCATGTTGGTTAGTATAGTAGTATGCTTGACATGATAATTATCAGTTGATCATTCTCTTTTGAAATTCATATAATTGTTGTAATAGTATTATCTATTCCAGAATTTCATTAAAGTATAGTTATGATTGAATTATCAAAATAGGGAACATGGCATAAAGGTGGCCATTAATTAAGTCTTATGACATTGTTAGTCAGGTATAGAGTAGTATGGAAATATCAAGAAAATGCATTGTTAGCATATTTTGATTATTTAGTTATGGATTAAGGCTAGATGATGTTGGTTACATTTTGTCTATATATAGCGTAACAATGATTATGTTTATAATCAATAGTCGAAAGTTGCATTAGTACAAGTCCGCCATGTTCACAATGTCAAAAAAAATAATATGGCGAATAATGTTGTGTGCAATATCATTTTTTTTAAGTCAATAGGTAGATTTGTTCTCTTTCTTAATAACAAATGGCCTAGGAATTTTACAATGCGAAAGTTAGTGTTTAGCAATGGCTCACATAAATTGAGAATCAAATCGGTTTGATTATATATATATATATATATATATATATATATATATATATCTTACTTTCAATCATAAGCAGAATTAACAAAATAATTAGGCCTATTAGATTAAGAACAAGCAATGTGGAAAGAGATTAGATTTATAATGTGTAACAAGTTTAAAATTGTAAAAAATAACATTCATTGCAAAATGGAATAATAAGAATTCTTCAAAAATATCATTTCCTTTCAAGAACTGATTTTTTTTTAGTTTCATACGCTATGCACATTTTTAGTATACATATTGTATTTACTAAAATAGTATTAGTCATATGCTTATTGTGCTCTTTAAATTTGAATAACTTTGAGGAATATAATTCATACGCGAAGAAATATAATTTGCAATCAACGTCCAATAAATTGTAAATTCTTTTAAAGGAATTAGAGACTAGAGGAATATTTATTTCTCATGATTTTCCCATAAAAATACATGAACGTAATAAACAATTTATGGGAAATTTATGCTATTCTCAAAAAATATTCCACGTGATTAGGGATACGTTCGCGTAACCTGATTGTATTTCCAAAAGAAATTCGGATTATGCGTTCGCGCAACTTCGAGCGAACATTTAATAAAAATGGGTTTCTTCGGAAAATATCAAGTTAATTTCATGAAAACCCGAGATGTGCGGTTCACTACTTAATTATACAAAGAGCGATTTTTTTTTGTTTTTTATTTAAGCACAATTTCGAGTAAGTATTTTAATAAATATATTACCTATATTATTGTGTACACGTGCGCGTGACACGAATCCGCACGTTTTAAAAAAATATAATCTATAACACGAATATACGTACGCGTGATTCGATTCAAAGAAGGGCCTTTAATTAGAAACAATCTAAACAAAAGCGGTAATAAAAATTGGGCAACAGATAAATATGCATTTAACAAATCAAAGCCAAATATAAAAACGGTTAAGCGACCGTGCTAGAACCACGGAATTCGGATATGCCTAACACCTTCTTCCGGATTAACAGAATTCCTTACTCAGGATTTCTGGTTCGCAGAATAACAAACAGAGTCATATTCTCCTCGATTCAGGGATTAAAACCGGTGACTTGGGACGCCTTAAAATTCCCAGGTGGCGACTCTGAAACAAATAAACAAATCCCGTTTCGACTGTCCTTCAACTGGAGAAAACTCCCTAAGCGCCCCGCGGGTGCGGAAAAAGGAGGTGCGACAGCTCTGGCGACTCCGCTGGGGACAAAAGTGTCACCCAGAACCACTGGTTCAGGGTTTAAAGAATTCGAGCTTAAAATAACTGCGATAATTGGCTTTATTTACTATGTGATTTTCAACTGTTTATATGTTTAACATGCTAAATGTTATTTTTTTACCGCTTTAATATTATTTGAATTGTGAATATATACAACTGCTACGAAACCCCCTTCTTTCTGAGTCTTCTGAATTTATGGTGTACACGTGCGCGTGACCCACCTTTCTGTTAAAGTCATAGCAAATAAGACGGAGTTGGGACAAGTAACTAGGCCGGGTAGACTTTCGTGCTCCCGGTACGTTGCCCCCACTTCGGCTCAAACTGTCCGTTTGGGTAAGCCAGGTTTAGAACAATATGCCTCAGGTTTTTACCTAGAATAACTCAGCCATGTACCGGATCCCTAGTAGGAACGTCTATTTGCATCATGTACATCTGACCTTGGAGACTCAACACAGGGGTTGGGTCTGTCTAGGACAGGTGAACCCGAAATAAAAAGACCATCCTGATGCATCCTACTTGCTACCTGTGCATTCATTTGCCTCGAACATGCTTGTTGACCAGCTTAATTGAAATCATTGTGAGAACCGAGGAATAAAATGGGTTGTTTTAAAATTCCCAAAAATAGTTTTAAATCTTGAAAAAGTGTTTAATAAATAAAAAAAAATTGAAAATGATTTTTTTTAGTGTATATTTTCAAAATGAGTCTTGACTTTATTAAATTAAATTTCAGATACAAAATGAGCACCACACAAAACCCCCCATCCACGAATACAGACGAGTTTCTATTTCAGCTTCAAATGCGGTGGTATGAATTAAGCGAAGATGGTCAAAACTGGGTCGTCAAGCATTTGGGAAATCTCACAGATATTATGAAAATTAAACCCCGTGATGATCTGATTGCGGCGTTAGTAACTTTTTGGGACCCTGTTCACAATGTCTTTCGTTTCTCTGATTTCGAGCTTACTCCTACATTAGAGGAGATAGCTGGATATGCTGGTTTTGACGGAAGTCTAAGAAATCAGAACCTGATATTCACAAAGGCTCCCTCGGTACATCGATTCTTCGGTCTTCTGAACATCAGTAATCAAATCAGGAAAAGCAATGTCATCAACGGATGTTGTTCTTTCAACTTTTTATATTCAAGGTTCGGAAAGTCAGATGGATTCGAAATTCATGAGAAAGGCCTTACTAACAAGCAAAACAAAGACACTTGGCAGATTCACCGTCGCTTTGCCTTCATGGTGGCTTTTCTAGGAATCATGGTCTTCCCAAACAAAGAGCGAACAATTGATATTCGCACCGCAAAAGTTGTGCAAATCCTCACCACCAAGGAAAATCACACCCTTGTCCCCATCATTCTCTCAGACATTTATCGGGCGTTGACTTTATGTAAATCAAGAGCAAAAGTCTTCGAAGGATGCAAAATTTTGTTGCAAATGTGGGTGATTGAACATCTCCGACAACAGCCCAAGATCATACAGTATGGGCCAAGCAATGATAGTTGCATCGAGAGTTATGAGGAAAGAATAAAAGATTATAAGTCTCCAGAAGGGATAGAAGCATGGGTATCTCATCTAAGGGCTTTAACAACAAATCAAATTGAGTGGACTTTGGGATGGCTCCCGATGAGGGAAGTGATACACATGTTAACCTCAAATAGTTATCTGCTACTATTGGGATTGAGAAGCATCCAGCCATATGCGCCACTAAGAGTCCTAAGACAACTAGGGAGATATCAAGTAGTTCCTGATGATGAAGATTTGAGTATGCAAGTAATCGAATTACACCCTGAAGCCACTATTCCCGAGGCTTTAATTCAGCAAATGTGGAATGGATGTCGATACTTGAAAAGTGATACTCAAGAACCAAACACTACAAGGGGTGAAATAAATCCTGGGTATGCAAGGTGGTTCGAGAAACAGTCTCGCGTGGATGATGTACCAGAAACCGAGCTAAGTAGGCCAACAAAAAGACCCCATTTTCAAAGCTTTAATGATAAAATCCAAGAGCGGTTGATTTGGGGAGAAAAGGAAAAAAGGTACAAAGCAACTATCCATGCCCTAAAAGAAAATCTGAGGAGCCTCAGTCTGGAGAAAGATTTGCAAGCACAAGAAGCCGAAGGCGAGAAGAAGAGTCTAGCTTGTGAGAATGAAAATCTTCACGCTCGATTTCAAAAAATGAAAAAAGTTTCTGAAACACCAAAGAGGAGTTGGAAGGATCAAAAAACCATCGCCAATCTTTTTGAAAGAATGCAAGATTATGATTCCATTCTTGCGGAAAACGAAAGGGCGTTGAGCAAAGCTAAAGAAAGAATCCAACAATTAAACGAAGAGGCCAGATCTAATAAGGAACGCCAAGTAAGGCAATCCGAAGAAGACAGGGCACAATTCAAGAAGGAAAAAGACCATTGGATACGATCAGAAGACCAGCTTCGTGCACAACTAGAAGAGGCAAGAAGATGCAACAGAGAACATCAACAAGCAGACATCGACAGGGAAAGAGCGCATGCAAGATTAGAGCAGGCCAGACTCCGAGCTCTATTAGAGTCAGCTCTAGATCGTGAAGACCGTGTCATAGATGTAGCCACCACCCGCCAGCAGCAATTGCAGAACCAAAACCAACGTCTTCAAGATTTCAGGCACAAATCCACGACCTGGCGGTCTACACCTCTCAAAGTTATGTAAACTGCCAAGGAATGGATTATGAAAGGTTTACAGAGCATGCACCCACTTTTGCCCGTCATCTAGCAATAGAGTTGGAAAGGATGTATCGTACGCTGGGAGGTCATCCAGGTCAAGCCCCACATTAAGCAGATAATCTAATGATTGACAACAAAAGTGGAAAGTGGGGCATGTTGTGAGATGTTAAGAGTTGTATCTTTTATTTTGATTTAAGTATGCGTGTTTTAAACCATTTTATTATAAAGTTTTCAAATGTAATGTTTATTCATCTTTGTATAATGAATAAAAGTGTTTGCCTCATGTCCGAACTACGCAAGGTCTGATTCATGCGGGGGCATGATACGTAGGCAATCTTTATAAGATTCGACCACCACAATAAAAGATATATATAATAAATAAAATTAAAAGTGAATAACAATAAAAATTTCAAGAAAGCTGGGACGACACAAGCAGCCGAGCAAATGCATAATAGAAAGGGATTACTTGTCTAGGAGCATTGCATCTCAACGTGTAATTATATATGTGCTAAACTCTCAAAACTAACAAGTTTGTTCATTTCCAGAATTCAAGCAGTTAGTTTCTCTAAAGAGTATACTGGAATATTATCATTATCACACGAGATCAAAAGGACCAATACTCGAAAGTATGTCTATCCCAGATGTTGACACAGGTATTGAGCTAGAGGAGATGGATGTCGGGAAAATGAAAGAAGAGATGTTTAAACTCAAGCAGCAAATGGCTGAGATGTACCAGGCCTGGTCTACAGGGCAGTTACCCCCATCTTACCCAACTAACCCTGCTCCATCAATGGCCCAAACTCAGGATAATCTTACCACTGAATTATCCCCAAATTTCCCCATCTACCAACACTACCGAGGCACCACCTCTCAGACACCGCAGTCTCCCCTTCCTAAACCAGTTCCATACTTTCCTCCACCAGTGACTCCTGTTTTCGTAGCACCTCCCATAGTTACACTCCACAAATCTCCTAGTGAGCCTACATTCCAGGCCCAAGACAATCAATATTACCCCCCAGAGCCCACCTTCAAGGCCTCCGAAATCCATTCAACTACTCCTCGTTTTGACCTCCCAACCGAAATTGACAAGCCAGCCAAAAATGCTGAACAAGAAGAGATGTTCAGGAAGGTCAAAAGTCTAGAACAATCGTTCAGAGACATGCGAGGATTAGGTGGGCAAGTCAGTGTAGCATACAAGGATTTGTGCTTATTCCCAAATGTACAATTACCAGTTGGCTTCAAGATGCCTAAATTTGACCTATACAATGGGCACGGCGACCCAGTAGCCCACTTAAGGGGTTTCTGCAGCAAGATGCGAGGAGCTGGGGGAAAGGATGAATTATTGATGGCTTACTTCAGTCAAAGTTTAAGCGGATCAGCTTTGGAGTGGTATACCTGCCAGGACCATGGGAGATGGTACACATGGGATGACCTGGCACAGGAATTCGCATACCATTTCCAATACAATCTGGAAATCATCCCAGATCGACTATCTTTGACAAAATTTTAGAAGAAACACAATGAAAGTTTTAGAGAGTATGGCTTCCGGTGGAGAGAACAGGCAGCAAGGGTGGATCCTCCTATGAAGGAGAGTGAAATGGTAGACTACTTCCTCCAAGCCTTGGAACCAACTTACTATGCCCATTTGGTTTCAGCGGTAGGGAAATCATTCAACGAAGTAGTGAAGATGGGAGGTATGGTGGAAGAAGGCCTCAAGACAAATAAAATCATGAGCTATTCAGCAATTAAGGCAACTACTCAAGCTATTCAAGGCGGGGTAGGAGGAATCGGAAGAAAGAAGAGGGAGGAAGCAGCGGTAGTTGATTCAGGAATTTGGTCGGGACCCAGAGGTTCACCGCCTTACTATAATCAACAACGACCTCGCCAATCAACTTACCACCACAATTCATCCCAACACTACTATCACCCTTCGGAGCCTCATTTTTCCATTAACCATGCACAAGCATACAATCAGCCACCTGTTCACGCTAATTGGCATGCTCCTGCCATACCAGGTACTTACCCATGAGCCTATCCCAGACCAGGTTTCAGGCCTAGGCCAACATTCAGGGGAAAAAGGGAACAGAAAAAGAAAACCTACACTCCATTGGGAGAGTCTTACACTAGTCTATTCCACAGGCTGAGACAGCTGGACATGCTAAGACCTATACAATCCAAGCTACCCAATCCTCCTCCAAAGAATCTGGACTACACAATTAGCTGTGAATATTGTTCCGGTACACCAGGCCATGATACGGAAAAATGTTGGCATTTGAAAAATGCAATACAATAGCTAATTGATACTAACAAAATCGAGGTTCAAAACCCCGAAGCTCCCAATATCAACAGAAATCCAATGCCAGCCCATCAGGAGGCCAATATGATAGAAATCATACAAGCTGATGGGGAGACAAAGAAGCCGTCACAAACTGTCATGATGATCAGGTCTCATGAAGCCAAGCTAGATAAGCAGTTAACAGAGGAGAAGCCGGTACCTAAGCAGAACAGAAATGGTGATGAACCATCTATGGTAGTCAAGAAGGGATCATCGAGCAAAGTTGCCACAAAGCAAGAAAGGCCGAAAGTGATAGTACCAGGGGTTGCCAACAAACCCATTGTATTCGTGGAAGGAGCCCGTACAGATCGGGTTATTATCACACCTGTAACCCAGCTACCAGTGATCAACAACAAGGCCATTCCATGGAACTATGAACGGGTGACTGTAATGTACAAGGGAAAAGAAGTCAAGGAAGAAGTGTGTGAGGTGCAAGGCTTGACTCGTTCGGGAAGATGTTTTACTCCCGAAGAGTTAAGAAAAACTAAAAATAATCCAACACCAATAAAGAGAGCTGTGACAGAAGAAGAAGCGGAAGAGTTTTTAAGAAAAATGAAACTCCATGACTATTCTATTGTGGATCAACTGAAGAAGACGCCCGCTCAAATTTCATTGTTTTCATTACTGATCCATTCAGAGGAGCACCGTCTGGCTTTGATGAAAATCCTGAATGAGGCTCATGTTCCTGAAAAAATCTCTGTAAATCATTTGGGAAGAATAGCCAATAGAATCTTTGAGGCAAACAGAATTACATTTTCTGATGATGAATTGCCTATGGAAGGTACTGAGCACAACAGAGCTCTTTACCTCACCGTGAAATGTGAAAACTCCGTAGTAACCCGGGTTTTGGTTGACAACGGGTCAAGTGCAAACATCTGCCCTCTCTCCACTTTAAGCAAATTAAAAATCAAAGAGGAGAGGATCCAGAAGAATAATATCTGCATATGGGGGTTTGACGGTGGAAGCAGAGATTTATTTGGCGACGTAGTGTTGGAACTGACAATAGGGCCAGTTGAATTCACAATGGAGTTTCAAGTACTGGACATAACTGTTTCTTATAATTTGTTGTTGGGTCGACCATGGATCCATGCTGCTAAAGCAATCCCGTCAACACTACACCAGGCGGTCAAGTTTGAATGGGATCATCAAGAAATAGTTGTGCATGAGGAAGAAAGTTTAAATGCTCACAGCAGTGCCATTGTACCGGTCGAGGGAATAGAAAATGACCAGGGACCATGGGTATACCAAGTATCCGATACAGTATCGGTAGAGAAAATTCCAGAGGGGAAGTACCTTCCGAATCCAAAGATAACCTCTGCATCAGTCATGGTAGCCTATGAAATGTTAAAAAATGGTTTTATACCCGGCAAAGGTCTGGGATCATCTTTGCAAGGAATTATACAACCAGTATCTCTCCCCGAGAACTGGGGAACATTCGGTTTGGGGTTCATACCCACTGTCACCGACGTGAGAAAGGCCAGAAAGCTGAAACACAAGGCATGGGTTCTTCCAAAACCAGTCCCACATCTGTCAAAGTCTTTTGTCAAGACCGGTGCTAAAAATCGCCCGATAACAATAATTCCTAAATCCCGGGTCAATCCTGAGGAGGAATTAATTGAAAGATTCGAGAAATTGTTTAATGATGTGAATATGTTGGAAAGCGGAGAAGGGTGTAGCAACGCAGAAGTTCAATTCGTTGGGCCAGAAACAAAGCTTAATAATTGGAAAGCCACTCCTCTCCCCATTCGAAAGGAGTCTTGGTAGTTTATTTTGATTTTCTTTCAGTTTGTTTGGGTTACCTCAGGGTTGTAATCCCAATGCTTATCTTACAGTTTGTTTGAAGTGTGCAAACCTTGTTATCTTTTAGCATCCAATAAAATACAGTTTCCTTTATCATTCCTGATAGTTTTCTTTTTCCCTTTCTTCTTTTTCTGTACAGTTCTTTTTACGCTGGCTCTAATGATATGGCATGCATGAGGAATCCTCAGCCCAGTCTTAAAATCAATCTGGTTCTGAAGTAATAATTCAAGAAATATATTGTGATTATGAATCAGAATATGATGAAGATGAGGTTTTTGAAGAGATTAGTAAAGAGTTAATTCACTTTGAGGAAAAAACCAAACCTAACTTGAGTGATACCGAGGACATCAATATAGGGGACACGAGTAATATCCGGGAAACTAAAATAAATGTCCATCTCGAACCAAAGATCCGAGAAGAGTTAATTAAAGCACTCATAGAATTCAAAGATGTTTTTGCATGGTCATATGACGACATGCCAGGCCTGAGCACTGATTTAGTGGTTCACAAGTTGCCCACCGATCCAACGGTGCCTCCTGTCAAGCAGAGGCTGAGAAAATTCAAGCCTGATATGAGTGTGAGAATTAAGGAAGAAATCACCAAACAGTTGGAAGCAAAGGTCATTCGAGTCACTCGATATCCTGTTTGGTTAGCTAATATCGTTCCTGTGCCAAAGAAAGACGACAAAATTAGAGTATGCGTCGACTACCGCAATCTCAACAAAACAAGTCCAAAAGATAATTTCCCATTACCCAATATCCATATTTTGATCGATAATTGTGCCAAGCATGATATAGGATCTTTCGTGGATTGTTATGCCGGGTATCATCAAATTCTAATGGATGAAGAAGACGCAGAAAAGACGGCATTCATCACACCATGGGGAACGTATTGCTACCGGGTAATGCCATTCGGTTTGAAGAACGCCGGAGCAACCTACATGAGAGCGATGACCACAGTGTTTCATGATATGATACACAAGGAGATTGAGGTATACGTGGACGATGTAATCATAAAATCAAAACATCAGGCCGACCACGTTGGGGATTTGAGGAAATTCTTCTTAAGACTTCGCAGGTACAACCTCAAGCTTAACCCTGCCAAATGCGCATTTGGAGTTCCATCTGGAAAGTTGCTGGGATTCATAGTCAGTCGGCGAGGCATCGAGATAGACCCATCAAAAATCAAAGCCATCCAAGAATTGCCACCTCCAAGGAATAAAACTGAAGTAATGAGTTTGTTGGGAAGGTTGAATTACATCAGCAGGTTTATTGCTCAGCTTACGACAACCTGTGAGCCTATTTTCAAATTGTTGAAAAAGGATGTTGCGGTCGAATGGACCGACGAGTGTCAAGAGGCGTTTGATAAGATAAAAGGATACCTGTCAAACCCACCCGTGTTGGTCCCGCCAGAACCAGGAAGACCTCTGATTCTTTACTTGACGGTCTTGGAAAATTCATTTGGTTGTGTATTGGGGCAACATGACCTCACCGGCAGAAAAGAACAGGCCATCTACTACCTTAGCAAGAAATTCACAGCTTATGAGGTTAAGTATACTCATCTGGAAAAGACATGTTGCGCCCTAACATGGGTAGCTCAGAAGTTGAAACACTATTTGTCGTCCTACACTACTTACCTCATTTCTCGCCTGGATCCGTTGAAATATACTTTTCAAAAGCCTATGCCAACGGGAAGACTTGCAAAGTGGCAGATATTGCTCACAGAATTCGACATCATCTATGTGACTCGGACTGCAATGAAAGCCCAAGTATTGGCGGATCATTTAACTGAAAACCCGGTCGACGAGGAATATGAGCCATTGAAAACCTATTTTCCCGATGAAGAAATAATGCATATCGATGAGATCGAGCAAATTGAAAAATCTGGTTGGAAACTTTTCTTCGATGGAGCTGCTAACATGAAAGGAGTCGGGATAGGAGCTGTAATCATCTCTGAAACAGGGCATCACTATCCTGTTACGGCTCAACTGCGATTTTATTGCACCAATAATATGGCTGAATATGAAGCTTGTATTATGGGGTTAAGGCTAGCCGCAGACATGGGTATCCAAGAAATTTTAGTCATGGGAGATTCGGATCTTCTGGTACACCAAATTCAAGGAGAATGGGAAACCCGAGACTTAAAGCTCATACCATACCGATAATGTCTACATGATCTTTGTCAGCGGTTTCAATCAGTGGAATTCCGGCATATTCCACGGATTCATAATGAGGTTACCGATGCATTGGCTACTTTGGCATCAATGTTGCACCATCCAGACAAAGCTTATGTGGATCCACTACATATTCGAGTCCACGATCAGCACGCTTATTGCAATATGGTTGAAGAAGAATTTGATGGTGAACCATGGTTCCACGATATCAAGGAGTATATCAGGATGGGGATATATCCCGCACAAGCCACGGGACATCAAAAGAGGACCATTAGGCGATTGGCAAATGGATTCTTCTTAAGCGGAGGAGTTTTGTATAAAAGAACACCAGACCTTGGATTATTAAGATGCATAGATGCCAGACAAGCTACAACATGTCTGAAGTACATTCTGGAGTTTGCAGACCCCACATGAGCGAATATGTGTTGGCAAAGAAAATCCTCCGAGCTGGCTACTATTGGCTTACCATGGAGCGAGATTGTATCAGTTTTGTGCGCAAGTGTCATCAATTCCAGATACACGGAGATTTGATTCATTCTCCACCATCCGAGTTGCACACAATGTCGGCACCATGGCCCTTCGTTGCATGGGGCACAGGTTCCAATGGGCACAGGTTCATTCTGGTAGCCATTGATTATTTTACCAAATGGGTTGAGGCCAAAACATTCAAATCAGTGACCAAGAAAGCTGTGGTCGATTTTGTCCACTCAAATATCATATGTCGATTCGGAATCCCAAAGGTGATCATCACAGATAACGGTGCTAATCTTAACAGTAACTTAATGAAAGAAGTATGTCAACAGTTTAAGATTACACATCGCAACTCTACCCCATATCGGCCCAAGGCGAATGGAGCAGTCGAAGCAGCCAACAAAACATAAAGAAGATACTTCGGAAAATGGTAGAAGGTTCAAGACAATGGCATGAAAAACTACCATTTGCTTTATTGGGATATCGCACTACTGTTCGCACTTCAGTAGGAGCAACTCCTTATTTGTTGGTATATGGCACTGAAGCAGTAATTCCTGCAGAAGTTGAGATTCCTTCCCTTCGAATCATCGTCGAAGCAAAGATTGATGATGATGAATGGGTCAAAACCCGTCTGGAACAGTTAAACTTGATTGATGAAAAACGATTGGCCGCAGTATGTCATGGTCAATTATATCAAAGAAGAATAGCAAGAGCATACAACAAAAAGGTGCGTCCACGGAAGTTTGAAGTGGGTCAACATGTGCTGAAACGTATTCTTCCACATCAGGTTGAGGCAAAAGGCAAATTTGCCCTGAATTGGCAAGGACCATTCATTGTGACCAGAGTATTATCGAATGGTGCACTATGCTTAACAGATATTGAAGGCAAATGCATAGACATGGCGATCAATTCTGACGCGGTAAAGAGATATTATGCATAATTTTTTGAATGTTTGTATTTAGCATTATTTCGAAGATTGGAATGACAAAGGCAATTTATTCTTCTATCCAAACACTATACCATTTGCTTCCCCTTTGAGCCATATTTGTTTCTTTCCTACCCTCTCTTGGAATCGATGAAAATCAAATAGAAAGAAAGAAAGAAAATCACTATTATTTAGTGAACTACATTTGACCTGATTCCTCAAAGAAGGATACGTAGGCGCCTCACGGCTCGGTCATAGGGTGCACAATATGCATAATGTGCCCAAAAAGAAACATCAAGAGACCCCAATCAAGAAACTGGGGCAAAGAATTGTATTGGAAATAAGAAAAAGATTCCAAGAGTTGTAATTTTAAACCCATACCAAAACTATTTAGCTTTTGATACCTTTCCATTCCAACCCCATACCAAAAAGACCTTTCAATCAATCCTAGAAAAATGCTGAGTCAAGCAAATGAAGATGGTTCATAACACTCTGGTACAAACAAGAAAAGAAAGTAAAAATGAGAGAGTCTTATAGGTGAAAACCTACACGGGCACCATAAGATGACATAAGTTGAGAGAAAATAAAAATGAGAGAGTCTTATAGGTGAAAACCCACACGGGCACCATAAGATGACATAAGTTGAGATAAATTAAAATGAGAGAGTCTTATTGGTGAAAACCTTCGCAGGCACCATAAGGCGAAAAGGAAGTAAGAAATGAACAAATGAGGAAAGTTTGTCGGTGAAAACTCTTTGAGATATTGCAAGTCAAACAGGTCTGTAAAATGAAAAATGAAGTTGGGTTATGGAAATTTTGGGGAAAACAAAAATGAGACAATTAAAAGGATATTGATTAAAAGACTGGGTTGATTAATCCGAAATGCATACCCTGATCATTGGCACCAGTAACTCCAATCAGATAAGTTTTTATTCCTTCTCCAACAGTCATCCAAATTTGGATTTTTCTTTTCATTCTATAATTGTCGAAATCAGCGTGTTTCGTCACTAATAATCTTACTTTTCGAAAGCTTTGAGATAAGTTTTATTCCAAACAAATAAGAAGGAATGTCAAGGTATACTACCAAGATTCAAGGTTACATGATGCAAAATACGGCCATGAAAGGCGGGAGATAAAAATAATAAGATATGGGTGTAAGAAAAGTGGAATCAAAAGTGGATCAGCAATGTCAGGAGAACATATTATTACGGTTAAAAGGGTTTGAAGGAAAACATATAGAGGGGAATCCTATAGTTAAGGATAAATTACAAGGACAAACAGTCTTTTCAACCATTTCAAGGCAACAAAACAAGATAGAGAAGCCCCACCGTCGGCGAGAATGCCCAGTTAACCATCCTGTTTTAAAACTAACAAAGTTTTCTTTGATTTAAAAACAGGGGCAAAAACAACATTTGTGTCAGGAAAAACCTGATGAAAAAAAAGAAAAAGTTAAAAAGAAATCAGGCGTCCACCTGGAGAATGAGGATGAAGAATTAAAAAGAAGTCAGGCGTCCACCTGGAGAATGAGGATGAAGAAGTTAAGAAGAAATCAGGCGTCCACCTGGAGAATGAGGATGAAGAATTAAAAAGAAGTCAGGCGTCCACCTGAAGAATGAGGATGAGAATTAAAGAAGTCAGCCGTCCACCTGAAAAATGAGGATGAAGAAGTTAAGAAGAAATCAGGCGTCCACCTGGAGAATGAGGATGAAAAGAAGAAGTTAAGAAGAAATCAGGCGTCCACCTGGAGAATGAGGATGAAGAAGTTAAGAAGAAATCAGGCGTCCACCAGGAGAATGAGGATGAAGAATTAAAAAGAGGTCAGGCGTCCACCTGGAGAATGAGGATGAGAATTAAAGAAGTCAGGCGTCCACCTGGAGAATGAGGATGAAGAATTGAAGAAGTCAGGCGTCCACCTGGAGAATGAGGATGAAACATTTAAGAAGAAATCAGGCGTCCACCTGGAGAATGAGGATGAAAATGGAAGAAATCAGGCGTCCACCTGGAGAATGAGGATGAAGAATTTAAGAAGAAATCAGGCGTCCACCTGGAGAATGAGGATGAAAGAATTAAGAAGAAATCAGGCGTCCACCTGGAGAATGAGGATGAAGAATTGAAGAAATCAGGCGTCCACCTGGAGAATGAGGATGAAGAATTGAAGAAATCAGGCGTCCACCTGGAGAATAAGGATAAAGAATTTAAGAAGAAATCAGGCATCCACCTGGAGAATGAGGATGAAAGAATTGAAGAAATCAGGCGTGCACCTGGAGAATGAGGATGAAGAATTGAAGAATTCAGGCGTCTACCTGGAGAATGAGGATAAAGAATTTAAGAAGAAATCAGGCGTCCATCTGGAGAATGAGGATGAAAGAATAAAGAAGAAATCAGGCGTCCACCTGGAGAATGAGGATGAAGAATTGAAGAAATCAGGCGTCCACCTGGAGAATGAGGATGAGAATTGAAGAAATCAGGCGTCCACCTGGAGAATGAGGATGAAGAATTGAAGAAATCAGGCGTCCACCTGGAGAATGAGGATAAAGAATTTAAGAAGAAATCAGGCGTCCACCTGGAGAATGAGGATGAAGAATTGAAGAAGTCAGGCGTCCACCTGGAGAATAAGGACAAAGAAAAGAAGCAGTCAGGCGCCCACCTGGAGAACAAGGGAATATAATTGAAGCAGCAGTCAGGCGCCCACCTGGAGAACAAGTGAATACAATTAAAGCAGCAGAAGTCAGGCACCCACCTAGAGAACAAGGGAATACAATTGAAGTATTGAAATCAAAAGCCCACTCATATGAGAAAGGAGCACACTTAGAGCCAATAAAGCAGAGGAGTCCAACAAAGTCCCCAGCAGGAAACGACAAGAGTCCCGAATAGAAAAAGAAAATATAGGACACAATGAAAAGGAATACGAAATAAGCCAAATGCCCAAGAGTCACCAAGATATCAAGACAACAAGGAACGCAGGGCATGTCCTAGATAAGATTTTATAATTCATGTACCATAGTCTAGTTTAGCTTTTTGTATTATCTTTGAAGTAAGGTGTAATAAGGAGTTCAGCAAGCAGTAAAAACAGCACGAAACAGCAGTAACATCACAGTCCCATGGTAGTCTCAGCTACCTAAAACTTCCCGAACTACATTGACCTGATTCCTTTATAGCCAAGGATATGTAGGAAGCCTTTGAAGCAGAGGTTCGGTCAAATCTTTCAAAAAATACTTCCCACGGAGTATTTAACGGGCAAAAAATCGCTCGTATCCGCTCACTTTATCTTTGCACGAAAACTCTTCGAGTTTCCGCGCAAAGAGGGGCAGCTGTGAGCACGTGATTTTTGCCTCACAAAAACTACTCCAAAATAAATCAAAAAATAAAATAAATTTCTTTTAGTGTGCAATTTTTAGAATTTGTGTAGTGTTTGTTAATTATTTGTGTTGTCCGTAAATGTTTGCTTTGTTATAATTAAACAAAAAATAAAAATAAAAATACATGTTTCATGCATATCTAGGATTTAATTATGCATTTAATAATTAATTAAAAAATAAAATTACAAAAATATGCGTTTGTTCTAATTTTAATGTTTCACTATGTGATTAATATTTTTGTCTATGTGTTAAATTGTTAAAGGTTGATTAATATTTTGAAGGAGTAATTTTGTTTTTATAATTTTAATTAGGATTTTAATAATTGAAGAATTAAATTGGAAATTAAAAAGAGTGGAAATTAAATGGGAAAAAATGGATCTGGGCCAAAATTTCTAAACAAAATCAGGCCCAACCAAATTAATCCCCTTCACAGCCCAATCCCAACAATCCCATGTCCGGTCCAATTCGAACAAACCTAAACGACGCCGTATGGGTACTTCAAATCTAGGCCATTGATTCGTTTCAATCAAACGGTCCAGTTCAGCCATTTCTTAAATGAAACGACGTCGTTTTAAGTTATCAAATCTGAACCGTTCCTCTATCTTGATCCAACGGCCTCAGGAATTCACCCAAACCCGATCCATTTCACCCCCGGGCTGACCCCTTTCCCCCAACTTAAACCAAACGATGTCGTTTGGTTAAGTGAATTGATCTCAACCGTGCATCTTGATTGATCCAACGGATGAGATCAATCCACCCCACTCGTATATAACTCCAATCCACACCCCAGCCCCCCAAACCAAACAACCCACCCCCGGTCCTGTTCATCATCTCTTTCAAAGAGATCTGATGAACTTCGCCCTTCACCACCGTACACCGCCTACCGTAAATCGCCTCACGGCGGTTCCGGTAGTCCAAACCACCCCACCTTAACACCCTCGACTCCTCTCAACCTCCTCGTTCCAATTCCATAACCCATATACCTTGAATCAGGCCCCAATGTCTCGAATCTTCGATTGAAGGTTGACCTGAAAAACCAACTTTCTCCGATGACCTCCAAAATAACACCAGAGTCTCCCCTGTCCATCCTCATCACGGATCTGTTAGTAGCATGGTTCGAATCTTCATAGAACTGCTCGAATCTTCATTTGAAGATTCGAGTGAAACCTAACCCTACTCAGATTCCTTCCAAATTAACACCAAATGACCCCTAGACCTCCCTCGTGCCTAGAATACCATTGGTTTGCTTCGAATCTGCCCAGAAGTGTTCGGATTTAAGATCCAAAATCTGAAACCCTAAAGATTTTCCAATCTTGGAATTTCTTTCAATTCAAGCGAGGGATTGAGGTTTAATCGACCTTAGTCGAAGTATTTTCAGTTGAAAATACTTCGACTAAGGTCTGTTTGATTTCAAAAAGTCCGAATCCAAGTTGAGTTTGAGTCCGGTTGAATTTGAAGGTTCAGAGGTATTTTTTCTATTTCTTATGTGTATTCTACGTGTATTTTATGTTTGTTTCATTAGTCTGTTTAATTTTTCATAATTTTCTAGTCAATTCTGTGATTCTGCCTTATACCCGTCTATTTGATCCTAATTATACCATTGTTTCTGTCAATATGATTATTTACAATGTGTGTAACCGACTCGATTAAGTTCATCGATTAGTTATATTATGAATTCTCATTTATGATAATACTGATTGAAAACAATCTGTTTCTATAGACTGTTTGTTGACAAATGTTGTAGATAATCAGTTTAATTAATACTCGTTTGTAAATCAATAAGTCTGTCAGAATAAATGTTGTATGTATATTGTTTCCTGAACATTAAGTTTCAGGGCATTGTCAGTATATTGATAATGCTCCTGTTTGTTTGATTTTAGTTCAAAAGTTGAAGTTCAGTTTGAATTATTGTACTGAATTCAGTGTAATGTTATTGTGATGTTAGGTTTAAACTCAATTTCACAAGTATTGATTAGATACCATTGTATTAGAAAAAGTACATTCTCAGTTAAGATTCAGTCCAGAACTTAAGAGAATTGGTATTAGCTATTTTAATTCAGGTTGATAGTTAGGTTTGAACAGATTTTTAATCTGTTTTGTATCAGATTCTGAATTTAAGTTTAAAGGCAGTAATAACAGTAATTACAGTAGGATTTCTGGGGCATTTCTAGGATAGAACAGTAAGGGGTAATGGGGCTGCTGAAAATCAAAGGGTAAGGGGTAATAGCATAGTGGGCTGAAAGTGGAAAGTTAATGGCTATTATATAATGTGATAATGGGAAACAAAGGGTAATGGGGCTGCTGAAAATCAGGATAAGATCACTTAATGGGATTTAAAGTATTTAAAAGCAGATTTTAATGGGACTTTCTGATTTTTAAAAGAAGAAAGGGGTCCAGGCAGCACTTAAAAAGAAAGGGACAGACCTGTATAAGAGAGGGTGGATTGGGACTGATTTAAGGATCAGATTTTGAGAGAGATTTTAAGAGAGATACACAGAGGGAAAAGATAAATTTGAGAGAGGAAAATCACAAGCAGACTTAGAAATCTGAAAGGGAAGATAGAAAAAAAGGAAAACAGAAACATTAAAACAGAATTCTGTCTCGGAAGTCAGTATTGAAGTTGATTCTGTGTTTTGAAATTGAAAGCTTTTTCAGTCTGCTTTGTTCTAAGTCTCAAAATCAGAAATATTATTCTTTCCATTAAATCTGTCCGGATTTGTTCGATCTCATTGTTCAGTTAAAAAATCTGAAATTTCTTAAAAGTACTGTCACTGTGCATCTGGGTTCCTCGGGTCCTATATTTGCTCAAATCTGTGGGAATACTGGTATTCTGCTGATTTTGTTACTGCTGCAACTGCTGAAAAATTTACTCCTTCTACCTTCATTTCCAGGTACCTATCTTTTAAAATTCTATGATGGGAAGAGATTCAGCATGACAAATCAATGAAACTTGGATTGCAATTCTATTTTTTCATTTGTCTAAGTTCATTATTTTAAATTTCAGTCTTGTTTCATGTTGGTTAGTATAGTAGTATGCTTGACATGATAATTATCAGTTGATCATTCTCTTTTGAAATTCATATAATTGTTGTAATAGTATTATCTATTCCAGAATTTCATTAAAGTATAGTTATGATTGAATTATCAAAATAGGGAACATGGCATAAAGGTGGCCATTAATTAAGTCTTATGACATTGTTAGTCAGGTATAGAGTAGTATGGAAATATCAAAAAAATGCATTGTTAGCATATTTTGATTATTTAGTTATGGATTAAGGCTAGATGATGTTGGTTACATTTTGTCTATATATAGCGTAACAATGATTATGTTTATAATCAATAGTCGAAAGTTGCATTAGTACAAGTCCGCCATGTTCACAATGTCACAAAAAAAATATGGCGAATAATGTTGTATGCAATATCATTTTTTTAAGTCAATAGGTAGATTTGTTCTCTTTCTTAATAACAAATGGCCTAGGAATTTTACAATGCGAAAGTTAGTGTTTAGCAATGGCTCACATAAATTGAGAATCAAATCGGTTTGATTATATATATATATATATATATATATATATATATATCTTACTTTCAATCATAAGCAGAATTAACAAAATAATTAGGCCTATTAGATTAAGAACAAGCAATGTGGAAAGAGATTAGATTTATAATGTGTAACAAGTTTAAGATTGTAAAAAATAACATTCATTGCAAAATGGAATAATAAGAATTCTTCAAAAATATCATTTTCTTTCAAGAACTGATTTTTTTTAGTTTCATACGCTATGCACATTTTTAGTATACATATTGTATTTACTAAAATAGTATTAGTCATATGCTTATTGTGCTCTTTAAATTTGAATAACTTTGAGGAATATAATTCATACGCGAAGAAATATAATTTGCAATCAACGTCCAATAAATTGTAAATTCTTTTAAAGGAATTAGAGACTAGAGGAATATTTATTTCTCATGATTTTCCCATAAAAATACATGAACGTAATAAACAATTTATGGTAAATTTATGCTATTCTCAAAAAATATTCCACGTGATTAGGGATACGTTCGCGTAACCTGATTGTATTTCCAAAAGAAATTCGGATTATGCGTTCGCGCAACTTCGAGCGAACATTTAATAAAAATGGGTTTCTTCGGAAAATATCAAGTTAATTTCGGTGAAAACCCGAGATGTGTGGTTCACTACTTAATTATACAAAGAGCGAATTTTTTTTTTGTTTTTTATTTAAGCACAATTTCGAGTAAGTATTTTAATAAATATATTACCTATATTATTGTGTACACGTGCGCGTGACACGAATCCGCACGTTTTTAAAAAATATAATCTATAACACGAATATACGTACGCGTGATTCGATTCAAAGAAGGTCCTTTAATTAGAAACAATCTAAACAAAAGCAGTAATAAAAATTGGCCAACAGATAAATATGCATTTAACAAATCAAAGCCAAATATAAAAACGGTTAAGCGACCATGCTAGAACCACGGAATTCGGAAATGCCTAACACCTTCTTCCGGATTAACAGAATTCCTTACTCAGGATTTCTGGTTCGCATAATAACAAACAGAGTCATATTCTCCTCGATTCAGGGATTAAAACCGGTGACTTGGGACGCCTTAAAATTCCCAGGTGGTGACTCTGAAACAAATAAACAAATCCCGTTTCGACTGTCCTTCAACTGGAGAAAACTCCCTAAGCGCCCAGGGGTGCGGAAAAAGGAGGTGCGACAACTAGTTCGAGAAGAGCAAGGTACGCAATTTACTATTTATTACATAAGCCAAACTCTAGGAGATCCTGAAACTAGGTACCCTCACTTAAAAAAATTAGCACTTGCATTGATAAGCGTGTCTCAAAAGTTAAAACCATATTTTCAATGTCATCTTATATATGTATTAACCATCTATCCCCTTCGAAATGTTTTGCATAAGCCCGAGTTATCGGGCCAACTGGCCAAATGAGTCGTCGAACTTAGCGAGTACGATATCGAATATCAACCCCGAATGACCATCAAGTCTCAAATCCCAACTGACTTTGTGGCCAATTTTACGCCGATCCTCATACCCGAAGTGGAAAAAGAACTCGTGCTAAGCTCGGGTACAGCATCGAGGGTATGGACCTTTTTTACAAATGGTGCCTCAAATGTGAAGGGGTCCAGGCTTGGCATTATATTGAAGCCACCCATGGGTGATACCATTAGGAAATCTATCAAAACTCCAAGATTAACTAACAATGAGGCCGAATATGAGGCCATGATTGTAGGTCTCGAGCTAGCTAAAATCTTGGGAGCAGAAGTCATCGAGGCCAAGTGCGATTTCCTATTAGTGGTAAACCAAGTAAACAAAAGTTTCGAGGTTATAGGGGATAGAATGCAATGGTGCTTGGACAAACTACATGTAACTTTACACCGCTTCAAGGAGTGGACTCTGGATCATGTACCTCAAGAACAAAATAGCAAGGCCAATGCACTTGCTAATCTGGGATCCTCGGTCGAAGAAGATGACATCGTCCCGGGGAATGTCGTCCAATTATTGAGGTCTGTGGTTGAAGAGGGTCATGCCTAGATAAATTCAACAAATTTAACGTGGGACTAGAGGAATAAGTATATCGACTATTTGAAGAGTGGAAAACTCCCATCGGACCACAAAGAATCGAGGGCCCTACGAGCCAAAGCTGTTAGGTTTGTGTTAGATGAAGATGGAACATTGTACCGAAGAACATTCGATGGACCGTTGGCGGTATGCTTGGGGACAGGGGACACCAATTATGTTCTACGAGAAATTCACGAAGGCACTTATGGAAACCATTCCGGTGCCGAATCTTTGGACCGCAAAATTATCAGAGCAGGTTACTACTGGGATAACATGGAAAACGATACTAAGGAATTTATCAAAAAATGTGATAAGTGTCAACGATTTGCACCGATGATCCACCAGCCCAGAGAAAAACGCCATTCGATCCTATCCCCGTGGCCTTTCATGAGATGGGGAATGGATATAGTCGGCCCTCTACCAACGGCCACATGTAAAGCTAAATCCATTTTGTTTATGATTGATTATTTTTCTAAGTGGGTGGAAGCACAGGCCTTCAAGAAGGTCCAATAAAAAGAAGTTATTGACTTTATCTGGGATCACATCATATGCCGATCCGAGATACCTGCCAAGATTGTATGTGACAATGGAAAACAATTCATCGTCAGCAAGGTGACGGAGTTCCTCGAGGCACACAAAATAAAGAGGATTTTGTCAACACCATACCACCCAACTAGAAATGGACAGGCCGAGTCACCAAACAAAACTATCATTCAAAACCTGAAGAAAAGGTTAGACGATGCAAAGGGGAAATGGAGGGAAGTTCTACCCGAGGTCCTTTGGGCGTATCAGACAACATCGAAGTCTAGCACGGGGGCCACCCTATTTTCTATAGTATATGGCTCCGAGGCCCTCATCCCCGTCGAGGTTAGAGAACCCAGCGCCAAGTTTCGACATGCATCGAAGGAGTCAAATCACGAGGCTATGAATTCTAGCCTTGAGTTGTTGGATGAAAACTGAGAAGCAACGCTTGTTCGGATGGCCGCGCAGAAGCAAAGATTGAAATATACTACAACAGAAGTACAAACCTTCGACACTTTGGAATCGGGGACTTAGTCCTACGGAAAGTCACCCTCAATACTCACGACCCAAATGAAGGGAAACTAGGCCCGAATTGGGAAGGACTGTACCGAGTCATCGGAGTTGTCGGTAAAGGATCTTACAAACTTAGAACAATGGAAGGTGAACAACTGCCAAACAATTGGAACATATCATTGCTTAAACGATACTACTGCTAAGGTATGACTTTATCGTGTTGTCCATTTAAGTTTAAAACTAACTCATTACAGATTTTCGATCGAAGCTATCAAAGGCACATGATCTCGAAGACACCCTTTTTACACGAAAACCTTAGGTTTTAAAGCATGCGTTGCACTCTTTTTCCTTTAGATCACATTTTGTCCCAAATGGGTTTTACCGGCAAGGTTTTTAACTAGGCAACAACTATGTGCTACCTAAGGAGAACTCAATAGTATCCAATGTTTCTTTTCAATAAACCTTGAATACTGGGGACATCACCCTCAGAGGTTATATTTTCAGGAAAATACTTTACTTCATTCCAAACAGGACCTCGATATGAGAACTTTGTAATGGGCCAAACGGTCAGATGAACCCTATTCATATAGAATAGTCGAGCTCCAACGGCAAAATACGTACGCATGTATTAATTATTTGAAGAGGCATTCTGGTTATATCAAAAACACTTTGTGTCTCAAAGAAGTTTACTATTATATGAGCTCTACACTTACAATCCTACGGGAAGCGACTCAAGAGCCAAAACACAAATGCACCCCGAAATACTTGGGGACTGTCATTGACAGTCAACACATCTGAGTCATCGAAAACTCGGACTCGTAAAACCTCAAAGAGGCATCCCCTCGAAACATAGGCCAAGGACAATACGCTCGGGGACTAACTTTTTGGACAAGTTCTAAAGGTTATCGGGAAACAAGTCCAAGTGACATACCCGAAGACTATGGCCATATTAAAGACTTCAGTCATATAAAAAGGTTACGACCAAAATAATGCGGCTCGGAGACGTCCGACTTCCGCCATATATTAAAGGCCTTCAAACACTTTAAAAAACGGTTAAATTAGGATACCCTCGGCAAAAGCAAAATATAAAGGGATTCGATAAATTCAGCCCCTGAATAATTTAAAGTGCTTCGATAAATTCAGCCCTCGAATAAATTAAAGGCTTCGATAAACATCAGCCTTCGAAACAATATCAAGAGGTATTCGATTTTTACTACACAAACAAGTTACTAATAATATTTATTAAGTCTTTTAGCCGAAGAGAGGGAAAAGGTACAACCACTTTAAAGGCCGAATTCGCCCAACTTAAAGAGCCTAAGGGCCGATATATAAGAGCCTAAGGGTCAACTTAAAAGATCTTAAGGGACAAAATATATAGAGTTCGAGACCTCACTCTCACTCAACTCGGACTCAAGAGTCCCATTATTCAGAGATCACATCGAATATATTTAAGCTTAGCTCGAGGATTAACAAAACCTTAAGGGATATTATATTGATCAATAAAACATAAGGGTTTATTATGTTCTGAGTCCGAATCAATACTCGGACTGATTGTTTGAATTATCGAAATTTTCCACAAATGAAAACAAAATAAAATCCAACACAAGTTGAGGATAGAGCGAAAAGATACGTTATATCCATGAGGTATGTTTTACAAAACATATTTACAACGCCCACAAGGGGCCCTTGCACAGAAAAGAAAAAGAGAACCTAATCTATTTTCGGGGTCCCATCCCCGGGAGCACCATCCTCAAGAACTGCACCTTCGGCAGCTCTATTGTCGGGAGCCTCCTCTCCCTCGGGAACATCATCTTCACCTTCCCCATCCCCGGAGCCACTCGCTACATCCTCATCATTGGAAGAGACAAGAAACCTGGCATCGGTTTCCCGCGCCTTTGCCTCAGCTATCTCCTCGGCAAGGTCGAACCCTCGGGCATGGATTTCTTCGAAAGTATCCCTCCGGGCCTGGCACTTGGACAAATCATTGCTCCATTTTTCCCGGTCAGAGGCCTCCCTCAACTTAGCTTGAACGGCCACGGCGTCCCTTAAGTATATGATGAAGGTTTTATCAGTCGCAGCATTCGTCTTCTCAGCTTCAGCCTTAGCCTGTACAACTTTGGCCCGAGCTCTAGCGAGCTCTGCCTCTAACTCCTCAATCTTCTTGGCCTGGGCCAGACCCTTTGCTTTAATGTCTCGAAGCTGAGTTTCAGTCGAGGCCAGTTGGGCTGTAATAACTTCCTTATCGGCAATGAGCTGATCCATGCTCTCCTTCCATCAATGGCAATCAGCTTTAACTTAATCAACCTCAACTCGGAGATGCCCAATCATCTCTAACTTTTGCTGCAGCTGAGATATCGAAGTGTTAGCCTCCCAAGTAGGGCCATGAAGGACATACTTTGTTAAAATCACAGTTACCTGCTCATCTGACTCGGACTCATTTTTTCAAGCTTTAGCCAATTTAGCTTGGAGGTCCTTAAGCTCCTCTTCCTTTTAGCTACAGAGGAACCTTAGGGACTTCTCTTCACCTGAAACTTTCCTGAGCTCATCCTCATATTGGCTTAGCTCACCTCTAAACTTGACTATGGCATATATATGAAATGAAGATATATCAGTCAAAGGAAAAGAAGAAAAAATTACAACAATGAAAGTTAGTATTTACCCGAGAGAGGAGATGTTGAGACTCTTCAAAAATGGTGGATGGATCATTGAGGTCAGTAGTATCCTTGACCCCAGCAAAGCAACCCTAAAAGGGATCTTCCCCGATGACCTTGTTCGGATCAGGCGTACGCAAAGTGTTAGCATGCCTCTCAGAATAGGATGGTAGAGAAAGGGAGTGACCTGTTTTCATGGCCCCAAGCTATTCACTCGGGGCGTTCTGATTAGCTTCGAGGGTCTCCGCATTTGCCCCTTCTAGTATATTTGTTGAAGGCAGAGGAATGATCTTAACCTCCGGGGACATGGGGGCCTTGCCCAAATCTTTATTCGGGGTTCCCTCACCACGGGAGGTCCCGATTTTGGAGGGTTTGACGGCCTCGATTGGTTTCCTGGTTCGAGGCACCAACACCGATTCTTCACTATCTTTTTCTTCGTCATCTAGGGAATCGTGGGATGAATCTGCGTCTACATGAGCAAATCTCTTCCGCAACCTTCGAGCAAGGGTTTTCTTGTCCTGGGGGTCTTTAGACTTCGAGACCTCTTTCTTTTGTTGTCCTTCTCCGATTTCGATATCGAAGACTTAGTCCCTTCCTCGGGCAGGGCTGGTCTCATTTCGGAGACATATCCAATGTCTATACAAGTAAATGTGGATAAGTTGACGCCATCAACTAATGGAAAATATCTAAAACTTAGGAAGAAAATTTACCATGATTTTTGGCCTTCCATTTGCCCCTCGATAAATTATGCCATTTGCGCTCATCATACAAGGAGGTCGCGGCCAACTTTCGAACCCAGTCCTCGAGATCGAGGATAGCGTGAGGTGTCCAAGCAACAACTGGAGAAAAGATAAAATATTACTATGGAATGTGGAAGTTGAGTATATATAGATATTGGGAAGAAGGACTTCACTTACGATTATAATTCCATCTCTCCGGAAACGGCATTTTGTTCTAGGGAATGACATCTGAAGTCCTTACTTTAATGAACCGGCTTATCCAGCCCCAATACTTTGCTTCGTCATTACTAGCAAAGAAGACTTTCTTCGTGCGACGTTGCAACTTGACAAGCCATCGAAACAGTTGGGGCCGGTACAATTGAATCAGGTGGTTGAGGATGAATTCCAACCCCTCGGCCTTTTCGGAAAAGTAGCGCAGCATGATCACGATGCACCAAAAAGAAGGGTGAATCTGGCCCAGGGTGACTTTGTACGTTGTGCAGAAGTCGATCACCACCGGATCAAGAGGACCCAGTATGAAGTGGTAAGTGCAAACACTTAAAAACCCCTCCACGTGGGTAGTAATACTTTCCTCGAGGCTCGGGATCTGAGCCACGACCTCATCTCCCTAGCCACAATCCTTCTTCATATCCTTATGGTGCTTTTCCGATATCAAGCTAAGATATCGAGATGCATGCTTGCATTGGCCTGGGATGTCCAGGGAATTTTCAATACTAATGTCCTTCTTAATCACACAAGGGCTGGGGGTGATTTCTTCAAAATTCGGCGACGCCGCCGGTTTGGCCGATTGGGAGGTAGAAGAAGACGATACTTTATCTTTTTTGGGGACCATTTTAGAAGTTTTAGCCATGATTTCAAGCTAAAGAATACAGACTGTATCGGAATGTGGTGTTTTTACGAGAACTTGGCATTTTCCAGCGCTTAAAGAGGTGGTGGAAACATGTGATTAGAGAAAAAGATGAAGAAGGGAAAGATGTAACGAAAGAGTAAAGTTCTTAATCAAAGGAATAGTCTCATATTTATAGAAGGGCAATGACGGTTCAGCGGAGCGAGTGGCCGACAAATACTGGCGTGCATTCAATGTTTTGGGGAAGTGGACCGACGAGACATTTCAGTCACTTCGAACACCTGCGTCACGGAAATGACGTCATCACTAAATACTTCGAGAAAACGAGGATCAAATCATTTCTTATCATCTTATTCTAAGAAACGCGGGGACTATCTATATACGGTCGAGATCGAATGCCTTCGATCTATATTCTCAAGAGGTCGTTCGAAGTCCGAGTTCGGGCAAGATCGAGTTCGAGCTCGAAGGACCAGACCTGAGTTCGAAGACAGAGCACGATACATACCGAGGTCGAGTGTGCTCGACTTCAGAATAATACCGTTATGGATTTGTAACAGAATGAGCTGGATTACTGCTACGTCCCCAAAATCTTGGCGCAAATCCCGAAATATGATTGTACGATTCCGTACTAGGCGGTTAGACAGTTGTACCAAGAATATTCCTTACTGTAAATAGAAATATACCTTATTTAGGGGTTCCCATATTATATAAAGAGGACCCCAATCATTTATAACATCATCCAATGATTGAGCAAATAATATACTCTCTGCTTTTTGCTTACTGTTCATCAGAATCATCCTTTAGCTCTACTGTTCTTACTTACTTTTCTTGCTTAATTGTACTTATTGTTCTAAGTCCACCTCGGGGTCACCAAGCTCGAGGTCACTTCTGCTGAGTAACATTAGTTTGATTCACTTCTATCTTTCATTTCTGCTTCATATTTCTTGATTATCAATTGGTATTGAACGTAGGGAAACCCGATCTGGTGGCCAAGGAGCACGAGGAATAGGAGGTGGGAGAATCAGCCTCCAAATCATACTCCAAGAATATTACTCTAAATTCATATTTGTAGAGAAAAATTTAAAACTCCCTAATCGGAAAACTTTCTCCTCGCCGAAAATAATGAAATTCTCTATATTCAAATTGGAACTACTACAACTTGTCTACTTTGTTCCCACAACTATATCTAGTGAAGTGTAAAATAAAACAAAAGGAACCAAATTATTTTTCATTTTGTCTTGGGTTGTCAATGACAGACAAATCTTTGGAATGCTTAGCTTGAGATTTTCAGTTGATTTCGAGGTGAAAATAAGGAATGAAAATGAGGATGGAACGGAAATAAAGGACAGAAGGGTCAAAAGGGTGTTTATGTATTTATCTTAAATCTAACTTTAAATAAGATCAGAATCACTTTATTTTCTTCGGCAGAATAATGCGGGACCCTTTTGAACTTGGCAATTTTTATTTAGTTCCACCTTAAACTTTACGTCGTCTTTAATATCCGTATGAACTTGACTTGTTGATATCATCAACCCCCTTGGACGCTAATAATCGATGGGAGTGTGACACACATGTTACCACATGGACTTTTTTTGTTCATGCGGTATTTTGTTATAATAAAATATATATTTTTTTATATTTTTAAGCCCACCAATTATTTAAACTATTTTTTCGTGCCAAATCTATAAAAAAAATTGGAACAACATTATTTTTGCTATAACTTTTTAGTTGGACAAAGATAATGATTATCTACAACAACAACAACCCAGTATAATCCCACAAGTGGGGTCTGGGAAAAGTAATATGTACGCAGACCTTACCCCTATCCCGAAGGGTAGAGAGGCTGTTTCCAGGAGACCCTCGGCTCAAAAAAGCAATAAGAGATGATATATTAGTACCATAAAAATGCATAATAAAAATAACAACAATATATAAGAGATATGAAATACAGAATACGAAATACAAAATACGAAATACGAAATAGATGGCTGGTATAGTAAAACTAGAAGGTAAAGCCCTGCATCAATAGACGACCAATGACATTCTTAGTCTAACTCCTAACTGGATAGTCTCACTCTATTGTGCTGTAGAAATATTCACACTCTCCCCTAACCTACAACCTTAATGCTCGACCTCCATAATTCTCTATCAAGATAATGATAATCTAATCAAAAAAATATTTTTGGTGAAAAAGATAATTTGCATTAAACATAAATAGAGTAACTACAGAGAAGGAGATATGTACACATCTGCACGATAGTTGTTTGATATGCGAGAAATAGAAATACTAGCAGTAGCTATCCTATGATAATTATCCATTACAAAGGAGCTATTATAAGCAGCCATGCGCAGATCATCTGAGTTGTTATAAAAATGTCTTGATCTACGTCTTCCAGTTGTTGTTGCAATAAGCATGTTGTCTTCTTAGTACGAATTACTCCAGCTTGGTCCTTTTGCAAAAAAATTTTAACAAAATCTGGTGGTTCTTCAAAAATCAATAGTTTATCTGTAGTTTGTAATTTGCAGCTAGCTTTAGCTAAATCATCAGCCACCTCATTGTCCTCCCCGTTGGTGTGTTTTACGATCGCACTATGTTGTTGGTCCAGGAGGTACCTACAATCATCTATCAAGTTAGCATAAACGATGTTATCATTTTGTAATATTTTTAGTACCTCTAGAGCATCAATGTTTATTTCCAGTGGAACCAAGTTGTGTATATGCGCCAATTCCAATCCATTGAATAGTGACTTAAGTTCTACTTGGATGATGTTGGCATTGTCCATGTTACCAGCAAACTCTATTATGTGTCCATGACAGTCTCGTATGTCACCCCATATACCTGCTTTATTAGTCGATGTTGAAATTGTCTCATCCGTATTTAGTTTATAATAATTTGGTTTAGGTGGTATTCATTTAATATTTTGTAGTACATAATTTTTTTCAATGTCATTTTTGCAGCCAAATCTGTAAATTCCAATGCATTGTTGGTAATTTGCTTAATCGAAAGTCGTTGTTTTATATTGTTAAAAATATTATTGTTACGATTTAACCAAATGTGCCATAATATGTATGATATAAAAGTTTGAGCATTAATAAAGCGTGGCATTTGGTTGATCTTTTTGTTTATTAGTTTACTTAACTATTGTGATGGGTGTGAGTGTGGAAGTATAGTGTTAGTAATGTGACTTATTTCCAATTAATACCATATATTAACTATGTAGGGACAATGTAGAAATAGATGGTTGGTAGATTATGGACGCGTGTGACATATTTGACATTGATCATTGGATGTTACTCCTATGTGGTTTAGGTATTTTGTTGTTGGTAATCTATCATGCATTATAAGCCAAAGAAATATTTTTATTTTTGGTGGTATTTGAATCTACCAAATCCAATTGTAAGGAGTTGTGTGTGCGTGCAAGTTTAATTCTTGTTGAAGGAGGTTTGAATACATGAATTTGTCATGATTGGAGAGTCCCCAATAGATAGTGTCAACTTTTTGTGTGTAGATTGAGACATTTGTCCTATTTATTTGGTTTTTGATATTATGGGGAAGTGGAAAAGGTATATCTTTGCAATTTCAATTTTTTTGGTCTCTATAGGTTGCAACATTGCGGCTAGTTTGGTCTGAATGGATTGGACCAATTAATAAAGATCGTATAGTGGTATTCAGAGTAATCCATGTCTCATTCCTGAAATTTAATCTAGAATTTGTACCTAAATTCCATTGTATTCCCTATTGGTATTTTTCCAAACCTTTAACAATGTTGTGCCAAGTGTTTGAGGAGTGTGCTACAAGACTTGTTTTTACATTTGTGTATAAGAGTATGTGCTCATAATTGGTAGATGAATGGAAAGCCCTCCATGCTAATCCTGTTAGTAGAGCCTCATTCTTTAAATCTAACCTCTGTATACCTAGACCCCCTAAATTTTTTTGGCATAGCAACTGTTTTCTAATTGATTAGGTGGATCTTTCTTTTTTGTTGAATAGTTTCCCATAGGAAATTACACATGTATTGTTCCATTTTATGGATAATATGTTTAGGAATTCCTATGTATTGCATTATGTGATTAGGTAAAGTACACAGAGTCGATTTAATGAGAGTAATTCTTCCCGGAAGGGATAGAAACTTGGTTTTCCATTCTGGAAGTCTAGCCTTGAAATTATCTAACAAGAATGGGAAGTCAGACTTATTAGGTCTTTGTTGGAACATTGAGAAACCTAAGTATTTTCTAAATCTTGTTCCTTCATTCATACTAAAGCATGAAAGTATATGTTGTTTTTGGTCAATATTACAGTTATTCGAGAAGAAGATTCTTGATTTTTGAAAATTAATAGTTTGACCTGACAACTTTGTAAAAGTATTAAGAATATCAATTATGGAGTTACAACTTTTATCATTTACTTGCTTTTGACAAAAAGGATGATGTCGTCTGCAAAGAAGAGATGTGAGAGTTGAGGTCCATTTTGTGAAATTTGTATTGGTTTCCATAACAAGTAATCTACTGAATGAAATATGTTTGTTGAGAGTCTTTCTAAGCACATTATAAAAATATATGGAGATAGGGGATCTCCTTAATGGTTGAAAGAAGTCAGTGCGTGATCCATTTACCAGTACAGATATGGTAGATGTTGTAATGCAAGATATTATTAAGCTAATAAGTTTTTGGGGTATATTAAAATAGTAAAGTGTATTTTTGATAAAAGACCATTTAAGCTTATCAAAAGATTTTTCCAAATCTAATTTTAGCATCATTTGGATAAGAAGGGTTGCTCTGATGGTAAGCAACCTCCACTTCCAACCAAGAGGTTGTGAGTTCGAGTCTCCCCAAGAGCAAGGTGGGAAGTTCTTGGAGGGAAGGATGCCGAGGGTCTATTTGGAAACAGCCTCTCTACCCTAGGGTAGGGGTAAGGTCTGCATACACACTACCTTCCCCAGACCCCACTAAGTGGGATTATACTGGGTTGTTGTTGTTGTGGTTGTAATTTTAGCATCATTTGACCCGTTCTTCCTTTTTTTTTGAAATGAGTAAGAATTTCTTGGACGATGATGGCATTGTCTGAAGCACGTTTTCCTTGTTGGAAGTTTGATTAAGTAGGTCCAATTATTTTATGAATGAAAGGTTTTAGTTTATTTACAATAATTTTAGTAATCAATTTATAAATGGTGTTGCAAAGACTTATAGGACGATATTGAGTGGTTGCTACAACATTCTTTACCTTAGGTATAAGGCACAAATAAGTGTTGTTTATTTCTTCAGAAATTTTTTCTTGATTGAAAGCGTCGTAACAACAAGTAATAAGTGGTTGACTAACTTCATTCCAATACTTTTGGAAAAAATATGAGTGTAGTCCATCTGGCCCTGGTAACTTAAATGGTTGGAAGGAGAGTAGTGCATTTTTTATTTCTATTAATCTCAAAGGTTGTATCAATTGATGTTGGTCTGCATAAGTTAAATAATTAAGCATAGGGGAATGATTACTCATTGCATTTAAAGAAAAAAAATATAAATATGTTGTTGGAACTTCATATTTTGGCTAACAAATATTTTGGCTAAAAATAATAAAATTTCAATCAAGTATTTTATGAATTTGACCCGAAATATAATATATATATTTTCCTTTTTTTTGGTGGAAAAGATACTTATATTATAGCTAAGCTCGTTAAGAGAGTCGTTTACAAGATGCCTGAGAGACATCATATGTACAGTAGGAGTAGAAAGTACTACTGTCCCTGCATAGGAACCAACACTACTAGAGTTACTAAGGACGTTACTAGAGTTACTAAGTACAGAAGTAGACATAGAGCTAGTATCACACATAACAGACTGATGATGTTTAATCATTCTTCTTCTAAGCATCCCTGCTTGATCTTGTTCATGGTAGGTTGTAGCAAAAGGTGGTGAATTTTCAAAAAGTAGACAGCTTTCCGTTTCATGTTGAGCTCCATAGTTGGCCAAGCAGTCAGCCACACTATTTTGCTCCCCTGTAGATGTTGAGTAGAGGGGGGCTATCCAGCTGTCTGAGTAGTAACCTGCAATCATTAAGTATGTTAATATATTGAATTGTATTGTGATGAAACATACCTAGTAAGGCGTGTGCATCTGTCTCAATAGTGAGAGGTATAAGTAGTCATTGCATGAAAAGAAAAATACACAATAATGTTTTCGTTTTATAGAAAATACACCATTTGAACTTCATTACTTTGGCTAAACCTTCTTTATATTTGGCTAAAAAATATAGAATTTCAACTAATTTTTGTAGATCGTAAATAGTTAAATGTTTGATTCCCCTATTGAATTAGGAATCGATTGAATGGGACTTGCCTATCCCTTATTCACATCCTTTATTCTCTCTTTCTTTTTGATACTTGGTTGGCAAGGTCAGGGCCTTTCTCACTGGGCGAGCTAATCCGTATTATTCTATGCCAATGTGACTTTAACGGCCTTTATTTAAAGCAATTATTCGCTCCAAGACGCACGATAAGACCTTCGATATCTCTCTCTCCATAATTGATATGGAAGTCCGGAAAAAAATCTTAATTGAAATAAATATTCATTGTATCTAAAAATACAATTGAGATAGAAAATAAGCAATATATATTAAGAAGAAACAACGACAAATACAAGTAGAACAAATAAATCATTATATTTGATTATGTGGCAAGTAATATTAGAAAAATACCTCACTTTGAAGCTACTTTTTGATTTTTTTTCCATCCCACGCGCCTAAAAGAGAGTGTATTCACGCTCTTTACTACATCAGCGTGTACCAGGGTCGAGGCTATCAAATTTTTTAAGTTCAGGGAATGTTAAAGACCCCATAAAATTTAAGAAAGAACTAAATACAAATTGCCAAAGTTTAGAGAATCCCGAATATTTCTGCCTATTTTCTTCCCTGTCCCTAGTCAAATAAAACATAGGGAATACTATTTAAGTATTTATGTCCAATCATAAATAATCAAAGGCTTAAAAAGACAAAATAAAGGCTCGGAACCTAAATATTATTTTTTTGGACTCAAATTACCTTAATAGGTGTTTTTAAAAAAATACATTTCTATATATAGCGTGCAAAAACAAGATGCTATACATTAACGGTAACGTCTGCCGTTAAGGTATAGCGTCTTTTATTAATATGCTATATGGTCTGATGATTTGACTGCCACATATAGCGTCTTGTTATTGTACGCTATATATAACGTTTTCTATTCTACGCTATACCCTAATTTAAATACTGCCCTTCGTCTTCTTCCCTGACCACTTTTTCCCCCATTTTTTTAAAACCCCATTCTGGTCCCCCCCACTGCCCGTTATTAAAAATAAAATTGTGGGCTCCTCCCGTCACACAAAAGGTTAAGAACGTAGGTCCCACATCGTAGTAGAGCATTGTATTGTTGTGGTTTAACTCCTTCGTCTTCAAATTTTCACACAAAACACTCACTACATCGAGGTATTTCGATTTATTTTATGTCCAAACTTGTATAATAATATATATCACTGGCTATTGAATGTGTTTTCATGTCGTTTTGTGTTTTATTTGCGAAACTAGTATGTTATATTGATCCGAACTTAGATATTAGTGTTCTAAAAAAATGTAAAATTGAGATTTAATTTTTTATGTTAATATCCGAATTTAGATATTAGTGTTTCCATGTCGTTTTGTATTTTATTTGCGAAACTAGTATGTTATATGTATTTTTGTTAATGTTATGTGATTAAAATGTATTTGTTGTTTATATTTAGTTTATTTATTAGCGTAGTAAAATGTAGAAACTTTTAGCGTAGTAAACTGTATAGTATTTTAGCGTAGAATCCTTGTAGTTTAAGTATTTCTTATAATGATAGATTGTTATATATACTTTGTACAATTAAATACTCATAATTATAAAACAAACACACACAAAATTATCAAAAAATTGAATTTGACACACATAAATATTCGTGATAAATTGGTGCTACTGGGCCTCAAATATTCAGCCTGGAACCCAATTGTTATATATACTTTGCACAATTAAATACTCAAAATTATAAAACAAACACACACAAAATTATCAAAAAATTGAATTTGACACACATAAATATTCATGATAATTTGGTGCTACTGGACCTCAAATATCGAGCATGGAACCCAATTGTTATATAACTTTGTACAATTAAATACTCAAAATTATAAAAAAATTAAATTTGACACACATAAATATTCATGATAGTTTGGTGATACTGAGCCTCAAATATCGAACCTGGAACTCAATTGTTATATGTACTTTGTACAATTAAATACTCAAAATTATAAAACAAACACACACAAAATTATCAAAAAATTGAATTTGACATACATAAATATTCATGATAGTTTGGTGCTACTGGACCTCAAATATCGAGCCTGGAACCCAATTGTTATATATACTTTGTACAATTAAATACTCAAAATTATAAAACAAACACACACAAAATTATCAAAAAATTGAATTTGACACACATAAATA
The DNA here is from genome assembly GCF_000715075.1 of Nicotiana tabacum. NCBI lineage: Eukaryota > Viridiplantae > Streptophyta > Magnoliopsida > Solanales > Solanaceae > Nicotiana > Nicotiana tabacum. Next base: position 218,078,679 of record NC_134101.1, on the reverse strand, counting down.
TTCATGATAAGCTGGTGCTACTGGGCCTCAAATATCGAGCATGGAACTCAATTGTTGTATATACTTTGTACAATTAAATACTCAAAATTATAAAACAAACACACACAAAATTATCAAAAAATTGAATTTGACACACATAAATATTCATGATAAGTTGGTGCTACTGGGTCTTAAATATCGAGTCTGGAACCCAATTGTTATATATAATTTGTACAATTAAATAATAAACATACAATTAATGTTGTTTAACTTACAGTTGACGACATGGACGCACTCATACATCCCGGCCCTTACTCTCGTGAGCTATTAGTGCTTCAGGGCGATCATAGGTCTGCCCATATATGGGGGGAGAGTTACTTTCCCAGACTCTCCGCGCTAGGAGAGTGGACGACCTGTGGGATTTTCTGAGGCACAGAGTTCTCCACGAGCGTGTAGTCCATCGCCTCCAGGCCACAAGATTCTATAGGATTATTGAGATCGGGCGGATATAGGTTGACTGGGCTTTGATCACGGCATTGATTGAGCGGTGGCGACCGGAGACGCACACTTTTCACTTGCCCATTGGCGAGATTACCATCACGCTGCAGGACGTTGAGGTTTTATATGGACTGCCCGTTGATGGCATGCCCGTTTCACTGCCTATTGCTATGAGACTTATGTCGCGTGATGCTTATTTGGACATGCTGCAGCAGCTCACGGGTTTCAGGCCACAGGACGAGACTGCATCGTCAGGTGTTGGTCGGTTGACTTTGACCCCTATTAGACAGCACTTGGAGCTACTCCACCCCGATATCACTGACGATACAGAGGAGGTACATATCACCCAGTATACGAGGTTGTTGTTGTTTCTTCTATTTGGAGGGGTCTTGTTCCCGAACACTTCGAGGAACCTAGTCAGTCTGAGATTTTTGCATCATCTTCAGCCGCTAGATGAGTTACCCTATTACAGCTGAGGTGCTGTTGTTCTCGGCTACATGTATAGGCAGAAGTGTCGGGTGAGCATGGGCACTTAGAGAGATGTTTGTGGTTTTATACCGCTTCTACAAGTGACAACATATTCAAATAAAGTGTTCATCAGTTCCAACTCTACCTAGTTAGACTTTATCTTAAACATTACGTCAACTTTGTATGTTAGGTTTGGGCCTGGGAGCAGTTCTTGCAGTTTTATCCACCGCGACCACAATTACCTCCTACTGTAGCGCCTCAGTTTCTCCCTCTAGCCAGGAGGTGGGTTCTCCGGCGTACACTTTCACGAGAGTATGATGCTCATCATAATCTCCTCCTTTGCAGGGATATGTTGGATCTGTTGGAGGGCGCATATGTAAATATGTACCTAAACTTACCTGGTGTAGATTAACTTAGTGTTGCGCATACTCACGTTTCATGTTCTTATTTGATAGTTCATCTGGACGCCATACAACGACGATTTGATAGCTTCTCTGCCACCTTATTGCTCGGCCGACCGATTGATTTGGAGCACTTCTGCCCCACTCATATGCCTCGATATTGTGGAGCATCATGCCTCGGAGCGGGTAATTCGGCAGTTTGGCCGCCCACAGTATATACCAAGGGGGCCTATATGGGAGCCTACACATTATCAGAGGGATGATCGTTGCAGGGCGGATGACGCCTTTATGGCATGGTTAGCGGCGCAGATCCATATTTGGGACCATCGAGATCAGATGATTCCGTCCCCACCTACACATATCCAGGAGGTTTATCTTCAGAGGTATATGTCCTGGTATCGGCACGTCACCCGAATTTTTATTGGGAACCCTATTCATCAGGCTGACGGTCGGTACATTCCATACGCCGGACGACACAAGGCCCTGGTATGTTTTCTATTATTATTCATTATATAACTGTATTTTAGTGCAATATAAGTAGTTTATATTTTATATATTGTCCAGGCTATTGGACTACACACAGTCTATCAGATGGGACTGCAGATGCAGGATTATGTCGGCGATCCTGCGGACACCTTGCAAGATTATAGCCATCGATTTGTAGAGTTAGCTGCCTGTACACTGCAGCGAGCCCGGGGGGATCAGCGTTTGGCACACATGCCTGATTATGTGGAGCCAGAGCAGTATGAGCAAGGCCCTAGTGTGGCACGAGGTGGTGGTGGCCGACGAGGTGGAGGTGCCCGACAAGGTGGTGGTGCCCGACGAAGCGGGGGTGCCGGACGACGTGGCGGTGGGCGGAGAGGAGGTGGTCCCCAGCAAGGGAGCGTTGAGGCCCCTACTGATTATGTTGCTGTCGATCTGCCGGGTGGCCTACATGAGACGGACATGGCGTCATACAACCTTGGGATGGATATCATTCTAGGGACTTCATAAGTGACCCCGTCCGGTCAATTATTGATCACAGACACACACCTTTCTGGAGTGGATTGGGATACATACTTTCCAGGCCCATCTACTGTTGCTGAGGAGCGGCCGAACCGAGATTTACATAGTGGGTGCCGAGTGAGTTATGATTCATCATCACGTTCGCAGGTATGGTTTTCATAATATTAAATTAGAATTTGTCTTTATTTTCCATAACTTTGTTAATTTCCTTTTTAAGGCTAAACGCGATGTTGACATAGCTGCGACAGATGATTACATTCAGGAGCCCGACGAGGTAGTGGTACGACAATTCAAATTGTTGTGACTTATTATATACTTTGTTATTCTGAGCTTTTTATTCTTATGTAGGTTTCTACTGGACTGACGACTCCTTCTTCTGATCCTGTCAGCACCATTGATGATCATGCAGCGGCGCATCCGGCTATAAGGAAGCAACTTGATGATGGCGATCCCAATAGTGTACCCACGCGGGATGCGATGCGCCTCAGGCCAGCGGCTGCGTTGAAGCACATTGGATGCGGGACACATTGATTTTATTCTTTTTTTTTTGTATTATATGTAAATATTATTTTTGTATATACATTAACAACAACTTTTATATAATATGTGCATTACTTTTTTATTTCTCCGTTAATTAGTTAGTTTCGCACTACAACACAAACACAAGTCGTAAAGAAGTAAAATTCCATTACAATGACTGAAAATAAAGTTCATTAGTCACTGCCGCCCATTATTCTCTGCTCCAACCACTTAAATTGTTCTAACAACTTATTTTTTTCTTCTTCTACCTCTTTAAGTTTCACGTTCAACTCCACAACCTCTTTTTTAAGTTGTTTTTCACGTTCCCACTGTTTTAAACACAAATCATTAAGATCGTTCAACAATCCTTTGTAGTATTTCTGATGACAAGGTTCATCAATTCATACCTCAAAATCGCAAATAGGTTCGCCGGGAACCTTATAAAACTTGTTCAAACATTCCCAGAAGCGGCGTTCGGCTGCACCATTATCTCAACAACTTTGCATCTGACATTTTTTTCGCACTTGCACCTTGGGACATAAATAGGCTGAGACATTTTTCTGTTAAAAAAAATTGCTTTTCAAGGAAGATTTGCTATTAGTTATTTTTGAGCGAAGAAAATATGTAGAATGAGCTCGTCATTTATAGGCAAGACAACAACATAACGTAGTATTTAACCGCGCTATATATAGACATAACGTAATATTTAACCATGCTATGCCTTTCATGTTAAATGTTCTGACGCTATGAATCTGACGGGTACGAAACAGCTTTATGTCAGATCGACAAGACAACACACACACACATAACGTAGTATTTAACCGCACTATATATAGATATAACGTAGTATTTAACCGCGCTATGCTTTGCGTGTTATATGTTCTAACGGGTACGAAACAACTTTGTGTCAGTTGGCCATCTTTTTCAGATCAACAAGACAACACACAGTCATAAATTAATCAGATTTATGAAAGTTCAATGTTGTTTCATGTTCTTCCGAATATATAATTTTTTTTATTATCATTAAAAAACTGAAATATAGAAATTCAACTCATAATTAACAAACATAATTTTATTTTATAAATCTTGCAACATAAACAAAACAACTAAATATTACAACACAAACTCATTGATAGTTAAACACAATAGAAGAACACCCACCCGAGCTTGATTACTGTTGCCACCCAAAGGACATTTTCGACGGTCGTGTCCTGTTTGCGAGCATATACCACATCTGCGCGCATAAACGGTATCACTAATATCCATTTGGTTCCGTATACGCGTTCTCTTCTTCACCTGTATTCGATGCAAATAGGACTTGTTACACACCATTTTAAATGGTTCAAGTGGCCAATAATGCTCAGCACCCACTGGCTGCAACTGCCCACTATATGTGTTTAGGTACTTCGTAACACTATATTGTTGATCAACATAGTTGGTTATACCTAAACCAACTTTTTGAAAGCACTTGATGGCATGTGAGCAAGGCATGTGGTAGATGAACCATTTCCCACAAGAGCATAACCTTGTAGATTCATTTACAATATGTACATTATTACCCTGATTTTGATGGATAGCGGTGCGAACTTCAAAAACATTTCTTTCGTTATCATACTGCAAAAATGAATGCCAATGCGCTCGCCGTCTATATTTCTCAAATCTCTACATCGGCACTGGCATAAATTCAACACCCCTTTCCATCAATGACGTTGCAGCTGCAGACCTTTCAACAAACCTCTCCGCCATCTGCTTGAACGACATCCGCACCATGACTGTGACAAGCAATCCTCTTGCCGACTTCAATAACCCGTTGAAAGACTTTGACATATTTGTAGTCAGAGTTCCCCATCGTCTGCCACCATCCGCATGCCAAGTCCACTTTTCAGGGTCATGTCGCATTATCCAACGATAGGCTGCCTCGTCTTCTTGCCTGATATATTCCATGTGCCTCCGGAATTTATGCTGTTGGTGGTCTGTTGCTGCCATCCACATCAAATCATGCAGATCCTTGTTGGGATATGCCTTCTGGAAATTGGCTTTAAGGTGCCTAACACAGTAACGATGGTAGGCATAAGGTTCTTGCCATGTAGGCAAGTTCTCCACAGAACTTAAGATACCACCGTGCCGATCAGATATTAGACAAATACCGGAACGCTATTTGACAACGTGCTCTTTCAAGTGGTTCAAAAACAGCGTCCACGTCTCTTGGCTTTCATTGGCACAAATAGCAAAAGCTAGAGGAAATATCTATCCATTAGCATCTACTGCCACGACTATCAACAGCTTGATATCGTACTTTCCATAGACATGAATGTCGTCTATGGATATTACGGGCCGACAATGTGAAAAACCATCAATTGCTGGTTTAAACACCTAGAACACGTAATTGAATGTATATTCTGGTTTACCTGGAATCCACTCAAGCTTCCATTCAACAACCGTCCCGGGGTTAAACTGCTGCAGTGCAGCCATGTACCTAGGCAGATCTACAAATGACTTATCCCAGTTACCATAGACTATTTCAAACGCTCGTTTGCGCCCAAGATATGCCTTTCTTTTAGTAATGGTATGGCCATGTTCCTAGTGGAATGTTGTAATGCACTCTTTGATTTTATACCTTATGGATGCTTCGATGTGTGGAATAAGAACAAGAGAAATCAAGTCAATATCCAAGTTGAAATGATTCCCGTTGAATGTGTCCATTTCGCATGTGTGGGTGAGAATGTATTTACCCACTTTCCACAGACCTGTCTTCTTCTTGCTCGCACGCTACATCCAATGACATGGCCAAAAACCACCTGCGACAAACAACCTTGTATACAACCGGACTTGACTCATATACCGTCGTCTCACGACACTCTTTTACGTTGTGCATTTTACAAGCCCTGCTTAGGCGCGCTTTATGAGGAAAAAGCATGCCCTTTGCCAGCACCGTTGATCTAGACTCATCCCACATTGATGTCCGAATTTCATCAAAATCCCTTATGAGAGCTTCCACATCCGGTATGCTTGGCAAGTTATCAATGTAAGGAATCTCCCTTGAATGAAACGACACTTGGGAGTGTACACTCTTCGTCTAGGGGGGGGGCATACTCTCTCGTCAAATCAGGTCCTTCCTTCTCATCCTCCTCATCACCATCCTCACGAAGAAAGGGTATCTCGTCTCCAGATTCATCAACATTGTTGTCATAATCACTGTTTTCTTCCTCACTCTGTGCATCTGCCAGATCCCAATTTAATACGTCGTCTTCGGGCAATTGAGTGAGTACATTTGGTTCAACTTCCTCGTTTTCACTGCACAATCAACAAAATAATAAGATGCTGAATTTAATAAATACTTTTCATATAGCCGTATCACTTCACTTACAAGTCGTAATGTGATGAAATTCAATGATGGACATTTTCATTTAGGTGATGGCTCCCGGATGGACCACCATGATCCAACACATCAAAACTATGCTTGGGTTCAAAATGTGTAAAATTCATATCCGGCCTGTACCCTCTATTAAATATATGAGCGTTAATACAAATTCAATACAACAAAAATGTACATCGTAACACAAAGGAAAATTGAAGCTTACCACTCGTCTTGTGAATTTTGTAAAGCAGGCGGGGATAAGTTTAAATCAAGGAAAACTCTTTCATCCGGAACTTGTCCGACAAAAACTCCTCCAGAATAGCCACCCGATGACTGGGGGTTATCCGGAACCTGTCCGAAAATCTCATTGTTTGGAATGTCTTCGACCTTGACGTACATATCCAACATATTTATTACAAGATATTCTCGGTATTCATCCGGAGTCCTCAGAAAATCCCTCAAAGTTTCACCATCGTAGATATTTAACTCCGAGTAAAAAGTAGCCTCTTGCAGAGTGACGGAATATGGATATCTTCCGGTTACTTTAAGTATCACTGAACGTTTTCTCACACCCATTTTTTTGCATAACAACGATATCAATTTATCGTACTCTATTGTAAGTGGTAATTTAACATGATCCTGTGGAGATAAACTATATCTCACAGAGTTATTCTTCATTACAACCTCACCCCCCTCCAATATAATGAAACTCTTATTCTAAGCTCTTCAGACATTACGAAAAAAATACTTCAGAATTTAACAAGAAGAAAAAATTGAACGAGAGTTAGAATTTTATGTGAACAAATTTTCCTAAAATCCTAACCACTTTATATAGGAAATGGCTAGCCCGGGATATAGAAATTTTTTGTCGTATAGCTTTCTTTAAATATACGCTATACACATTTAAATTATTGTGTTTGTCAGTTCATTTATTGGTGGGTCCATATTCAGGGTATATCATTTTTTTTGGGCGTTATATGTATAGCATATGAATAAAAGACACTATATCTTAACGGCAGACGTTACCGTTAATATATAACGTCTTGTTTTTGCATGGTATATATAGAAATGTATTTTTTTTAAAACACCTATTAAAGTAATTTGAGTCAAAAAAACAATATTTAGGTTCCAGACTCTGCAATCAACTGGCCCACTTTCCATTTTCTTCAGACTCTGTGACCATCCACATTGTTGACGGTGATGTATTACCACATGGGTCTCATCGTGGGAGTTGCAAAAGATTACAAATTAAGCTCACAAAATTCCAAAATAAAATTGAAAAGAGAATTTAAAAAAAAACTAAAAAAAAATAACTTTTTTTTGATGTGTAAAAGAAATTAGATATAAAACAGGAAAAATGGCTTTCCACTAACTTATAATAACTTCAATGACAATAATACCCTCATTTCTTTATCAAATTTTACAACTCAAACAAACCCCCACCACCCCACATCATTCATTCTTCCCATCCACCCTACCTAAACCACCCACCCCGTAACACCCCTCTCCCTTTCATACCTTGACGAGCTTCGCTGCTCTCACAACTGGATTTTCTCTAGCAATAGCTTCACGACCAGCTGCTTTATAATCGTAACTACAACTGTGCCGATCGGAATACCGATGCTCGTAGCAAAATACCTCGCCGCACCGGCACCGGAATCCGATTAATCCGACTTTCCTCCGGCAACCGATTCCCGAGCAACGATTAGCTTCCTCCCTCGGCCTCTTCATCGATTGCCTGTTATTATCCTCGCCGGCGGGATTTTTCTCCGGCTGCGGCTGAGAAACTAGATCGGATCTAGGTCTTGACCCTTTGAAGTTAGGGAGTTTCGGATCTGATGCACGGGTCGGGTCGTCGGTACCCGTAATAGTCGGAGTACGTAAAGGTATGGTTTCTGGAACCTTCAACTCCGTCTCTTCTTTCTCTCTCTTCTGCGCCATGTTTTCTTAGCCTTGAACAAGTTTAGCTTTCTAGAGAGAAAAATTGAGTAATTTTTTATTTAGTGAGTTGATGAGCTAAAATGGAAATGATGGGGAGAGGGAGATAAGGGAGTGTTTGGCTGACGGGGGTTTTCAGAGAGAGAGAAATGAAAAAGTTAAGAGAGTATTTTTAAAAGGGGGGGGGGGGGGGGATTTTTATTATTTTATTATTAAAGATAAGTCGGTAAAGGAGGGGAATATGGGCCTCAATGGAACAAGCATCATACGTTTCTTTTTGTGGAGTTTGAAATGACAGTTATGCCCCTATGAAATGAATTATATGACGGTAATATCCATAAAGCTATCAGCCCTGACGTGTTGCTTCGTAGACAGAGGAAAAGATTAGGATGTGTTTTTTTGGCCATTCAGCACAACATGAGCCACAAACGATCTGCCAAACCAAAAAAAAAAAACATTTTGTCCTTCTTGAGTTATATATAATAATAATAATAATAATAATAATTAAGTTTACCGTTAAATATTCATCCATATATATTCAGTAAATTTTTTAATATAAATATAAAATCTGTATAGAAGTTATCGAATTCATGGATCCATAGGCTTAATGCTATATCTATCCATGCTAATTGGCATCAAATGGCATGACATGACCCATCATCATTCATGCACCGCGCGTACTATTGTGTTAACACCGATATCGTCCAGCTAAGTTGATTACGCTGAAAATCAAATTAAAACTCAATGGCCATAAATTCGCATCAACTTCAGAATGGACCATATAATATGCCGTGAAGAGGTTCCGCTCCCATCTAACCACTTTATGCTCTTTATCTGGATGGAGTATAAAAAGATAAAGAACATAAAGGGGTTGTTTGGTTGGAATACGATTTATACCGATATAAATTATGCCGGTATAAATTATATTGGGATAAGTTATGTTGGGATTATGGGATTATTATTTATTCATTGTTTGGTATGTTGTATTACGAATGACAATTGCATAATTTCTAAGAAGGTATAAGTTATACCGGTACTAATTACCACACATTCTATAAGGTATAAGTTATCCAGGTGTTAAAATTAACACTAGGATAGCTTATACCTGGTTTGCTAACTAAATATAGTATTAAGGTGGTATTAAATTTTTATACCACCCTTATACCTTCTTATACCTCGTACCAAACGACCCCAAAGTGGTTTAAGTAACCATCCGTTAACTCTATTTAGCATTGACAGAGTAATTTGGAATAAATTGTTGTTACAGATTAAGAGCACAATGTTGTTAGGCGGATTCAGATCTAGCTGGATTATTTAGCGGGTTGTTCTACTCTCTGTGGCAAGTAGTACCCAAATCAAACTATCGCTCCCTTTACTTCCCTTTCAATTGAGGCGACTTGGTTGGCCAACGTACTGTGGGGTATATTGGGGTGGAATCACAATAGAAGCTAAAAATAGCACGGGCTAGCCATTTTTCGAACTGGTTATTGAAAATAGCCAGCGTTTGCAAAATCGTTGAAAAAAGCCACTATTTTGCTGCAATACGGAAAGTTCCAGCATAATATATTGAAGATTGGTGTACTTGTGTATGAACTTCCAGCATAATATGCTGGAACTCCAACACACAGAAAGTTGCTGCATAATATACTAGAGATTTGAGCACATGTGTATAAACTTCCAGCATATTATGTTGGACCAGTATATTATATTAGAATTCCTGTATATTGGGTGTGTTTGGTATGACGGAAACTGTTTTCCGTGAAAAATATTTTCCAAGAAAATGTTTTCTTGGAATACAAGTAGTAATCTTATTCATTTTCCGGTGTTTGGTACGCAAATTAAGGAAAATAATTTTTCAAGAGTATTCATAAATAATGTAGATATAATAAACGTGAAGCCATACACTTTCGAACCAACAACCTTTCGAACCCACAAATTTCATAAACTTTTGAACCGCTAAACTTTCGAAACCGCAAAATTTCGAACCCGTAAACTTCAAAACACAAACATCCAAACTCATAACTTTGGAACTTGTATAATTTCAAACCTATAAACCGAAAGATGAAAAAATCAAAACTGAAAATATATAAAATAAAAAATATTTTTTTTCGGGGGGGGGGGGGGGGAGGGGTGCTGGAGGGGTGGGTGGTGCAGAAAAAGAAAAAACAGAAATTTAAAAATTTCAAAAAAAAGTATAAAAAAAATTGTGTGGTGGTGGGGGAGGTTTGGCGGAGTGGGGTTGCACGGTGGTGAAGAAAAAGCGAAAAAATAGAAATTTAAAATTATAAAAAAAAGTAATTTTTTTTTCGGGCGGGATAGGGGTAGAGTGGGTGGGGACGGAAAAAAACTGAAATTTAAAAAAAGAACTTTTTGGAGAGACAGGGTAGGGTAGGTAGGCATGGGGTGGGGTTAGGTGGGTGGGTGTGGCGCGCGTTGGCGAGGATGGGGAAGGTTAAGAAAGGGTTTTGAAAAATATTTTCCCTTCTCTTGATAAAGAAAACAATTAGAGGAAAATGAGTTCATAAGGAAAATGTTTTCCACAACATTTAAACCAACCAAACATGGGATAATTGAAAAATATTTTCTGAAAAATGTTTTACTTCATACCAAACACATCCATTATGCTGGAATATTTTTCGAATTTTGAGCAGTGTTTTCGTTCAGATTTATTTTTACATGAAAATTGACTAAATTTCGATTACTTTTGAAACTGTGGCTATTTTTCAATTACCACTTGTAAATTTGGCTATTTATTGAATTTCTCACATAAGTTATGAAAGCCCAATAACTTTAGCTCAAATTCTATAGAGGAATTTTTAGAAACCAGTATTGTTTAGTGGTTATTAACTTCCTATAGCTACCATATACATAATTACTTCCAATAGCTACTATTAAGTTGTTACGGTTGTGTATTCGTTGTATTCATGTTACTGTATTCATGAATACAAAAAAGGCCTAAAAATCAGGGCAGTCCAGCTGTACGTGCATGTATTCACATATATTCGCGTTGTTGTATTCATGAATACAGCAGTAAAAAGCGCCTAAAATCAGGGCTGTCCAGTTGTACGTGCATGTATTCACATGTATTCGCGCCATGTATTCATGAATACAGCAGCAAAAAAGCGCTTAAAATCAGGGCAGTCCAGATGTACGCGCATGTATTCACATGTATTCGCGCTGCTGTAGTCATGAATACAGCAGTAAAACCGCCTAAAATAAGGGCATACCAGCTGTACGTGCATGTATTCATATGTATTCGCACCATGTATTCATGAATACAGTAGCGTCAATCACCTTAAAAATAGGTATGTCGAATTGTCTAAGAGAGGAAAAACACAAAAAGCCTATTTCATGCCTCAACGATAGTATATACCATAAATACTTATTTTGCTATAAAATATAAAAGGTAGGTATAGAAAATAAGATTTTAAAATAATTTTTGTTTATAATAAATAGGGTGTATACATTTGCCACAGAAGGTAAAATTTCCAACTCTATATTTGTATCAAAGAATTTTACTTAATATGTGTAAACAATCTATTTTAACCAGTGAGCAAAAAGAGTTATGGTTCAAAATTCCAACTTAAATTTTGGATTTGCCTGCGGAGATATTGATGTTAAAGAGATCAATTTAACTTGGAGAGTCATGACCCTCTTGAACAAAGTTGGAGGAAATCTGTAGCTATTATTAGATAGCTAACCAAGCCTATCCTGACAAATACACAGATATTGTTGGTGACTAGAAATTGTATCTCATACAAGTAGTCGATGTGAGAATAGTTCTAGGAAAGTAAATACATGGTCAGAGGCGGATCGGAGGATTTGAAGTTTAGGGTTCTAAATTCGGATAAATACAAGACGATTTACTAACAACACGAATCTAAATGGACAAAAAATGTAATGGAAGAAAAAATTAAATAATTTCAAATAATACAAGGACAAATTTGAACATTTTGTTGAATAATTTCGAATAATACAGGGACAAATTTGAACAATTTCTTTATACATCCATACCTTCAATTTCTCAATCATTCCACATTGTAAAAGCACCAGGATTTGATTCTTGAACTGATGACTCTCCTGACCAACCAGTGTAAGGCATATCATAATCAACTTTAACCATTGCAATCTCCTCATGAGCAGAGCCACCTCCTGAAGGGGAATTTGAAGTCATCCCAATTCCAGCAGTATTATCAAGATATCCACCAGTACTATAACTCCCACTTGAACTTCCTCCATTGTTATCTATCACAGATGATGAAGATCCCATATTGTTCATCAACCCATGCAAGAAAACTGGATTGTTACTCTGAAAATAATCGTTATACATTTGGTGAGATTGTTGGTGGTGGAGTTGCAACTGTGTTTGGATATAACTATGGTGAAACTGTGAACTAAAATCTTGGTTTTGGAGAGTACTCAATAAGGGTTGTTGCTGCATTAAAGGGTAAGTTTGAAAAGCAACTCCAGAATTATTTGAGTTTTCATATTGATGAAAAGTAGTAGTTGAGTTTAAGGATATCATTTCTTGATCACGTTTTCTGGAGGATTCAAAGGCTTGTGCTTCTTTAAGCCTTTTAGCAGCTCCACCACCAATAGGGAGTGTGTTGCTTTCAAGAATGGCTTTCACATCATAACGATTCATCTCGAAATTTGTAACTGCACATAAGCCTCTGAACTTTATTGCTGCTACGTCATATGCTTCTGCAGCTTCCTCCTCGGTACCTGCATGAAGGGGCGAATGCAGCTTTAGGCTATCGAATTCATTGAATCCAGTACTTATAATCGAAGAGTCAACAAGATTTTCTGTTAAAAAATATTTACCGAAAGTTCCCAAGTAGAGATCTTTGTTACCAGCAACTCTGCCTATCCTTGCTTGCCATCTTCCATGCTGATGATGCCTGATCAAAGATATATCATGAGAAGAAGAATTAGAAATAAGAACAGCAATATTTATTGAATTTACTTTTCAGTGGGAGAGAAACGTAACGGATTTAAGTATATACCTGGTTACACCACGATACATGGATGCACCCCTGGAGAACCCAGTACTCTTCCTGAAATTTAAAGCAAATAAATGTTTAAGTAACTGATTTTTAACTTATTATATACACTAACAATTTAAAGGAATAATCAGTACCAGTAATAGATAAACATACTCTTAGGCTAAGAACGAGTTTAACATTTCAATAAAGGTCTTACCTTCTTATAGAAGCAATAGATTCTTGCCTTGTCATATGCTTCATCTCTTCCACCTCTTTCTCATAGTTGTTAATCTGCACTCATTAGATAATTGTAAAACACACCAAAATATAGAAGACTATTTCGTTAAATAACCCATCAACTAATCAATGGTGGATGTAGAATAGAGCTAACGGATTCAATTGAATCCAGTATTTTTGATGCGTGAAAAATTACTAAAAAAAAACATTAAATTTTGAACCCATACTTTGAAATGTGTAATTGGTGCGAATCTATATAAGTTGAACTAGATAAATTTAAATAATGTTGGATCCGTCTTTGCAACTAATTACATTTTTCATAATGTTCTAAGTAAAGACCTACTGGAAAATTAGTAGTGGTAGATGTTCCCCAATATTTCAATGCAGCAAGATCATAGGACCTTGCTGCTTTCTCCTCCTTATCGTACCCTCCTGGTCAAGTAAAAAAGAAACATAAACTATATTAAAAGATGTTCTTCTCAATAATCAATAAATAGTTTAATCTTGAAACTATCACAAATTACTTACCCAGATATACTGCAAGTGAAAACAAAATTTATGATAGCCACGCCCCAAGATAACACAAAGAAATGGAAAAAGAAAAAATTAGCAGCAGTTGAAGAAAACAAAAACTAAGCTAAATAATAAGTCTTTGAATGTAGGTATAGAATTTTACCTTGACGACCCTTCCTTGATTGTCCTTCCCTTCTACAACTATTATCCCATAAATGTGCTTCATATCTTCCTGTCCATCTATGCCTACATTTCCCAAACAAGCAAATTAAAAGGGTTTTCTACATAAATAGTTGGAACAAAAAAAAATTAAGTTATATATATTGACTGATACTGTGTAACAATTGTTGGACATTATCATTGTAGTTTAATCTGTGATAGCAAGTTAGTTATCATTTTTATTAAACTATCTTAGGGAAAGATAAAATAGGCAGGTACTGGCGGTCTGTTGGTCGAGCCGATTGGTCATGACTACTTCACTTATTATTTTAGTACCAACGAGGAATGGAATAAGATGGAAGAAAGAATGTAACCAATGACCTGATTGCGTAAAGATCTTTTACAATGTTAATACATAAAACCTCAATTCTTCAAAAGAGATAGGAAGATAGAAAGAGAGAACAAAACAAACCCTAAAAATTAAAGAATAAGTACTTTACCTGGTTACACCTCTATAAATTGATGTTCTTTGTCCAAAAGTATCTGAAGTCCTTCTAGGTGCAGCTTCCACAATACTAGTATTACTATTTTCACCACTAGTACTACTAGCTCTTGCAGTGGCATTGGCATTTGGGCTAGCACTAGTTTCACTTGTTGAGCTCTTACCACTCCCCATTGACAATGTCAAAGATTGCATATTCCAAGCATTTTCCTGAAGGTCATAAGTGACATTTTGCATTGGCATTAGGTTTGTGTTAGGGAAGGGATAATCCGAGTTATCGTTGGCTTGGATTTTGCTGTAAGAGACTAATTCAGATTCGTGTCCCGACTTGCTGACTCCAAAAAAGTCAGCAACCTTTGGCACTTCATTGCCTCCTTGAGTGTCAGTAAAGTTCCACTCTGCAGAAGAACGTGTTGAAGCTGTTAGAGAGAACACACTTTTACTTATTTAATTTTTATTTTCAACAAAAGGAACACGCGACGAGAGAGGTTATTGTAGATGTTACTATACCTTGGTTTTGGAAAGGATTGTCAATGGTTTCAGCTACTGACCCTAAAGAATGAGACTCGGTTGTTTGTAGATGTGGAGAAAGATGGAAAGATAGCCAGTTGTTTGAATTCATGGAGCCCATGATATTCTTGCAAATTTCTTTAACTATATGTTGAGCTTTAAATTTTTGTGCTAAATGGATCAATTCTTGCACATGCCTGGAAAAAAGAACAAGAAAAGAATTAGTGAGCAGATTAAATGATGAATACATTACTCCTATATATTATCAGCAGATATATAAATTTAAATAGAAGAAAATGAAACTGACAAAGGATCTATTGAACTCCCTATCTTTCTCACTTTCTCCCCTCTGTTTGACTGTCTCTTAACTTATCCCATTCTTTCATCCAAACACAAGACTGTAGTAGAGAGTGTGAGGGGTAGAAAGGAAAGAGAAATAAATACTGAGAGAGAATGAGGTATTTAAACCACTCTTTTCCCCTGCTAAACTCCTTGTGGAATCAACAAATTCCAATAGTACTTTATAACTAGGAGTCATAAATATAAGGAGTTTAAGTTCACACACACAGTGTATATTTACATAACTAGCTAGATCACTATACGATAATTATACATCAATTTCTATGCTAAATATCACTATTGTAATTGCTCGGTTAACCTAGAAAAATATGTAACTAACATTATTAAATTATTATATCATGTTAAATTATACAGATAGTGTGTAAAAAAAATACCGCTAATATAAATATCTTTAATTTTAGTAAATTTAATAATAACAAAGGGCACGAGCGTCTCCATACACTAAAAGCGAATGGCCTTTTAGTCTTTATACTAAGATAAACTTACATTCTTAACTGGAAAGGAGTCCAATCTTTTATCCAACCTTAACCCCCCCCACCCCCCACCCCCACCCAAACCCCCACAAAGGATTAACCAATATTCAAACCAGTTTGAACTTTGTTTATTGGGACTCTCTTAAACTCCTCGTTGTGTGTAATTAATGACACCCCTAAGCCCAGCATTCCCACACTATGCAGATTATTTCTCTTACACTAAATTTTGACGGTCTACGTAAAGTTACCGACCTCTCTCCTTTTCACTCGTGCAACCAGTTGCAAATTGACCGAGCCAATCAATTTATTCTTTTGTCTAAAGTAAGGTTAAATTTTTTTATGATATCCTTTGTCCACCTTTATAAGGAAAAAAAATACATACAAAACCCTCCAGAAATAATTAATCAGTATGAACATGAGGTCATAAAGTTACGTTACATGTTCCTATAATATGCACAATCACATTAATATTAATACTCAATGTTTACTATTGCTTTTGACAGTGTAAGTGTAAGGTGAAAGTGAGATACTTAACTCTTTTTATCTTTACTTTTCTTGCAATTTGTCTCCTATATTTATCTATCGTTGTTTACCCTCCAAAACAGATAACAATTGAATTTATATGTAGTTTTAAGGATATGCGAATTAATTCAATACAAATGATCAATAGCGTTAGATTAAGAAAATAAAATACGTAGTAATAAATAGCTAAATCAGTGATAAGAATGATCCCGGGCTCGGTTAATGGCTCAATGAAGAACATGCTTTCGACCCCGAGCTTGCACTTATGAAGAATTGATGAACAAAATAATAACTTTGAATAACAGAGAGAATAGAGATACATGCCTTGGTATGCGTGTTACAATATCTTCCTTGAATAATAATCTCTCCCTTTATATAGTAGGAGAATTTTACCCAAAGTACAATTCTAAGAAAGGTAAAAATCTTCCGTTTTGCTAATCACTGATTTTCTGCGGATACGGGCCGCGATTCATGCTGTGATATCTGGTTGGGCACGGATATCCCTTCCGTTAATCGTGTGCATCTGTTTGATGATGTTCTCCGAAGTCTTGAGACTCGAACCGAACCCAGAGGACGTGGTTCCGATGCCTCCTTGGGCAGGTGCTTTGCTCGAACCCGATACTAGGGGTTCTCACCCAATTTCGGTTCCTTATGATCACGTCTCTACTCTGTTTGCCTTACCGGGAAACTGAGGTATTCAACGGGCTCGGTTTTACTTGTATACAGGTAGTCCCCTCGTTTCTTAGAGAGTAAGTTTACCAAAACGATGAGAAACGACAGATGCTTTTCAATTCATTCTTCAATACGCCGTAACAGAAATGACAGAGAAGCCAAAACGTCCCGTCAGTCGTATCATTCTGACTCCGAACATGTGCCAGCCATCGGCAGATCACCCCTGAATACGAAGCGACACAAGATCTCTATAAAAGCTTCCATCCTCGTTCATTTTTCAACTTTTGACCAAGCTTCTACCTTCGAGTTTCCAAGCTATTACTACCCTTCTTCAAACTCTCATAACTTTACCCCTATTCTTCAAGATTTCTTAGTAACTTCCAGGTTTTGCCCAGATTTTCTTTAAATTTTCACTCTGTTCTTCATCTTCAAATCCATTTTTCCAAAACTTTAAATTCTTTCCTCAAATTTTCAAACACTCCCCCAAATGACAATGGCCAAAACATCGAAAATCATCCCTCAACAAGTTACCTCCTCGTCTTCTTAACTGGCCGCTGGTAATGAAGCGACTACTCCTGGAGTGGTTGCCTTTGAAACAACTTCTCCCGTCGTGGTCATTAACGAACCCACCCCCGAGACTCCCTTGACAGCGTTCTTCCCGGGGGCTGATCAATTGCAGATGACTTTAGTCGAGACGCCTTCGCGCAAACGGGAACGGGACCGAAGTGAAGGAATCTCGAGGTACATATGTTCTGTGACTGAAGACGTTCTTTCTGACGCGAAGAAATTGTCCGAACTAGAAGGCGCGAAAGGCTCCGAGGGTTCTGAAGGATCCGGAAGCTCCGATGGTTCTGATGGGGAATCGGGCCACGGTGAAGATTAGGTATGAGTGCCTTAGCACATTTTTAGTTTTTGAATTATATATACCTTTTGTTTATTTTGAGGCCGTTTTTGTTGGGCCTTTGTAAAGACGTTTCCAGATTGTATAAAATTTTCCCTTTTCGGCAAACTCAACCGTTTTAGCATCTCTCATGACTTCCGATCTTGCAAACATTTCTAATGCCTTAGCATAGGATATAATGTAGTAACAAGTCATTTGTTTTTCGAAGCTTTGAAATGTCACGACTCAAAATCCTTCTAAAGGAGTCGTGATGACACATAGTCTCTAAACTAGGTAAGCCTAACATTAACTGAGATAACATTTATATTTGCTAACTTTAAGTTAAATAACTATTAACAAATTACAACTCTCAAAACCGGGGTACAAGTCATAAGCCTTTTTAAGAGTAGCTATAAAAAATAAATACATCATTGTTCCGAAATAAAGGAACAAATGGAAATAAGCACAAATGAAGGTGACTCCGAGGCTTGCGAACGCTGCAGCAGATTTACCTTGAGTCTCCACCGCAATGACCCGCACAACTACTACCGATCAAATACCTGGATTTGTACACAAAAATGTACAGAAGTGTAGTATAAGCACACCACAGCGGTGCCCAGTAAGTATCAAGACTAACCTCGGTGGGGTAGTGACGAGGAACAGTCCAGACACCTACTGGTCAAATAAATTAAATAGGATATGATAATAAACTATCAACCTAAAGATGACAAAGTAATATCAACAGCAGGGAAAGAACAACTACAATCATTAGAAACAATAAAGGGAAACACAGATGGAAACGAAAGATAACCAAATAAATTAACACCAACATAGTTGGAACACAGACAAGTAAAAAAATGTACTCAAACAAGGAAGGCGATGTCAGGTCAATAAATCATATCATTTCTGATGCACAATTCTAGCCATCTCAAACTCGATGTCTCATATCATAACCTCAATTACCAAATCTTTAGCACACCCTGCACCTTGTGCCCACATATTTCTATCTCTCTTTGCACAACAACGTTCTCATGTTACTCAGTACATAGGGTCCATAACCAATGCAATTAAGATGTTCAAGGAGTCTCATTTACAAAACATAAAGTAGAGTACAACTTCTAAACCAATTAGGAACTCAACAAGAAAAGATGAAGTTATTTTGAGAAATCATTTGAATAAAGAAAGTACCATTTTTAATTAAAATACAACATCGAATGAATTATTACCTTTAACATGGGATTTAATAAATTAACTTAGTAGAAATATTCTTTTAAGTAAACTACAACCTCAGACGATTTAAGGGAATTTAATTGAGTAACTGATTGAATAAAAAAATGAAACAATATTGAAATTTGAAGTATTAAAAAATATATATAAATACGACGAAGTATTGAAAATACTATGGAGTTCCATCACAAAGGATCACAGCAGTAAAGGAATCTGAACAGTTAAAAAACTTGAATTGATAATCACAAATAAATACAAAAAACAGAAAGTGCACGACATCACCCTTCTTGCTTTATCACTCTTCCTCACCATATGCATAAATAGAAATGTGCACGACATCACCTTTCGTCTTTAACTCTCTCATAATCATAGCACGACATCACCCTTCGTGCTTTTAGTCTCAATAATGTGGCACGACATCACCCTTCGTTCTTTTACTCTCAATAATGTGGCACGACATCACCCTTCGTGCTTTTACTCTCAATAATGTGGCACGACATCACCCTTCGTGCTTTTACACTCACAATATCTGCACGGCATCACCCCTCGTACATTAATTAACACTCACTCACAATATCATGCACGACATCACCCTTCGTGCTTTACACTCTTCCTCACCCAAACAATAGAAAC
Source organism: Nicotiana tabacum (assembly GCF_000715075.1). Taxonomy (NCBI): domain Eukaryota; kingdom Viridiplantae; phylum Streptophyta; class Magnoliopsida; order Solanales; family Solanaceae; genus Nicotiana; species Nicotiana tabacum. Next base: position 218,058,840 of record NC_134101.1, on the reverse strand, counting down.
AATAACATCCTGGCAAGGGAATCAACAATAGAAACAATAACATCCCGGCAAGGGAATCAACAATAGAAACAATAACCTCCCGGTAAGGGAATCAATAATAGAAATAATAACATCCCGGCAGGGATATCAACAATAGAAACAATAACATCCCGGCAAGGGACTCAACAATAATCAATCTTGTTTTAACAGTTAGCTTCGCAATATAGATCTCAACTTGAGTCGATACTCAACAATGGTCAATTACCAAGAGAATATCATAAGTCTTGATCAACATGAATAATCGTCAATTTAAGCATGAATAGTACATAATAAAGAAAACGGAAAAAACAAGAAGCACAATAACCTTGACAAAACAACAAGACATAATAAGTACGTGATAACTACACTTGTAACCACACCAATTGGACATATAACATATTTGCACGAAGTCATATAGGAACTCACGATCAAGAAGTATCAAAACAATAAGGAAGACAATGACTTCAATTAAGCCAATAAAGGGTCAAGTAACAAGTAAGAATAATAAGAAAGCTAACAACATCATATGGAGCATATAAAGGTAATTTAAGCAATTAAGAAACTCAATCATAACAGAATACTTTCCACATAGTGAACATAAGGACCTAAGAACCCTAAAGACAAATTTCCCACAAATAAGTTCGAGCACACACTCGTCACCTCGCGTGCACAAACTACAATTAGCTGTGATGACCCGACCAGTCGTCTCATGAGTTACCGCTCCATTTCCCCCCATTTCAGCTTCTTTATGCTTCGTTATCTGTGTTTTTGTGGTATCGGGTTGGTCGAATCGAGTCCGGAATGAGTTTGGTGAAGTTTGAGACACTTAGTCTCCTTTAAGAAGGCTTAAGTTGGAAAAGTCAACCGAATGTTGACTTATGTGTTAGAAGGCTCGGAAGTGAGTTCCGATGGTTCAGTTAGATTCGGGAAGTGATTGTGACTTAGGAGCGCGATCGGAATGGGTTTTGGAGTTGTAGAGAAGATTTAGGCTTAAATTGACGAAGTTGATATTTTGACGATTTCCGGTTGATAGGTAAGATTTTGAAATAGGACTCAGAATGGAATTTCGAGAGTTGTAATAGCTTCATTGTGTCATTTGGGATGTGTGCGCAAAATTTTAGGTCATTCAGACGAGATTTGATAGACTTTTTGATCGAAGGCATAATTTAAGAGTTCTTGGAGTTTTTAAGCTTGAATCCTATGTTAAATTGGTGATTAATGTTGTTGTGAGCGTTCCGAAGTGTTGAAAAAGTTTGAACGATGTCATGGGATGTGTTGATACAATTGGTTTGAAGTTTCGGGAGTTCCGAGTAGGTTCCGGGATGTTTTAGGCCTAAAATCATAACTGTAGCAGGTCCAGAAGGGTTGCAGCCTCGGAACCCACCTGCGCGGTTCGCACAAAAAGAAGTGCGGCCACGGTATGTGCTGTGCGGACCGCACAAAATGCAGTGCGGCTGCGGTAGGTGCTGTGCGGACCGCACAAAATGCAGTGCAGCCCCGATGGGGAATATTTCACTGGTCCTACTTCGGAAGCTCATATCTTTTGATCTACAAGGAATTTTGAGACGATTCAAAACCCAAAGTTGTAGCCCTTCGTGTCTAGTTTCCAGAAAGGTAAAGATATCACAATTTGGACATCTGTATCGAAAGTTATGGCCAAAATACTAAAGCATGTCACTGCAGGGGAAAGCCTGTGCGGTCGCGGTCGTTTTTGTGCGGACCGCATTGGTTTTGTGCGAACCGCGGTCGATTTCGTGTGGTTCACGGAGGTGTAAATCTGTGGGGTACTCTATAAATACGAGGTTTTGGGTTTTATTTGATATTTTGACCTAGAGAGCTCGGATTTTGGCGATTATTTGAAGGGTTTTCAAGAAATTCATCGGGGTAAGTGATTCTAACTCAGATTTGGCTAGAGCACATGAATCTATCATTGAATTTATCATTTAATTCGTGATTTGGGATGGAATTTGGGAAGAAAATTGTGAAATCTTTCAAAAATGTAAAATGATGATTTGAAGGACCAAATGGTATCGGAATTGGATAATTTTCGTATGGTTAGACTCGTGAGAGTATAAGGGTTCTAGTTTTGTGAATTTTGTCAATTTCGAGATGTGGGCCCGGGGGTCGGGTTTGACCAATTTCTGGAATTTTGTGGTAATTCGATTGTTTTCGCTTGGGCTTTGCTCCCTTAGCATATTGTGATGTATTCGTTCTGATTTTGGATAGATTTGACGCGCGTGGAGGCCGATTCGAGGGGAAAAGGCGTTGCGAGTTAGAGATTTAGCCGGTTCGAGGTGAGTAATGATTGTAAATGATGCCCTGAGGGTTTGAAACCCCGGATTGCATATCGTAGTGCTATATTGAGGTGAGACACACACTTGATGACGAGCGTGGGGTCGTGCACTGTTGGGGATTGTGACTTGATCCGTCCCGAATGACTATTTTACCGCGTATTTGATTGAAAACTATTTGCTATCATCATTATTTGGGCCGGATGCCATATTTGGGCCTATTGCCAACTATTTGAACCATTCGGGGATTTTTATTGATATTTCCTCACTGTTTTGACTTTATACTTGAACTCAGTCATGTTATTTTCCATTGTTTTACTACTCAGCCATGTTTACTCAGTTTTAATACTTAAATGATATTTTAAATGATGTTTGGGCTGAGAAACACTGTTTTACTATTGCCCGAAAGGTTTGTGATGATTTTTGACTGAGTAAGGCCAGAGGCCTACATTGTGAGGAAACATTGATACTGATTTGAGGCCGAGGGCCTGAGATATGTACTCCACGAGGTGGCTTGATTGATATGAGGCCGAGGGCCTAGATTTGATGCCACGAGATGACTTGTTATTGCGCTTGGGCTGTAAGGGGCCCCTCCCGGAGTCTGCATACCTCCAGTGAGCGCGAGTACCCATTGTGATGTGAGATTGAGCCTGAGGGGCGGAAATTGTTGATACCGTGCCCGAGGGGCGAACTTCTATGTGTTTACTTTATCATAACTGTCTGTCAATTACCTGTTTATTTGTTGTAGAAGTACTTTATTTTGTTTTTCATTGGTTTACTGCTTACAAATTACCTATTTGATTGCTTCATTATAGAATACCCTGTGTATACATGTTTTCTTACTTTCAGTCATTATTTATCTTTATTACTCACTGCGTTGGAGTACTCACTTTACTCCCTGCACCTTGTGTGCAGATTCAGGCGTAGCTGGTACCGCTCATGAGTGTTGATTCCTCTAGTTCCATACGGTTTTCCGGAGACTACGAGGTAGTTGTTGACGTCCGCAGCCCCGTGTCTCTACTTCTCTATCATTTTATGTTTCCTTTCAAACACTTGTAGTAGTTTATGACTTTAGCAGACTAGTATTATGGTTTAGAGATGCTCATGACTTGTGACACCCCGGTTAGGGCTGTGTTGGGTTGGACTTTCCGCATTGTTATCGATATTTCCGCTATTTAGTATTGTTTAAGTCATGTTTAGACTATTTTTATGTTGATTAATTGCTTTAAAAGTTGAGTTGGGTTGAACTGACTGTCCTTGTCTTCATGAGAGGCGCCATCATGACTGTGTTCAGGGTTAGGGTAGTGACAAGTTGGTATCAGAGCCTAGGTTACATAGGTCTCGCGAGTCATGAGCCGGTTTAGTAGAGTCTCGCAGATCAGTACGGAGACGTCTGTATTTATACTCGAGAGGCTGTAGAACCTTCGGGAAAAACTTCATATTCTTGAAATTCCTATCGTGCGAACTTGTTGATCCGAGTACTGAACTTTCGTTATTCTATTCTCTCACAGATGGTGAGGACACGAGCTATCGGATGGGGTGGACGACCACCAGTGCCACTAGCGGAGGCCACCAAAGGTCGTGGACGCGGTCGTGGTCGTGGCAGAGGCAGAGTAGTAAGGGCAGCACTTGTAGACCCACCAGCCGCCCTAGCTCAAGATGAGGCTCCAGCTATGGATGCTCCAGCAGCACCAGTTCAGGCACCATCTATGCCCATCGTGATTCCAAGTCTTCAAAAGGCCTTGGCACATATCTTATCAGTTTGCACTAGCCTGGCTCAGGCAGTTTCAGCCACTACAGCAACAGCTATTTCACAGGCCGGGGGAGGCAATCAGACCCCCGCTGCTCGCACACCTGAGTAAGTAGTGCAGGAACTTTAGACGTCGGGGGCACCTCCAACCTTGCTGGTTGCACCAGTTCAAGAGTTTGTTGTGCCAGTTATGTCGGACGATGAGCAGCGTCGACTTGAGAGGTTTGGTAGACTCCAGCCTCTGACTTTTAGCGGAGCAGAGGGCGAGGATGCCTAGGGTTTCTTGGATAAGTGCCAGCGGATGCTTCGTACAACAGGGATTCTTGAGTCTAGTGGTATGACATTTACCACCTTTCAGTTCTCGGGGGCTGCCTTCACTTGGTGGGAGGCGTATGAGAGGCGTAGGCCTGTTGGTGCAACGCCCCTTACTTGGAAGTAGTTCTCCATTCTCTTCCTGGAGAGGTATGTGCCGCAGTCCCGCAGAGAGGAGCTGCATAGATAGTTTGAGTGGTTGCGACAGGGGGATATGACTGTGTCACAATATGAGTCGAGGTTTTTTGAGTTGGTTCATCATGCCATTTGGATGGTTTTGACAGATCGAGAGAGGATCAAGAGGTTTGTTGATGGTCTTAATTATCAGCTCCGTATTCTTATGACCAGAGAGAGTGATGGGTGCTACCTTCGAGGAGGTTGTTGATATTGCCTGGGAGATTGAGGTTGTTCGCCGTTAGGAGCGAGAAGAGAGGGAGGCCAAGAGGCCTCGAGGATCGGGCAGTTATAGTGGTGCTCCTTCGAGGGGCCAGTTTCAGCATGGTAGAGGCCGTTCATTCAGGCTTGTTTAGTCCGCCCACCCAGGTTATCGTGGGGTATCTTCAGGTCATGGTCATCATGTATCTCAGCAGGGCCAGTCATCACTCAGCGCCCTCCCAGCTTAGAGTTCATCTCGTGCCCCATCGGCTCAGGGTTTTTCTATGCTGAGCGCATCTGCTACTCACTCCGGTGCGAGGGGTTCCCTTCAGTCCCCTTCTCCAGCACCTGGGAGTTGTTATGAGTGTGGCGATATAGGCTACATATGGAGGCAGTGTCCTCGTCGTATTGCTAGTTCGTCCCAGCAGAGGGGCCAGTCTTCGGCTTCAACGCCAGTTTCTTCACCACCACCTGCTCAGCCAGCTAGGGGTGGAGGTCAGTCAGCCAGGGGTCACCCCAGAGGGGGAGGTCGATCAGGGGGCGGTCATGCCTATTTCTATGCACTCCCAAGCAGACCCGATGTTATTGCTTCAGATGCTGTTATCACAGGTATTGTTTCAGTCTGCCATAGAGATGCCTTTGTATTATTTGATCTCGATTCCACCTTTTCTTATGTGTCATCATATTTTGCTCGTTATTTGGGTATGACCGTGAGTTTCTTGCTTTACCTGTTCATGTATCTACCTCGGTGGGCGATACTGTTGTTGTAGACCGTGTGTACCGGTCATGTGTGGTGACTATTGGGGGTCTGGAGACCCGAGTGGATCTATTACTATTGAGTATGGTGGATTTTGATGTCATTTTCGGCATGGATTTGTTATCTCAGTGTCGTGCTATTCTGGACTATCGTGCTAAGACAGTCACATTGGGTATGCCGGGTGTGCCACAGATCGAGTGACGAGGTGTGACTGATTACGTTCCTAGTAGAGTGATCTCTTTCTTGAGAGCCCAGCGGATGGTTGGGAAGGGTTGTCTTTCATACCTAGCGTTTGTGAGGGATGTTGGAGCTGAGACTCCTAGTATTGATTTTGTTCCAGTTGTGAGGGATATTCTTGATGTGTTTCCTGCAAACCTGTCGGGCATGCCACCGGACAGGGATATAGATTTGATATTGACCTGGTGCCAGGCACTTAGCCCATTTCTATTCCACCGTATCGTATGGCACCAGCGGAGTTGAAGGAATTGAATGAGCAACTTCAGGAGCTCCTAGATAAGGGGTTCATTCGGCCTAATGTGTCACCTTGGGGTGCGCCGGTTCTGTTTGTGAAGAAGAATGATGGCACAATGAGAATGTGCATTGATTATAGGCAATTGAACAAGGTAACAATTAAGAATAAGTATCCTTTGCCTCGCATTGATGATTTATTTGACCAGCTTCAGGGAGCGAGGGTGTTCTCCAAGATTGATCTTCATTCAGGTTATCACTAGTTGAAGATCAGGGACTCAAATATTCTTAAGATGGCTTTCAGGACCCGATATGGTCATTATGAGTTCTTGATGATGTCTTTTGGACTGACCAATGCCCCAACAACGTTCATGCATTTGATGAACAGCGTGTTTCGGCCTTATCTCGATTCATTCGTCATAGTCTTCATTGATGATATTTTGGTGTATTCGCGTAGTTAGGAGAAGCATGCGGAACATTTGAGAGTTGTATTCTAGAGATTAAGGGAGGAGAAACATTATGCAAAATTCTTCAAATGTGAGTTTCGGCTTGGTTCAGTGGCTTTCTTGGGGCACGTGGTGTCCAGCGGGGGTATTCAGGTTGATCCGAAGAAGATAGAGGCGGTTCAGAGTTGGCCCAGACCGTCATCAGCCACAGAGATTCGCAGTTTTCTTGGTTTGGCAGGCTATTATTGCCGGTTTGTTCAGGGATTCTCATCTATCGCATCGCCCTTGACCAATTTGACTCAGAAGGGTGCTACATTTGTATGGTCGGACGAGTGTGAGGAGAGCTTTCAGAAGCTCAAGATAGCTTTGACCACAACTCCAGTGTTGGTTTTGCCATCAGCTTCAGGCTCATATACCGTGTATTGTGATGCTTCGAGAGTTGGGATTGGTTGTGTGTTGATGTAGGAGGGTAGAGTTATAGCTTATGCTTCTCGTCAGTTGAAGCCCCATGAGAAGAACTACCCCGTTCATGATTTGCAGTTGGCTGCCATAGTTCATGCATTAAAGATTTGGAGGCATTATTTGTATGGCATATCTTGTGAGGTGTTCACTAATCATCGTAGTCTTCAACATTTGTTCAAGCAAAAGGATCTTAATTTGACGTAGCGGAGATGGTTGGAGTTGCTTAAGGATTATGATATCACTATATTATACTATCCGGGAAAGGCCAATATGGTGGCTGATGCTTTGAGCCGAAAGGCAGTGAGTATGGGGAGTTTGTCATATATTCCAGTTGGGGAGAGACCTTTTGCAGTTGATATTCAGGCCTTGGCCAATCGGTTTGTGAGGTTAGACATTTCGGAGCCCAGTCGGGTATTGGCATGTATGGTTTCTCGGTCTTCACTATATGATCACATCAGAGAGCACCAGTATGATGATCCGCATTTGCTTGTCCTTAAGGACATAGTTCAGCATGATGATGCTAGAGATGTGACCATCGGTGATGATGGGGTGTTGAGGATGTAGGACCGGATTTGCGTGCCCAATGTGGATGGGCTTCGGGAGTTGATTCTGGAAGAGGCCCATAGCTCGCGGTATTTCATTCATTCGGGTGTTGCGAAGATGTATCAGGATTTGAAGCAACACTATTGTGGAGAAGAATGAAGAAAGATATTGTGGGATTTGTAGCTCGGTGTCTCAATTGTCAGTAGGTGAAATATGAGCATTAGAGACCGGGTGGCTTGCTACAACAGATGGATATTCCTGAGTGGAAGTGGGAGAGAATCACTATGGACTTTGTTGTTGGACTTCCACGGACTTTGAGGAAGTTTGATGCTATTTGGGTAATTCTTGATTGGCTGACCAAGTCCATGCACTTCATTCTTGTGTGTACTACCTATTCTTCAGAGCGGTTGGCAGGGATTTATATTCGGGAGATTGTTCGTTTGCATGGAGTTCCGGTTTCCATCATTTCAGATAGAGGTACTCAGTTTACTTCATAGTTTTGGAGAGCGGTGCAGAGAGAGTTGGGTACTCAAGTTGAGTTGAGCACAACTTTTCATCCTCAGACAGACGGGCAGTTCGAGCGTACTATTCAGATATTGGAGGACATGTTGCATGCTTGTGTTATTGATTTCGGAGGGTCATGGGATGAGTTCCTACTGCTTGCAGAGTTTTCTTATAATAACAGCTACCAGTCGAGTATTCAGATGGCTATGTATGAGGCTTTGTATGGGAGGCGGTGCAGATCTCCAGTTGGTTGGTTCGAGCCTGGTGAGGTCAAGCTATTGGGGACTGATTTGGTACAAGATGCTTTGGAGAAGGTGAAGGTGATTCAGGAGAGGCTTTGAACAACGCAGTCGAGGCAAAAGAGTTATGCTGATAGGAAGGTTCGAGATGTGTCCTACATGGTTGGCGAGAAGGTTCTGTTGAAGGTTTCACCCATGAAGGGTGTTATGAGGTTCGGTAAGAATGGGAAATCGAGTTCTTGGTTCATTGGAACTTTTGAGGTGCTTCGGAGGATTGAGGAGGTGGCTTATGAGCTTGCTTTGCCACCCAGCTTGTCGAGTGTGCATCCGGTATTTCATGTTTTTATGCTCCGGAAGTATATTGGGGACCCGTCTCATGTTTTGGGTTTCAACACGGTTCAATTAGATGATGATCTGACCTATGATGTGGAGCCAATAACTATTTTGGGTCCTCAGGTTCGGAAGTTGAGGTCAAAGGATATAGCTTCAGTGAAAGTGCAGTGGAGAGGTCGGCCCGTGGAGGAGGCTACCTGGGAGATCGAGCGGAAGATGCGGAGCAGATATCCTCACATGTTTGAGGCTTCAGGTATGTTTCTTAACTCGTTCGAGGACGAACGTTTGTTTAAGTTGGGGAGGATGTGACGATCCGGCCAGTCGTCTCATGAGTTTTCGCTCTGTTTCCCCCATTTTAGCTTCTTTATGCTTCGTTATCCGTATTTTTGTGGTATCGGGTTGGTCGAATCGAGTCCGAAATGAGTTTGGTGAAGTTTGAGACACTTAGTCTCTTTTAAGAAGGCTTAAGTTGGAAATGTCAACCGGATATTGACTTATGTGTTAGAAGGCTCAGAAGTGAGTTTCGATGGTTCAGTTAGCTTCGGGAAGTAATTTGTGACTTAGGAGCGCGATCGGAATGAGTTTTGGAGTTGTAGAGAAGATTTAGGCTTAAATTGGCGAAGTTGATATTTTGGCGATTTCTGGTTGATAGGCGAGATTTTGATATAGGGGTCGGAATGGAATTTTGAGAGTTGCAGTAGCTTCGTTGTGTCATTTGGGATGTGTGTGCAAAAGTTTAGGTTATTCGGACGAGATTTGATAGACTTTTTGATCGAGAACATAATTTAAGAGTTCTTGGAGTTCTTAAGCTTGAATCCTATGATAAATTGGTGATTGATGATGTTGTGAGCGTTCCGAATTTTTGAACAAGTTTGAACGATGTCATGAGATGTGTTGGTACAATTGGTCTGAAGTTCCGGGAGTTCCGGGTAAGTTCCGGGATGTTTTAGGCCAAAAATCATAGTTATAGCAGGTCCAGAAGGGTTGCAGGCCTCGGAACCCACCCGCGCGGTCCGCAAAAAAAGAAGCGAGGCCGCGGTATGTGCTGTGCGGACCGCACAAAATGAAGTGCGGCTGCGGTAGGTGCTATGCGGAGCGCACAAAATGCAGTGCGGCCGCGGTGGGGAACATTTCACTGGTCCTACTTCGGAAGCTCATATCTTTTGATATACAAGGTATTTTGAGATTATTCAAAAACAAAAGTTGTAGCCCTTCGTGTCTAGTTTCCAGAAAGGTAAAGATATTGCAATTTGGGCATCTGTAGCAAAAGTTATGGCCAAAATACTAAAGCCTGTTACTGTAGAGGAAAACCTGTGCGGCCGTGGTCGATTTTGTGCGGTCCGCGGAGGTGGAAATCTGTGGGGTACTCTATAAATACGAGGTTTTCGAAGTTTTTTCAAGAAATCATTGGGGTAAGTCATTCTAACTCAGATTTGGCTAGAGTACATGAATCTATCATTGAATTCATCATTTAATTCGTGATTTGGGATGTAATTTGGGAAGAAAATAGTGAAATCTTTCAAAAATGTAAAATGATGATTTGAAGGACCAAATGGTATCGGAATTGGATAATTTTGGTATGGTTAAACTCGTGAGGGTATGAGGATTCTAGTTTTGTGAATTTTGTCAAATTCCGAGATGTGGGCCCAGGGGTCAGGTGTGACCAATTTCTAGAATCTTGTGGTAATTCGATTGTGTTCGCTTGGGCTTTGCTCCTTTAGCATATTGTGACATATTCGTTCTGATTTTGGATAGATTCGACGCGCGTGGAGGCTGATTCGAGGGGAAAAGGCATCGCGAGTTAGAGATTTAGCCGGTTCGAGGTGAGTAATGATTGTAAATGATGCCTTGAGTGTTTGAAACCTCAGATTGCACATCGTAGTGCTATATTGAGGTGATGCACACGCTTGATGACGAGTGTGGTGTCGTGCACTGTTGGGGATTGTGACTTGGTCCGTCCCGAATGACTATTTTACCACGTATTTGATTGAAAACTATTTGCTATCATCATTATTTGGGCTGAATACCATATTTGGTCCTAGTGCCAACTATTTGAACCATTCAGGGATTTTTATTGATATTTCCTCACTGTTTTGACTTTATACTTGAACTCAGTCATGTTATTTTCCATTGTTTTACTACTCAGCCATGTTTACTCAGTTTTAATACTTAAATAATATTTTAAATGATGTTTGGGCTGAGAAACACTGTTTTACTATTGCCAAAAAGGCTTGTGATGATTTTTGACTGAGTAAGGCCAGGGGCCTACATTGTGAGGAAACATTGATACTGATTTGAGGCCAAGGGCCTGAGATATGTACGCCACGAGGTGGCTTTATTGATATGAGGCTGAGGGCCTAGATTTGATGCCACGAGATGACTTGGTATTGCGTTTGGGCCATAAGAGGCCCCTCCTGGAGTCTGCACACCTCCAATGAGCGTGAGTACCCATTGTGATGTGAGATTGAGCCCGAGGGGCGGAAATTGTTGATACTGTGCCCGATGGGCGAATTTTTATGTGTTTACTTTATCATAATTGTTTGTCAATTACCTGTTTATTTGTTGTAGAAGTACTTTATTTTGCTTTTCATTGGTTTACTGCTTACAAATTACCTATTTGATTGCTTCATTATAGAATACCCTGTGTATACGTGTTTTCTTACTTTCAGTCATTATTTATCTTTATTACTCACTAAGTTGGAGTACTCACTTTACTCCCTGCACCCTATGTGCAGATTCAGGCGTAGCTGGTACCGCTCCTGAGTGCTGATTCCTCTAGTTTCGGGTGGTTTTTCGGAGACTACGAGGTAGTTGTTGACATCCGCAGCCCCGTGTCTCTACTTCTATATCATTTTACGTTTCCTTTCAAACACTTGTAGTAGTTTATGACTTTAGCAGACTAGTATTATGGTTTAGAGATGCCCGTGACTTGTGACACCCGGTTAAGGCTATGTCGGATTGGACTTTCCGCATTATTATCGATATTTCCGCTATTTAGTATTGTTTAAGTCATGTTTAGACTATTTTTTTATGTTGATTAACTGCTTTAAAAGTTGAGTTGGGTTGAACTGACTGGCCTTGTCTTCACGAGAGGCGCCATCACGACTGGGTTCGGGGTTAGGGTCGTGACATTAGCATAAAAGACTCAAATCCTAATGGGAAGTTCCCGCACAAGGTTAGACAAGATACTTACCTCAAAGATGGCAAACCGATACTCTAAAATGTATTTCTCGGGTGAAAAGACCTCTGAACGGCTCAAATCTAACCAAATTAACTTCAAAGCACAAATAAAACACATAAAAAAACTATTCTGAATCATAAAGTCTCAATCTTTATCAAAAATTCAAAAATCGGTCCAAAAAGTCGACCCCTAGGCCCACCCCTCGGAACTCGACAACTTTTACAAAAAACGAATATCCATTCCAATATGAGTTCAACCATACAAAATTTATTAAATTCCGATATCATGTGGCCCCTCAAATCATGATATTTCATTTTAGGAATTTTCTTCAAAAACCAACATTTTCCTCAACCCAAACCACAAATTAAATGATAAAAATGAAGACAAAATCATGAAATATAATCAATTTTAGTTGAAGAACACTTGCCCAATCGTTTTGCTTGAAAACCCCACAAAGAATCGCCCAAAATCGAGCTCTAGAACTCCAAAAATGGTGAAAATGGCAAACCCTCATAATAGAGTACTATTTATCTGCCCAGGTCTTAAAGCATCGCGAATGCGGAGGAAGTATCGCGTTCGCAAAGAAGAAAAAATGAAGGTGCCAAGGTTGCTCATCGCGAACACGATAGTGCGTCCGCGAACGCGAAGAAGGGAAGTCTGATGGCCCAAAGACTGCTCTTCTTGAACGCGTGAAGTAGTATGCGAACGCGAAGGGTGGGATGGCATAACTACGCGAACACGATGGACAGATGTGAACACGATGAAGGAAGGGACAGAGTTTCGCGAACATGAAGAAGGAAAATTGAGGCGACCTGCAGAGACACTTCGCGAATGCGGAAGGGGCTTCGCGAACGCAAATAAGTATATTAGATATCAGAAACAGCAGTTCAAAAATAAGGAAAAATGAACCGTAGCCCACCCAAAACACACCCCATGCCCCGAGGACCCCGTCCAAACACACAAACAAGTCATATAACCTAACACGGACTCGCTCGAGGTCTCAAATCACATCAAACAACGCTGAAACAACGAATCACACCCATGAATCGAACTTAGGAACTTTCAAACCTTCCAACTTCCAAAACTTGTGCCGAAACCTATCAAATCAACCCGAAATGACGCCCAATTTTGCAGAGAAGTCCAAAATGACATAACGGAGTTGTTCCAACTCTCAAAATCGCATTCTGACCCCGATATCATAAAAGTCAACTATGGGTCAAACTTCTTCATTTTCCAACCTTCAACTTTTTCAACTTTCGCCGAAACGCCTCAAATTACCCTACGGACCACTTAATCTGAATCCGGATGTGCGCCTAAGTCCAAAATCACCATACGAAGCTGTTGAGATCACCCATAACCCATTCCGGGTCCGTTTACTCAAAAGTCCAATTCCAGTCAAATTCTCACAGTTTAAGCTTCCAAAACTAGTTTCCTTCTTCCAATTTGACTTTGAAATATCCGTTAACTAAATTCAACCATGCACGCGAGTCGATACATATATTATGAAGCTGCTCGTGACCTCAAACTGCCGAACCGGACATAATTGCTTAAAACGACCAATCGGGTCGTTACATCCTCCTCCACTTAAACATACGTTCATCCTCGAACGTGCCCAGAATCGTCCCAAAGTCATTGAACCACTGCATGAGCTCACCATAGATACACTCGGGGGTGATTACCCATCACCCAACCTAAGCAGAATTGACAATGCAACTTAACTGAAGGTCTCATCTCCTCCTCAGCCCATAGCCTTAGAACATAACCCAAACCTCAACATCTGAAATTCATCATAGGATCCAAATTTCACGTCATCACAATGCATGAACCTTAACAAGTTGAATCGAGCCAAAATCCAAATCCAAAATACAAGCACATGCTGCTTCACACAACTTAAATGCCCAAAGCAGTAACCTCTGACCACCATAGTTGCTCAAATAACATCCTGGATGTCGGCAATACACTTCACATTGAATATAACCTTGATCCGGACCTCCACATCACCGCTCATGATAAAGAAACATGCGGGAACTCATAGCCGCCCATGAAGACAACAAGTCAAGAAGCTCTCTTGCCCGCCAAGGGCCATCACCCAAATCTTAGCAGAAACACGCTCATACTTCCAAACACTCCTCACCCCCAATACCATAATACTAATCTCAGGTCTAAGAACATCATCTCAGTCAATACAAGCAACCCAACTAACAGCTCATCACTGAACCACACGGATTTTCACACTACAGAATTCGTACATTAAACCAGCAATAACCCAATTATGCAGCACAAATAAGGAAAAACAAAGTATAAGAATTATCTAACGAGTACAACATGTGTAACAACAAAGGTATAGTTTTCATCAAATCATCCCACAGGGGGAAAACACAACACCAAATAAACCCAAGGAAAGGGTATCCCACATAACATCCGCTGCGGCGTGCAGCCCACTCCCAAATTCTCATCAAGCCAAAATGCTCCAGCTCACTGATCATATAAATACTAATATCAAGTACAGTAGAATGCACAAATAATACTGTGGGAAAATGAACGAAAGTGCTAAAACATGAAAGAAGCAAGCACAACTAAGGTGCAATGAGCAAATCAACATCACGAGGGCTGTCTCACCCACATCGCCATAAGGCCTGAACAGAATTACAACATGCGTGGGGAATAATCATACAACCTCACCGCCTAACACAACATAAAAGAGTAGCACATATCATAGGCTAGGGGCACAAATAATATCCATTCTGCCGGATAACATAACCATAATGACGATCTCACATGAGCACACAAACTGGACCTGATACAAGATACATATTCTCATTGAGCTTTCAAATAGCCCCTAACCCAAATCCTGATTATTTCCAAATAGGTAAATATCCTTTCCAGAAATCCACAGCGACCTATCAATCATGCATGCTATTAACTACCTCATCCTCAATGTTTCTTCACAATACGCAAATAGGAAATGGTCCCCATATAAGGGCATCTAGCCCTAAAGTCTCAGGATTACCAAAATTTCCAAACTCAAACTCAACTACGCAAATCAAATGGCCAATATATCACTTTCACCCTATCATTCTGCTAAAGCACTCATATAGAGTTTCTGACCGCGTAACAAAACATGAACCTCGAAAGCCTCAAAACCCAGTAATCACCATACTACCATCCACGCACTGCAAACCAAAACTCAAGGCCCTTTCCAAAAGTGCACACTCCTCACGTATGATAGCCAACAATGCCAACACCCTATTAATTGCTGATATCTATTCAAGAGAAATCCACAATGTACAGCATATTCCTTATGCTTATAATAGCCAGCCGACTCGAGTCGCTGACCAAACCATCGGGAACTCCCGCGAACTGCCCGCACACAACTAAACCATCAGGACTGCACCTCCCCAACTCAACTGAGTCACACAAACCGTCCAATCCAAGGGTGCTACCACAATTGCCAACAGAGAATTCCCATTCAAAAGGACCATTTGCTTCTATTGCTATGCTGACACAACACTACTGAACCTACTCATTTCTTCAAATAGTCGATATGCAATAATTCCCATCAAAGCACCATATACAGATGACCCTAGCATGAACTATGTAGCTCAGAAGCTCATAAACCATCGTATTTCCTCTGAAGCACCCTATCTTGCTGCAACCACAACGAAACCCATGCTGGATAGACCTTTTAAGAATCTGGAGTTGCTCCCCTTGATACTGAAATGTAGATCCATTAATGACATAGAAATACTGTAAGCCCCAACATCATCCCGTGCAATATCTCAGACCCTGGTCATACACAAAATACGAGAACCCACCAATACCATATATACACATACCTCAGGCCAAAACTTATATAAGTCTGACTCTGTAATCTAAATGCCTCTATTGGACTCCTCCACTTGGAGTAAAGCCATAGAAAACAACGTCTCATGATCCGCAAAACTAACCTTCACAGCTCGCAAAACATAATAACAATGTACTCCAATACCACCAACTATTCCCAATCAACACCCACCTCGTGACCTTGCCACAATCACGTCTACTAGTCAACTAATTAAACCTTTCCAAGCTCGCACTCGTCAACCATATGCCGGAAACCATTGCGCCTCCATACGAACGACTGAATAGTCTCTCAATACCCCAGTATCTTCATTCTGGACAACACGTTGAGACAATGTCTGAGCATCCCTAACTCCTTTGTAGTCCGTCTGTAGCATTACGAACCACTGGCGAATAGCAGACACTGGGAGTGTAATATTATACACGAGTGGATGTAAAGGAACATAAGTTATACACTTCGAGCTGAATCAATATCGCACGATAAGGAATGAAAGAAGTGGAATTTCCTAACAGTTCTGTAGCCTCTCGAAGATAAGTACAGACGTCTCTCTACCGATCCGCAAGACTCTACTAAACCTGCTTATGACTCATAGAACATAAGAACCTAGGGCTCTGATACCAACTTGTCACGACCCAAAATCCCTCTGAAGGAGTCGTGATGACACCTAGTCTCTAAACTAGGTAAGCCTAACATTAACTGAGATAATAATTGTATTTGCTAACTTTAAGTTAAATAACTATTAATAAATTACAACTCCAAAAACGGGTGGTACATGTCATAAGCCTTTCTAAGAGTAGTTATACAAAATAAATACATCACTATTCCGAAACAAAGGAACAAATGGAAATAAGCACAAATGAAGGTGACTCTGAGGCCTGCGAATGCTGCAGCAGGTTTACCTTGATTCTCCACCGCAATGACCCGCATAGCTACTACCGATCGAATACCTAGATCTGTACACAAAATGTACAGAAGTGTAGTATGAGCACACCACAGTGGTGCCCATTAAGTATCAAGACTAACCTCTGTGGGGTAGTGATGAGGAACAGTCCAGACACCTACTGGGCAAATAAATTGAATAGGATATGATAATAAACTATCAACCTAAAGATGACAAAGTAATATCAACACCAGGGAAAGAACAACTACAATCAGTAGAAACAATAAAGGGAAACACAGATGGAAACGAAAATAACCAAATAAATTAACACCAACATAGCTGGAACACATACAAGTAAAAAAATGTACTCAAATAAGGAAGGCGATGAGAGTTCAATAAATCATATCATTTCTGATGCACAATTCCAGCCATATCAAACTCGATGTCTCATATCATAACCTCAATTACCAAATCTTTAGCACACCCGACACCTTGTGCCCACATATTTCTATCTCTGTTTGCACAACAACGTTCTCATGTTACTCAGTACATAGGGTTCATAACTAATGCAATTAAGATGTTCAAGGAGTCTCATTTACAAAACATAAAGTAGAGTACAACTTCTAAGCCAATTAGGAACTCGACAAGAAAATATGGAGTTATTTTGAGAAATAATTTGAATAAAGAAAGTAATATTTTTAATTAAAATACAACATCGAATGAATTATTACCTTTAACATGGGATTTAATAAATTAACTTAGTAGAAATTCCCTTCTAAGTAAAATACAACCTCAGACGATTTAAGGGAATTAATTGACTAACTGATTGAATAAAAAAAATAAAACAATTATTGAAATTTGAAGTATTCAAAAATACATATAAATACGGCGAAGTATTGAAAATACTATGGGGTTCCATCACAAAGGATCACAGCAGTAAAGGAATCTGAATAGTTAAAACACTTGAATTGATAATCACAAATAAACACAACAAACAGAAAGTGCACAACATCACCCTTCGTGCTTTATCACTCTTCCTCACCATATGCATAAATAGAAATGTGCACGGCATCACCCTTCGTGCTTTAACTCCCTCATAATCATGGCACAACATCACTCTTCGTGCTTTTACTCTCAATAATGTGGCACGACATCGCCCTTCTTGCTTTTACACTCACAAAATCGGCACGGCATCATCCCTCGTGCATTAATTAACACTCACTCACAATATCATGCACGACATCAACCTTCGTGCTTTACATTCTTCCTCACCCAAACAATAGAAATAATAACATCCCAGCAAAGGAATCAACAATGGAAACAATAACATCCTGGCAAGGGAATCAATAATAGAAACAATAACATCCCGACAAAGGGAATCAACAATAGAAACAATAACCTCCCGAAAAGGGAATCAACAATAGAAACAATAACATCCCGGCAGGGAAATCCACAATAGAAACAATAGCATCCCGGCAAGGGAATCAACAATAACCAATCATGTTTCAACAGTTAGTTTTGCAATATAGATCTCAACTTGAGTCACTACTCAACAATGGTCAATTACCAAGAGAATATCATAAGTCTTGATCAACATGATTAATCGTCAATTTAAGCATGAATAATACATAATAAGAATCACGGAAAAAGCAAGAAGCACAATAACCTTGACAAAACAACAAGACATAATAAGCACGTGATAATTACACCAGTAACCACAACAATTGGACATATAACATATTTGCACGAAGTCATATAAGAACTCTCGATCAAGAAGTATCAAAACAATAAGGAAGGCAATCACTTCAATTAAGACAATTAAGGGTCAAGTAATAAGTAAGAATTAGAGAAAAGCTAACAACATCATATGGAGCATATAGAAGTAATTTAAGCAATTAGGAAACTCAATCATAACGGAATACTTTCCGCAAAGTGAACATAAGGAACTAAGAACCCTAAAGGAAAATTTCCCATAAATAAGTCCGAGCACACACTCATCACCTCGCGTGCACGGACTACAATTAGTATAGAAGACTCAAATCCTAAGGGGACGTCCCCCACACAAGGTTCGGCAAGATACTTACCTCAAAGATGACAAACCGATACTCTAAAATGCATTTCTCGGGTGAAAAAACCTCCGAACGGCTCAAATCTAACCAAATTAACTTCAAAGCACAAATAAAACACATAAGAAACTATTCTGAACCATAAAGTCTCAATCTTTAACAAAAATGCAAAAATCGTTCCAAAAGTCCACCCTTGGGGTCGCACCTCAGAACCCGACAAATTTTACAAAAACCAAATATCCATTCCAATATGAGTTCAACCATAAAAAAATTATTAAATTCCGATGCCATTTGGCCCCTCAAATCATGATATTTCATTTTAGGAATTTTTTCAAAATCCAACATTTTCCTCAACCCAAATAACAAATTAAATGGTAAAAATGAAGACAAAATCATTGAATATAATCAATTCTAGGTGAAGAACACTTACCCAATCGTTTTGCTTGAAAAACCCACAAAGAATCGCCCAAAACCGAGCTCTAGAACTCCAAAAATGGTGAAACTGGCAAACCCTCAAAATAGAGTACTATTTATTCTGCCCAGGTCTTAAAGCATCGCGAACGCGGAGGAAGTATCGCGTTCGTGAAGAAGAAAAAATTAAGGTGCCCAGATTTCTCATCGCGAACACGACAGTGCGTCCGTGAATGTGGAGAAGGGAAGTCTGATGGCCCAAAGACTGCTCTTCACGAATGCGTGAACTAGTACGCGAATGAGAAGGGTGGGATGGGATAACTACGCGAACGCGATGGACAGATGCGAACACGATGAAGAAAGGGACAGAGCTTCGCTAACGCGAGGCGTGTTACGCGAACGCAAAGAAGGAAAATTAACCCGGAATGATG
This sequence comes from Nicotiana tabacum, assembly GCF_000715075.1. Classification (NCBI taxonomy): domain Eukaryota; kingdom Viridiplantae; phylum Streptophyta; class Magnoliopsida; order Solanales; family Solanaceae; genus Nicotiana; species Nicotiana tabacum. The sequence continues at coordinate 218,039,532 of NC_134101.1, read as the reverse complement.
CCAAATTTGTAGACAAGTCCAAAATGACATAAAGGAGTTGTTCCAACTCTCAAAATTGCATTCTGACCCTAATATCATAAAATTCAACTATGGGTCAAACTTCTCCATTTTCCAAGCTTCAACTTTTTCAACTTTCGCCGAAACGCCTCAAATTACCCTACGAACCTTCAAATTTGAATCCGAACGTGCGCCTAAGTCCAAAATCACCATACAAAGCTGTTGAGATCACCTACAACCCATTCTGGGGCTGTTTACTCAAAAGTCCAATTCTAGTCAAATTCTCACCATTTAAGCTTCCAAAACTAGTTTCCTTCTTCCAATTTGACTCTGAAGAATCCGTTTACTGAATTCAACCATGCACATGAGTCGATACACATATTATGAAGCTGCTCGTAACCTCAAACTGCCAAACCAGACGCAATTGCTCAAAACGACCAGTCGGGTCGTTACATGAAAACTCGATGCGACTTGAAATGATTGGGAATTTCTCAAAAATGCTTAAGTATTCTTAGATGATGCTTTTGTTGAGGGTAACATTTTGGTAGGTTTTGAATTTTATTTGAAGGCCTTATGTTTTTATAATAGGCTTCAAATGTCTCCGAGCCATTTTTTATCGCGGCATTAGCCTTTCGAGTTTAGGCACTTCCTAATATGCTTTGTGCCTCCGGCTTTTGATAACCTGAGATGCTCGTACTTATTTCAGATTACAGTCCTCGAGTGGGGGTAGTCCTTTGGGTTTGGATAAGGGTGGCCCTTAGACTCAGTAGTCCTCGGGTAGGGATAGCCCTTAGGCTCGATATTTTTAAGAAGCAAACACGCGTATTAGCAAGGTAGAAACTTTCTTTCATTTTGATGTGTAATGTACAAGATTGTAAGCATGTAAAAGCTTATATTATGGCTAAGGTGGCCTATGCGGGCATGGTTCACTTGACCGTTTGGCCATTACAATAAATCCTAACCACTGAGCCTAGACTATTCAAGCACAAAGTTTCCTTTTTCGCTAAATAATTTTGACCCTAGAGTAATGGCCCCCAATATTCGAGGTTAATCTCGAAAGGGCTCGAATACTGTTGATGAGACTATTGACTCCGATTTAAAACTGGCCTTCGATTCTAAGTTAGCACAATCTACTATTGCCTCGTTAAAAACCTTGCCGAAAAATCCATTTGGGAGTAAATCGATTCAAGGGAAAAAGAGTGCAACGCGTGCTTTCAAAGTTACTAGTCGTACTTCCCCTTGCCATTGCCTGCAAGCATTAGTCTGATTTGTAATATTATAAAAAGGTAGATGAGAACGTAACTTAGCAATAATATCGCCTTAAGTGTGCCACATTCTAGTTGTTTGGTAATTGTATGTTGTTTCCTTCTTCGAGTTTGTATGAGACATTGCCAATAATTTCGATGACTCGATATGGTCCTTCCCAATTCGGTCCCAGCTTCCCTTTGTTCGGGTTCTGGCTGTTCAGTGTACTTTCCTTAACACTAAGTCCTCGATATTGAAGTGTCAAATGTTGGTTCTTCGGTTGTAATATCTCTCTATCCGCTATTTCTGGGTAGCCAACCGGACTAGGGCCATCTCGCATCTCTCATCCAATAGTTCCAGGCTCGTACTCATGGCCTCACTATTTAATTCTTTGGTCGCATATCAGAACCTGAGGATCGGTTCCCCTAGCTCGACCAGTATTAGTGCTTCGGCACTATAGAACAATAAAAACGGAGTGGTCCCGTTGCTATATTTGGAGGTTGTACGGTATGTCCACAAGACTTCAGGCAGAATTTCCTTCCATTTTCCTTTGGCATCAGTTAACATTTTCTTAAGGTTTTAAAGTATGGTCTTGTTCATAGACTCTGCCTATCTGTTCCTACTAGGGTGATAGGATGTTGACATGATCTCTTTTGATCTTATGGTCCTCAAAACATTTGCTTACTTGGTTGCTTACAAACTGTATTGTCACAGACTATCTCGGTTGGTATACCGCACCGGCATATTATGTGGTCCCAAATGAAGTCGATGACTTCTTTTTCCCGAACCTTCTCGAATGCTTAAGAGCTTCGACCTATCTAGAAAAATAGTCAGTCATGAATAATATAAATTGAGCCTTACCAGGTGCCCACGATAGTGGACCAACAATGTCCATTCCCCATTTCATGAATGGCCAAGGCGACAAGATCGAGTGTAGTAGCTCTTCGGGCTGATGAATCATCGGTGCGTGCCTTTGGCATTCGTCACATCTTCGTACAAAGTCCCTTGCATCTTTATTCATATCGATCCAGTAATAGCCGGCCCTGATTATCTTCCGTATAAAAGACTCTGCCCTGAATGGTTTCTGCAGGTGCCCTTGTGAACTTCTCTCAATACGTATTCAGTGTCTCCTGGCCCCAAAATATGGCGAGTGGGCCATCAAACGTTCTTTTGTACAAAGTGCCTTTTGATATGCTAAACTTGGCCGCCTTCATGCGCAGAGCTCTCGATTCTTTAGGATCTGAGGGCAACTTCCTAGTATTCAAGTAGTTTATATGTTTATTTCTCTAGTCCCAAGTCAGACTTGTTGAGTTTATTTCGGCATGGCCTTCTTCCACTACCAATTTCATAAGTTGTACGACCGATCCTGAGCTAAATTCATTGTCATCGACCGATAATCCTAAGTTAGCCAGAGCATCGGCTTTACTATTTTGATCCCGGGGTACGTGTTGTAGGGTCCATTCCTTGAATCGATATAGCGTAATTTTTCCAAGTACCTTCGCATTCATTCCTTTTTTACTTCGAATGTCCCATTGACTTGATTTACCACAAGGAGGGAGTCGTACATAGCTTCAACCACTTCAGCCCCTAGGCTTTTAGCCAGTTCGAGACTTGCAATCATGGCCTCATACTCGGCCTCATTGTTAGTCAATTTTACAGTTCTAATGAATTTCCTAACTACACTACCCGTAGGTGGTTTCAACATGATGCCGAGCCCAGACCCCTTTACATTTGAGGCACAGTCCGTAAAGAGGGTCTAGATTCCCGAGGAAGTCCCCAAGCTAACAAAAATTCTTTTTTGACTTCGGGTACCAAGGCCAGCATGAAGTCGACCACAAAGTATGCCAAAATTAGAGATTTGATGGCAGTCCATGGTCGATATTCGATATCATACCCACTAATATCTACGACCCATTTGTCCAAACGGCCTGAGATCTCGGGTTTATGCATTATGTTCCTTAACGGGTAAGAAGTTACAATGCATATGGGATGGCATTGAAAGTATGGTTTCAACTTCCTGGATGCGTTTAGTAAAGCTAGCACCAATTTTTCTAGGTGGGGGTACCTTATTTTGGCCTTGCCTAGAGTTCTACTAACATAATAGACAAGAAATTGTGTACCTTCCTCTTCCCGGACTAAGACTCCACTTATCACTATCTCGGATACCGTTAAGTACAGGTATAACTGCTCGTCTGTCTTTGGAGTATGGAGCAAGGGTTGACTCGAAAGGTACCACTTTTGAGTTCTTCCAAAGCCTGATGGCACTCCGGGGTCCGCGAAAAGTTTATTTTTTTATTCAATAACGAGAAGAACCGATGGATCTTATCGAAAGACCTCGATATGAATTGGCCCAGGGCAGCTATGCGCCTAGTTAGCCTTTGAACGGTCTTGACATTATCCACCACAGTGATCTCTTCTATAGCTTTGATTTTGTCGGGATTGATCTCGATCCCCTGGTTGGACACAATGAATCCGAGGAACTTTTCGGAACCGACCCCGAATGCACATTTCTTTGGAGTCAGCTTCATATTGTATTTCTTCAGTATGTTAAAAGTTGCCTGCAAATGTTTCAAGTTGTCCTCTGCTCGCAAGGACTTAACTAGCATGTCGTCAATGTAAACCTCCATTGATTTTCTTGTTTATTCTTCGAAGATTAAGCTTACTAGGCGTCGATAAGTGGCATCAGCATTTTTTAGTCAAAACGACATTAGGTTATAATAATAGGTGCCGAATTTAGTGATAAAGGAAGTTTTTTTTATCGTCGGGTCTATCCGGATTTGGTTGTACCCTGAGTAAGCGTCGAGAAAGCTGAGTATCTCATGCTCGGCCGTTGCATCAATCATTGATATCATCCAAGTCACACCTCTATTTGAGGATATGAAATGGTCGATTACAATAATAATACCCAACAAGGAGTCGGGATCGAATCCACAGGGAGCTGAGATGGGAATTAGTAGTATATATTTGGATTGAGCACGTAAAGTATCTAGATTGCACTTTCACAAATATGGTTTTATTTTTACTTCTAAAATTACGCTAAGAATTACAATTCTAAAGATACAAAACTAGAGAATATTGTTTTTGGATGTTTTTCAAAGATATAAAAAGGCATAGGGTTATGACCTTCATCTAGGTGTTTGCCTAAGGGGTTGTAAACTTTAAAACTTGCTTTGTTGGTCGGGGTGTATTATAGCTATCAAAACTCAAGTACCCACTCAATACCTCTCGGTAAGAGAGTGATTTTGCCCAATTTGACTTTCTCAAGTCTAAATGGGTATTGAACCATACAGTTGATAAAATGCTCAAGTCGGGTTTTACTATCTCTAGGTTCAACTCTTTAATGGAGAATATCAGTCTCTTGATTTTATCCCAAATTCTTGTTAGCCAAGTTTTCCTAAATTAAGTCTCTCTTTCTCAAGTAGAGACCAAATCAAATAGACATGAACTAATGTTTGAAACCATTAATTCTAACACTAAAAGCAAGAACAAGACTAAATAATAAATACCCAACCATAAACAAACCATAAATTAAACACCTATTAGGTTTACACACTAGGGTTTGGTCACAACCCTAGTTAGAAATCTAGCTACTCATAATGGGTACTGAAGAAAATAGAGATGAAAAGATGATAAAACTCATATTGAAAGATTAAGAGATAAAAATCCAATATTAAATCACCAAAATAAGCTAAAGTTGCCTAAAGAAGCAAGGAAAAATAGCCACAGAACTTTCAACATTCAAAACTTGACCTAAATTCGTGAAACTATTCTATTTAAACAAAGCTGAAAATTTAGGATAAAAATACCCTTTCGGAGGTTCTACGGCCGCAATTAAGCATATTTCATCAGTTTTCAAGAATACAATTAAACACTTTTGGACTAAAATGAAAGTTAAAAGGCCCTAATAACTAGTTAAAATCCCCACTTATCAACTCCCCCAAACTTAAGCTTTTGCTTGTCCTCAAGCAATAAAGTAATTCCTACCTCCACATGTTAAGAGCTATTCCAGCTAATCTAAGGTGTATCAAACATACATAAATTGGGACCAACAATTATCCACAACCCTTAAGAATTATCAACAAGGAAATGATTTGAAGTTTTAACCACAAATAGTTCTAATGTGACATTTGAGCATCAAGAGTTAACTTTATTCATCAAGGAAGCTCGCTCTTTCATGTAGGTCATTGTGGATCCCAAACTCCTTCTCTTCTACTCTCCGTTAGCATACCTCACTTAAGAATGTTGCACTCAATTCAAGGATTTGTGAAAAGTTCGCTCATCTCTCTCAAAAGTATATCACAAGTATGGCTCTAAGTACCCCTCATGTAAATCACCACTAATATAAGTTCACTCAGCTTGAAATCACGTAGGGCTTTTTCGGAATGTAATGAAGTATTTTGTACTAAGGTTGGATGAGTTGGAATAGAACGGGTTCATCTTTCTTTAAGCACTCCATTTTCTCTTTTTGGCTCATGTTTTGCTGCCTTTTTGAGGCACTTTCTTTTTCCTTAGGGGAACTAGAGAGACTTAACATCACTCTCTTTTGGTCTTGATGTTCATTTTCTCCTTCATTGTTTTCTCCATGCTTTGCATCGTTGCTTTTCTTTGAATTCCTTCAACTCTTCAACTTATTCACTATCTTTTTGCTTTTTTCTTTTTTTCTTTCTTTCTTTTTCTTTTTCTTTGCCTTTCCTTTTCTTCATTTATTTTCTCTTTTTGTGCCTTGATACCACTTTAAAACTTCTCGTCTCTCCCCCAAACTTATGTTTTAGCCAATTGTTTCTCAAGAGTGTTAAGGAAAGCTGGGGTGCTAAGAGAGGGTCACTAAAAACGGGTAAAGGCTTGTGACGTGGTTATCGAACGAGAAATGTCTTAGGCTCAAATGGGTTGACTAGGGATAGCAACATTGGTGGGCCATAGAAAATTTCAAGCGGGTCAATGAGAGCCTATAATCACTTCTCAAGACAAGCAAAACTTAAAATTTTGCCTAGAAATAGATTCGGGCAAGTTCTAGACCATTCGCACGGGTACTTGGACTTGCAACAAAACATCTCACCTCTCACACAACTGGATTGTTAAAGAGGATAGAGTCGAGGACCCACAAATACCATATTCAAGATTGAATATCACTAATGGTTCGACTAAACCACTCGATGATTGCTTAAGTCTACACAAGAGTCAAAAGGTCACCAAATAGAGCTATTCTTTCCAAGAACTTGTTTTTAATCTTAAGCACGTAGTTAAATGTGTTGGTACCAAGTGAAGCATTCTTGACTCTTCTAGATCGACTCAATTGGGTCCTCTTATTCATTATTACTACTATTTTTTACCTAAATATCAAAAACGGACTCAATCTCTTAAGAAGGTTGTCACGCCATCCATCGTTGGGAAGAGTCACCTGGTTCACACAAAAATCACCTTTGGAAAGAACCGTGGTATTAAGAAAATCGAATGCTTATTTATTACTTAAACATGAAAAGAAACTACTAAATTAAAAGAAGCTATTAAAGTAAATAAGAAGCTATTAGACTAAACATTGATTACTAAGAAAACAAAATAAAGAAGCTATAAAGTAAACTACTGAAAGCATAAATGAATATAAAAAATGAGAGAGGAAGAAAGATAATGTATATCAATAGAGAGAGAGAAAAGAATATGTACATAATGAAAATAAAAAGAGAATGTTATCCGTTATTATAGGCCAATGTCAAATGTCAAATCAAATAAACTCCACCCCCCACCCCGAATAAGAATAAGCATTGTCCGCAATGCTTAACAAAATAAAAACAAGGAAGGGAAAGAGTAGAGAGGACTCCTTATGTGGTCTCCATGTCCATAGTAGCATCACTTCCCTCAGGCTCTTCTAACTGGATCTCATCATGCTCTGCTCGAGGTGTATCTGAGTTAGTAAATATCTATAGCACTGGCTCAGCAGTGTGGGCAGCGAGGTCTGGCTCCTTAGACTGGTCAGTTGGTGCCACTAGTGCTGATGGTGCTGCTGGGTCTGCTGGTGCTGCTGGAGCTGTCTCCATCAGCAAGTCAAACGGAAGGCCTCCAGCAGCTGCTATAAGCACGTGATTTTTGACCCTCCCCGAGAATTTTCACATTTTTAGCGTGAATATGTGAAATTGTGTCCAATATAACTATTTTAACTATTTTTACTTTATTTCGTTGCAAAAAGAAAAATTTCAAAAAAATATATATATAAATTTTAGTTTATGTATCTCATAAACTTGAAAAAATACAAAAATTGCACTTTATTTTTGTACTTTATATAATTTCGAAAATTACAAAAAATAGTTTTATTAATATTTTGTAGCTATTTTAAACCTTGAAAAATATTTAAAAAGATATAGTTTTGTTTAAATACTAGTCTTATTTTTGGTAGTTATTTTACTTACATAGGACTAGTTAAGCAACGTGTTCCTATTTCTCGGGTCCGGGCAAAAGAATAATATTCGGGTTCAAACTACCCGGTTTTAGGCCTAATTTTCGGACCTAGCCCGTAATAAACCGTGTCCAGGACACATGGGGAACCCCACCACGCGTGGGGAACATATGCCTCGAACCCCACCACGCGTGGGGCTCATTTTTCTTGACAAGCCCATGCTAAATACACGGACAAACACAAAGAAAAGGAGGATTTTTGAATTTGGAAAAGGACTACTGTTCAATCTTCTTCTTCAACAAGAAGAAGAAGAAGAAAACCCTACGAGCTCACTCCTCCATTACTACCAAAAACCAACCCTTCCACCACCCAAAACCACCATAAACAACACCTCCATCACCACCCGTCACCTTCCCCGGCACCCCTACGGTCACAAACCCTCCCCGACGCCGGAACAACAGCTTCCCTCCCGTCACAGCCTCACAGTCGACGAAACCAGTCCCAAAACCAGCGTCAAACTCAGCGAAACCACCTCCTTCATCACCCAAACCAGTCGAAAACCCTATTCCAAACACCAACACCAAACAAGCCTGTTCGTCGCCCCCAGCTGCTGGAACCACCGGAGCCCCGTCGAGACCCACCACTGTTTCCGCCTCCTGCTGTCCACCATCGCCACCAGCTTCCAACCAGCCCCCATGACCATTTCTCCTCCCCCATCGTAACCAAAAACCATTGTCGCCCCAGCTCCCTCTCCGCCTCTCGACCCTACTGTCGAATGCTTGCCCCGACGACACCAGCCCCCTCATCATCATTTTCCGGTCGACAACCACCCAACCCAGCTCCTTACTCGCATCCAAACGACCCCTTTCTGTGGCATGTCCTCGAGCTAGCCTACTGCGTCGCAAAACCCAACAGTAGCAACAGTTTCGGTCCAAGCTTTCTATTTCATCGAGGTCGTCTTTGGTCGTCTTTGGTTCGTTGAGGTCCGGTACGTTGAGCTTGACGTCGAGGTTCCGTCGTTCCGTTATTGGAGAGGTGTCCGACAGTTGTCGGTCCAGTTGGTTGTTGTTCTTGCTTCAAACAGGTGCATACACATTTCCAAACTTGTTATATTTGCTTAAATGGAATGAAATGATATGGATTTCCTATGTACTGTTTGTGTATTGGATTTGTTGAATATCGGATTTCCTATTCTGAAAGGGATTAATTACTTAGTTTGTCTTAATAGTTGTTTATACATGTGGTAGTAATGTTAAAATTTTCGTAGAATTTTAATTCCGCAGAAAAATACACGCTTCATCAAATGAGTTCAATTTATAACCCATGAGCTTGTGAAGTAGCAAAAAAGAAACGTAGTTATTTTTAGTCTTGCCCTTTTTCTAAAATAAAAAAAGAAAATAAAATAAAATAAATAAATAGAAAACGAGACTAGCTTCGCCAAATAAAAATGTACAGATTGCGAAGCCCTCTAAATGTATATATTAAATACTTAGATTCCGGGACGGGCCGTTTAGCAAATTTCACGGCCCTACCCAAAATAATAACGCGCTAGTTGCTTTAGGCGCGACTTTAATAATAATTTAATTCTCCCTAAACTCGGGTGCACATTTATGTGACCCAAATCCAAATCTCAACGGAGTCGAAATATGTCTCTAGTCACGGGCGCATTGATTGTGGCGTGGCCCGAGATGCATTTCCATGACGTTGCAAATTACTTTAAAAAAATAAGAACGAGATGAGCCTCGCCGAATAAAAATACAAATTGCGAGGCCCTCAGTAAATACTTATTTTAAATTACTTAGAATTCAGGAGGGCCGCTTAGTGAATTTCGTGGCCTTCCCAAAATAATAACGCGATAGTCTCTTTAGGCGCGTGTTTAATAATTTACTTTCTTAAGCTCGGGTGTGCATTTCATGCGACCCAAATCCAAATCTCAAAACATCAAATAAAATGCGTTCCGGATTGTGGGTGCATTTCAGGTGACGCAGTCCAAAGACGTGTTTTAAGCGATGTTCACATTCTTGTAAAAACAATAATAATAAAGCGGTTAAAAGTCAAAATTTGCACATAAGTTCATACTTGTATAAAATCAGATAAATAAGCCAAATATAACAGTTGAGTGACCGTGCTAGAACCACGGAACTCGGGAATGCCTAACACCTTCTCCCGGGTTAACAGAATTCCTTATCTAGATTTCTGGTACGCAGACTGTAATATAGAGTAATTATTTTCCTCGATTCGGGATTAAAATTGGTGACTTGGGACACCCTAAATCTCCCAAGTGGCGACTCTGAAATAATTAAACGAATCCCGTTTCGATTGTCCTTTAATTGGAAAAACTCCCCCTGCCCCCTCGGGCGCGGAAAAAGGAGGTGTGACAGCTCTGGCGACTCTGCTGGGGATGATACCCAGAACCACTGGTTCAGGGTTAAGAATTTGAGCTTAGATAAATTGTTATATTTGGCTTTATCTGATTTTTACATGTTTTGAGCCTAATGTGCTAAATGCTGCTTTTACCGCTTTGATATTACTTGAACTGTACATATAAATTGTGCTGAAACCTTTCTCTCCTTACCTCCGGGGAGAAGCTCGCTGGACGAGACTCCCTTTTCTGTTAGTGTCAATACCTGAAATAAGAAAGAGGTCGGACAAGTTACAAAGCTGGACGATCTCGCGGGTCCCCGGTACGTAGCCCCCTCCCCGGCTCGAGTTGTCCGCTCGGGGACACAGTCTAGAACGTATACCCAGGTTATAAACCCAGTATGACAAAACCGCTGCTGGAAATTAAACCCAGAACCACTGGTTCAGGGCTCAAGGATTCAAGCTTAGAATAATTGTTATATTTGGCTTTATTATCCGATATATATTGCATGTTTTGACATAACATACTAAATGTTGTCTTTTACCACTTTGATATTATTTGAACTGTATATAAACTGTGCCGAAACCCTTCTCTTCTTACCTCCGGGGATGTGCTTACTGGTTGAGACTCCCTATTCTGTTAGTGTCATACCCTAAATAAAAGAGGCTCGGAAAGTTTCTAAGCCGGCTGGCCTTTTGGTTCCCGGAAAGGAGCTCCTTCCTCAGCTCGAGTTGTCCACTCGGGTACACTGTCTAGAACACCGACCCAGGTTTTTTGAACCTAGTATAACAAAGCCACATGCCGGATCCCTAGTAGGAACGTTTATTTGCATCATGTGCATTTGACTTAGGGGACTCAACATAGGGGTTGAGTCCGTCTAGGACAAGCAACCTGAAAATAATAGACAATCTTTTGGCATCCTATGTGCTACATGTTGTATTTAGTCAAGGGCGTATGGGTCATTTGGTCATTTCCAGCATGATGTTATTTTAATCAAAGCATGGGGAACATTTGTGGAATCCAAGAAGCCTTGGAATTCCCTATGTCCCCCACGCTTGCTTTTGGGAAAGGACATGGGGAACATTTGTGGAACCCAAGAAGTCTTGGAATTCCCATATGTCCCCCACGCTTCATATGTTGGGAAAAGCGCATGGGGAGCATTTGCGGAATCCAAGAAGTCTTGGAAATCGTTATGTCTCCCATGCCACATTTTTGAAAGAAATAACAAATATAAAAAAATAAAATACAAATAAAAACAAAGCATGAAAATTCAAAAAAGATTTTGTATGTTGTCATCATTTTCCACATATAAGAAAATCGTGAAAAAGGAGAAAATAACAGCATAGAAGTCCGAGTAGAGTCGAAACTCTGCCGAAATTTTGAAAATGAAAAAATGTCTTGTTAGTTTGTTATATTAAAAGCAAAGGAAAAATAAAAAAAAATCATCATTGTTCTGTCTGTTTTTTTTTATAAAAAAATATAGAAAGAAAATAGTTTGTTTTGCCATAAAATGAAAAAAAAAAGGGTTCTGTTTTAAAATGGATTTTTATTTATTTATCTGTTTATGAAAATGTCAAAATAAAAATAAGAATAATAAAATAAAAAGAGTTGAGCATTGAAAGTAGTTTTACTATTTGTTGCAAATATATATATATATATATATAAAAAATCCAAAACGTTTTTCTTTATTTCCAAAATTTGGATTATTTGTTTTGAAAATTGGGATTCTAAAAACTTTTGGTAAGACAAATGTTCTTGCAACAGATAAAGATATATATATACATATTTTGGAAATAAAGAAAAACTTTTTGGATTTTATATATATATATATATATATTTGCAACAAATAATAAAACTACTTTCAACGCCCAACTCTATAAAATAGATAAAAAAAAATCCGAAAATATTTTGATTCTTCTAAAGAAAATTCAAAATTCAAAAAAAAAAAAACATTTTAGAAGCATTTCTTATATTAAAGGTAAAATTCCGAAAAAATATCTTCTTCTTTTCTTTAGAATAAAAAAAAACGAAAATTCAAAAAAATATTAGTCTTTCTTTTAAAAAGAAAATCAATCAAAAAATAATATTTCCTTGCTTCTTTTAAAGTAGTTCTTTTAAACGAAAATTCAAAAAAAAGTTAGTTCATCTGCTTATTATTATTTGCCTACTTATTCTTATTTGCCCGAACTACGCGGGTTTGATTCTCACCGGATGTGAGATACGTAGGCAACCCTCATCGGGTCCAACCCCACCTTTTGCTAAAAAAGCCAAAAACAAACAAATAATGAAAAAACAGGTCAAGATTATTTTTCATAAATAAGTCGGGTGATGTCCAACTTCCCCTTTTGCAAAAAAGGACGCCGAAAGGCTGACTTTGCATAAACAGCCACCTTTGGGTCATTTTTTAGGACTTGGTCCAGTTGACCCCCACAACCTAAAAATCTTCGTCCCCGAGACGTTGAAGGGCCGTGTTTGCAATATTGACTTTTCTAATTCAAAAAACGATAAAAAGAGTCATAAATAAGTCAGGTGATGTTGTTTTGTCATAAATAGCCGAATGTTCTCGAAAGGGACGCCGGAAGGCTGACTTTGCATAAATAGCCACCTCCGGGTCATTTTGAGTTGACCCACACAACCTTAAAAAAGCTTCGTCCCCGAGACGCTGAAGGGCCATGTTTTGCAACACCAAGTTTTTATTATAATTTCAAAAAAAAAAAAGTCGACGGTCAGGTGAATACCGTTTGAATTTTGTCATAATAAGCCGAGCCAGCTTCGGCCGCGTCTTAAACCGTTCTTGCCGAAGTAGCCTTAGAGTATCTGTCAGTTGTCGAAAGGTTATTTTCGTAAAAGAACGGACAAGTTTGTAAAAGTGTCATAAAATAATCCTCCCCGCCCTCAAAATTCATGTGAGATTTGGAAGGGGCCACATTGGCATGAAATAACCATTTGGTTGCATTTGTCGAACAGAGAAAGGGAGTTAGCCTTTTGTTTTTGAGTTTATAAATCTTTGATTAAAATAGGCGGGTTGTTTGATTTTCAAGTTGGTAGGTCATCTTTAAACCTTTGAAACCCAGTTTATTTTAATATGAAAAGTGAAAAGAAAAAAAATGTTCATCATTGTTTATCTTTTATTGGTCCGAACTACGCAAGGTCTGATTCATGCGGGGGCATGATACGTAGGCAATCTCCATAAGATTCGACCACAACAAAAAATAAAAAATAATAAATAAGAAAAAATTTTGAAAAAGAGAAAAAAAGAGAAAAGAAAAAAAATGAAAAATCTAAAGAAAAAGAAAATACAAAATATAATAAAATACAGGGGTTCCCAAAGTACTTCAAAGGGGAAATAAGCAAGCCGGGATGACGCATGTTGTTTGAAGCAGGGATGACGCATGTTGTTTGAAGCAAAGCATATTAGAAACGGTTAACTGCCTAGGGGCATTGCATCCTCAATGTGTTGTTATCAAATCTGTTACACTCTAAACGCTAACAAGTTTGTTATTTTCCGAATCTCAAACAGTTAGTTGTTAAAGAATTCTGGCAACACACCCTTACCAAACTAGATCCAAAGGACCGATAACAACAGGCATGACTACTTCAGAGAATAGTACCGAGGAAGAAAGGCCGATGAGCCAGTTGTTAAAGGAAGCGATGGGAAAGATAGAAAGGATGAGACTAGATATGAATGCAATGCAGCTAGCTCTAGCCAAAGCACAAAAGAGCCCTGAGCCATTGGGGCACATGCCGGAATACCCTCACTCCGGCCCTTCAACAAGCCTCCCAAATCCCCGTTACCATCAAGAAAGAAGCCCTCATTATTCCCAGGCTCTACCACCCCATCAACCTCTCCCCACACCCGATATTCCCACTTTTGTGGGACCCACAGCAGCCCCCTTGCACAGAACGACCAGTGAGCCATTGTTTCAGGCTCACGATACGCAATACTATCCCCCTGAGCCTGCATTCCATGCCCCCGAACCACATGCTTACAATCCACACTTGGAGGTACCGGCAGAGATCGAAAAACCGGTTAAATCCCCTGAACAGGATGAGGTGTTGAGAAAGTTCAAAAGCCTGGAGCGGTCCTTCAGGAGCCTGCACGGTTTGGGCAACCAGGTCAGCGTGGCCTACAAGGATCTATGCCCTTTCCCGGACGTCCAACTCCCGGCCGGGTTCAAGATGCCTAAATTTGATTTATATGAAGGGCACGGTGATCCCATGGCGCATTTGCGGGGATTCTGTAGCAAAATGAGAGGGGCAGGTGGCAAAGATGAGCTGCTGATAGCTTATTTCGGCCAAAGTCTGAGTGGATCGGCACTAGAATGGTATACCAGGCAGGATTCCAGCAGATGGTACACTTGGGATGATCTGGCGCAGGCTTTCGCAGGTCATTTTCAATACAATCTCGAGATAGTCCCTGACCGTCTCACATTGCTGAGGACTGGAAAGAAGCCTGGGGAAAGTTTTCGTGAGTTTGGTTTCCGCTGGAGAGAACAAGCGGCCAGAGTTGATCCTCCCATGAAAGAGGGAGAAATGGACTACTTCTTGCAAACACTTGATCCAACTTACTTTGGTCACTTGGTGACAACGGTTGGGAAATCCTTCAATGAAGTGGTAAAGATAGGGGTCATGATAGAGGAGGGCCTACGGTCTGACAAAATCCTAAATTACTCAGCGCTCAAGGCAACGACCCAAGCTATTCAGAGCGGCGCGAGAGGTGTGCTCGAGGTCGCATCAGTCGAAGCAGGTACTGGGTCCAAATTCAGAGGTCCTTCCCCTCACTACCAGCCCAGGCCCCACACTCCATACAACCTTCCACAACCCTACTATCCACCATTAGAGCCACTCTTTTCAGACCATCATGCCCAAGCCTGCCCCCGAGCTCCATATAATCCGCCTCAATATTATCCTCCGAACAAGGTCCGGTCGCAGGTTCAACCATCAGGTCACCCCCGCTGGCGAGAGCCAGCACCACGTAATGCATTCTTGCCTTCACAATGTTTTCGAGCACCCAACGACCCTAGAAAACAGGGGCATGGGGGAAAACAAAGGCAAGGAAACAATTTCACGCCAATTGGGGAGTCCTACGCAAGTTTGTTTGAAAAGCTAAAGCTTTCAGGACTAATTGAGCCGCTCCTTGGCTATACTCCAGATCCATATGCAAAAGGGTTCAATCCTGCTGTACGATGCATGTACCACTCTAATGTCCAAGGACATAGCATTGAAGATTGTCGTTCTTTGAAAAAGGAAATCGAAAGAATGATTCAGGAAGGGGCAATTGTGATCGACGACAGTGACAGGGAGCAGGCGAATCATCTTGAGAACTTGTTGATTGATGTTGATAATACTGAAGTTGGGGATGGTCTTGGCAATGTTGATATAGAGCTCAATGGCTAAAATGTCATGCTTTGCAGTTGGAAGATACTCCATTTTGGGTCAGCCGGAGATGCCGTGCTTGGATAGTTGGAAAGACACTCCATTTTGGGTCAACCAGAGAGGATCTTTGATGGTCTATTTTGTTGTCATTTCCGTTGTTCGGATTATTAGGGTTGTAGTTCGGATTTGTTTTGTGTCAATGACTTTCCGCTTATTTTTCCGTTTTGTCATAGCGGTTTGTTTAAGTTTTGTCCAAGTTGTCTAGGATTTTATTCCGTTTTGCTTTGTTTTTAAAACCATTTGTTCAGTCCAATGCAAAAAAATTCAGTCTTTGATTATTCCCAGTCATCTTTCTATTTAGTCATTATGTCATTTTTATTCAGCACTGATTCTAGTGACACGACATGCGCACACAGTTTGGGCCTAGTCTTTAAAGTTAATCATAAAACCCCAGAAAGGCGATCAAACCATTTAAAGAAGATAAGGACGGTTTGAGACTATTTGGAGCCCGAGTCATGTGGAACTGGGACAAGTTAAACACAAAGAAAACCGTTAAAGAAAGATTCCCCTAAATTGGCATGAGGGTCGTTCATAATAATGAGGATGAGAGTGTCGCCCAACGGTGTTTTAGAAGTGACAAGTGAACAAACAGATGTTGAATATAATTGTCAAGTCCGGCACCATCGGAAGAGACTATAAATCTATTGTTTAATTGTGTTGTTTACACTTGGCATGTGTTGATGACTGGAATGACGAAGGCATTTTGTTCTGCTACCCAAACACTTTATCCTTCGTTAGCCCTTTGACCCTTATTTATTTTCTTTCATACCCCTCGTTCGGAATTGGTAGCAGCGATTAGAATACGCAAGCATGGCAGATAAGAGAAAAGAAAGAAAAGAAAACAGCAAAACGGAAAAGAAGAATAAAAGAAAAAAGAGAGAAAAAAAAACGACAAAAGAAAGGAGAAATGAGAAAGAAAAAGGCAAAAGAAAAAGAAAACAAAGATAAGAATGAGTGAAAAGAAAGTCACAAGAAAAAAAGAGGAATTGGGAACTACGTTTGACCTGATTCCTCAAAGAGGATACGTAGGCGCTTCACGGCTCGGTCATAGTTTTGAAAAAAAAATGAAAAAAAAACAATTAAGATATCCCCAAGCAAGAAACTGGGGCAGAGGTTGCGGTCGTTGTAAATAAATCTAATTCCGAAGGTTGTAACTAATAACCCAAAAAAAGTAATGTATTTTTGAGCCTTTTATACCCTTTCTTTCTAGCCTGTCCAAAACCCCCATTACGGTCCAAAGAAAGACCTTCCGATCAGTCTTCAAAAGTTGCCAAGTCAGACAAATGAAGAGTCTTACCGGCGAACATAACATTCTGTTCCGCAGCAGAAAGGACTCTAATCTCCAACAGAAAGAGTCATACCGGCAACACTCCAAATCCCCCAGCTGGAAAGTGATACAAATGAGAGAGTCTTATCGGTGAAGACCTTCACAGGCACCATAAGGCGATGAAAGCTGAGAGAAAAGCCAAAAATGAGAGAGACTTGATAGTGAAAACCCTCCGGGCACTACAAGTCGAATAAGATTGAGAATCAGAGGGGGAATCGCCAATGGAAGATCTTAAAAGATGATTGACGGCAGAGGATAGGCCACATACGCATGCCATGGCCATTAGAGTCGGTATCTGCGTTTGATAGGTTTTTATTTATAGTTTCTTTTGTAAAAGAGTCATCGTTTCCTTTGTCTTTTATTTTGTTTCTGTTATCTTTCTCCTTTCATAAAAAATTTTCCCCAATAGAGTCTGTCCGGTCAGAACAAGTATGAAATGACTTCAAAATATGCCACCAGCTTTCCAAGGTGAGATCTGACTAGTATATCCAAATGGTATAGTCAGCGAGGAACAAGCGCGAGGCCAGTGTCAAAAAGGATATCCCTAGCAAAGGGAATTGACAAAAGGATTGACGAGCGTCAAGAGAGATATCCTTGCCAAAACCAAGGTTATAAACCTCAAAGGTCAAGGCCCATGGACAGAGCAAGGAGAGCAGTGAGCATGATTTGGCGAAATCCATACTAGACTAAAAGGTCGGGAAAATGCCAGTTTCCGAGCTATGCCACAAAAGAAGATGGATATCCCCAGCAGGAAGGGATTATCCCCAGCACATAATATCATCCCCAACAAGTTGTGGAACACAGAGCAAGGAGGGAGAAAGGGAACACCATCCCAGCAGGAGTATCACAACCAACCACCATGTTTTAAACTAACAATTTTGTTTGATTTGAAACAGGTAAGGGAAATGGCATTGAGGCAGAAACGCATGCCACAAGGGATATTATGAACTGGGGCAGAAAATTTTCCTTCCATTTAGAAAATTTTCTGGAAGTCAGGTACCCCCAGCTGATAACATTTTACCCCCAACAGGTAAGTAAATAATTCCTCAACAGTGTTATCCCTAGCAGTTGCGAGGGGTCCAACACAAGGTTGGAAAGTCGGTATCCTCAGCGGTTAGACTTCAAAGGAGGAAGCTAATAATAATAATAATAATAATAATAATAATAATAATAATAATAATAATAATAAAAATAAAATAATAATAATAATAAAAATGGGAAAGGTAGAAAAGGAAAAGTTCATCCCAATCCCCAGCAAGTATTCGAGGTAAGACATTTTCAAGTCTTAAAGATATTTTGGGTTCATCCGCCCTCAAATAGGATATGTTGGGTTCATCCACCCTCAAATAGGATATGTTGGGTTCATCCGCCCTCAAATAGGATCTGTCGGGTTCATCCGCCCTCAAATAGGATATGTTGGGTTCATCCGCCCTCAAATAGGATATGTCGGGTTCATCCACCCTCAAATAGGATCTGTCGGGTTCATCCGCCCTCAAATAGGATATGTCGGGTTCATCCGCCCTCAAATAGGATATGTCGGGTTCATCCGCCCTCAAATAGGATCTGTTGGGTTCATCCGCCCTCAAATAGGATCTGTTGGGTTCATCCTCCCTCAAATAGGATCTGTCGGGTTCATCCGCCCTCAAATAGGATCTGTCGGGTTCATCCGCCCTCAAATAGGATATGTTGGGTTCATCCGCCCTCAAATAGGATCTGTTGGGTTCATCCGCCCTCAAATAGGATATGTTGGGTTCATCCGCCCTCAAATAGGATATGACGGGTTCATCCGCCCTCAAATAGGATATGTTGGGTTCATCCGCCCTCAAATAGGATATGTTGGGTTCATCCGCCCTCAAATAGGATATGACGGGTTCATCCGCCCTCAAATAGGATATGATTGGGTTCATCCGCCCTCAAATAGGATATGTTGGGTTCATCCGCCCTCAAATAGGATATGTCGGGTTCATCCGCCCTCAAATAGGATCTGTTGGGTTCATCCGCCCTCAAATAGGATCTGTTGGGTTCATCCGCCCTCAAATAGGATATGTTGGGTTCATCCGCCCTCAAATAGGATCTGTTGGGTTCATCCGCCCTCAAATAGGATATGTCGGGTTCATCCGCCCTCAAATAGGATATGTCGGGTTCATCCGCCCTCAAATAGGATCTGTTGGGTTCATCCGCCCTCAAATAGGATCTGTTGGGTTCATCCGCCCTCAAATAGGATATGTTGGGTTCATCCGCCCTCAAATAGGATATGTTGGGTTCATCCGCCCTCAAATAGGATATGTCGGGTTCATCCGCCCTCAAATAGGATATGTTGGGTTCATCCGCCCTCAAATAGGATATGTTGGGTTCATCCGCCCTCAAATAGGATATGTTGGGTTCATCCGCCCTCAAATAGGATATGTCGGGTTCATCTTTTTATTTCAAGTTTTACAGACAGGCGCCCACCTGAATAACGAGAGGAATACATTTCTGTCTTTTCATTTAAGTTCTAGGTCGCCCACCAATATAATGCGGGAATACTTTTAAGTTCTAGGTCGCCCACCAGTATAATGCGGGAATACTTTTAAGTTCTAGGTCGCCCACCAGTATAATGCGGGAATACATTTAAGTTCTAGGCACCCACCTGTATAACAAGGGAATACATTTTGTACCTTTACCACCAGGCGCCCACCTGAATAACGAGAGGAATACATTTCAGTATTTGCATTTCATGTTCCAGGCGCCCACCTGTATAACGAGAGGAATACATTTTGTTGAACCCAGGCGCCCACCTGAATAACGAGAGGAATACATTTCAGTATTTGCATTTCATGTTCCAGGCGCCCACCTGTATAACGAGAGGAATGTATTTCAGTCTTTTACTTCAAGCATTGAAATTGGGAGCCCGCCCAGATAATAGAGGCATACATTCAGTTTTTACTTTTAAGTGTTGAAGTTGGGAGCCCGCCTAGATAACAGAGGCATACATTCAGTTTTTTTTACTTTTAAGTGTTGAAGTTGGGAGCCCGCCCATAATAATAGAGGAATACATTCAGTCTTTACTTTTAAGTGTTGAAATTGGGAGCCCGCCCAGATAACAGAGGCATACATTCCACGTCTTTACCCATAGGAGATGCATTTCCTCCTAAGTTTTAGTTTTACCCATAGGAGATGCATTTCCTCCTAAGTTCAGTTTTACCATAGGAGACGCACTTCCTAAATTCAGTTCTACCAATAGGAGACGCACTTCCTAAATCCATTGTACCAGTAGGAGACGCACTTCCTAAAAAGTTTCACCAGTAGGAGACGCACTTCCTAAGCAAGTTTCACCAATAGGAGACGCACTTCCTAAGCAAGTTTCACCAGTAGAAGACGCACTTCCTAAGCAAGTTTCATCAATAGGAGACGCACTTCCTAAGTCAGTTTCACCATAGGAGACGCACTTCCTAAAGTTCAAGTTTCACCATAGGAGACGCACTTCCTAAAGCAAGTTTCACCAATAGGAGACGCACTTCCTAAGCAAGTTTCATCAATAGGAGACGCACTTCCTAAGTCAGTTTCACCATAGGAGACGCACTTCCTAAAGTTCAGTTTCACCATAGGAGACGCACTTCCTAAAGCAAGTTTCACCAATAGGAGACGCACTTCCTAAGAACAAGTTTCATCAATAGGAGACGCACTTCCTAGATTCATTTCACCCATAGGAGACGCACTTCCTAAGTCAGTTTCACCATAGGAGACGCACTTCCTAAGTCAGTTTCACCATAGGAGACGCACTTCCTAGGTTCAGTTTCACCAATAGGAGACGCACTTCCTAAGCAAGTTTTACCCAGTAGGAGACGCACTTCCTAAGAACAGTTTTTCCCAATAGGAGACGCACTTCCTAAGCAAGCTTCACCAGTAGGAGACGCACTTCCTAATTTGATTCATTTTAAGTTCGACCATAGGAGACACCATTCCTAGTCCAGTTTTTGAAGTTTACCCGTAGGAGACGCACTTCCTAATCGAGATTTTATTCATAGGAGACGCACTTCCTAGTTTAGCTCATTCCGATTCAACCATAGAAGACACACTTTCTAGTTTGAGTCGTTGAGGTTTTTATTTTAGCAGACACATTTGCTAGCAAGAGTTTTGGTTTTACTCATAGGAGATATACATCCTAATCTAGTATTTAGTTCACTCTCAGCACTGCATCAGTAGTATCAGTGGGCTACGATTTTGCTAACGACTCACAAACCTTCCCAGTGCAAACTGGGTTAGGAAATTTTGTTTGTTTTGTTTGTTTTGATTGTCAGGGGCCTGCCTGTAGAGCAGAAGATTGTTATATGTCAAAGATTGAAGAAGTTAGGGGCCCGCCTGTAGAACAGCGGGATCGTTCAAAGTCAAGCCGTAACCCATTGGAAGGCAGAAAGCCACAACAAAAATCCCCCGCACTCAATCCAAGATAGAAGCAACAAGAATCTCGCCCCAAGAATGCGAGTCAACAGTCTGAGAGGGTCAACAAAAGCTAGTCACAAAAACAAAAAGAAAAAAAGAAGAAAAAGAAAAAAGAGAAAAATGAATGAATCCGAAGCACGGATGTGGAGAACAAATGTGATCTGCTCAAGAACTAGCGCCTACAACTAGCAAGTATCAAAGTTCAAATCCAAAGTCTGTATGAAGCACCATTCAAGACTCAAGACCAAGTTTCAGAAGACTTAAGAGATAGGAATCCTTGTAACTAGTAGCTAATAGGCTTAGTTAGTCTTTTTCAGTTTTCAGTTTTGTTTTAACGACAGGACCGCGGACCGGAACCTCAACGGAACGGCACCTCGATAGGCTCTTCACCTCGGTACCCTCTACCATCTCTCTCATTCCCGAACTACACGTGGCCTGATTCTTGTATAACCAAGGATATGTAGGCAGCTCAGATACCAGGGCTCAGTCACATTCCCTTCCTTTCCTTAAGTGTAGTCCGTCCAAGTAATGGTCGGGTCAAAAACACGTTTAGTCGTTCTTTGTTGGAAAACTCTTCGTGTTTCCAGTCAAAGAGGGGCAGCTGTAAGCACGTGATTTTTGACCCTCCCCGAGAATTTTCACATTTTTAGCGTGAATATGTGAAATTGGGTCCAATATAGCTATTTTAACTATTTTTACTTTATTTCGTTGCAAAAAGAAAAATTTCAAAAAAATATATATATAAATTTTAGTTTATGTATCTCATAAACTTGAAAAAATACAAAAATTGCACTTTATTTTTGTACTTTATATAATTTCGAAAATTACAAAAAATAGTTTTATTAATATTTTGTAGCTATTTTAAACCTTGAAAAATATTTAAAAAGATATAGTTTTGTTTAAATACTAGTCTTATTTTTGGTAGTTATTTTACTTACATAGGACTAGTTAAGCAACGTGTTCCTATTTCTCGAGTCTGGGCAAAAGAATAATATTCGGGTTTAAACTACCCGGTTTTAGGCCTAATTTTCGGACCTAGCCCGTAATAAACCGTGTCCAGGACACATGGGGAACCCCACCACGCGTGAGGAACATATGCCTCGACACCCACCACACGTGGGGCTCATTTTTCTTGACAAGCCCATGCTAAATACACGGACAAACACAAAGAAAATGAGGATTTTTGAATTTGGAAAAGGACTACTGTTCAATCTTCTTCTTCAACAAGAAGAAGAAGAAGAAAACCCTACGAGCTCACTCCTCCATTACTACTAAAAACCAACCCTTCCACCACCCAAAACCACCATAAACAACACCTCCATCACCACCCGCCACCTTCCCCGGCACCCCTACGGTCGCAAACCCTCCCCGACGCCGGAACAGCAGCTTCCCTCCCGTTACAGCCTTACAGTCGACGAAACCAGTCCCAAAACCAGCGTCAAACTCAGCGAAACCACCTCCTTCATCACCCAAACCAGTCGAAAACCCTATTCCAAACACCAACACCAAACAAGCCTGTTCGTCGCCCCCAGCTGCTGGAACCACCGGAGCCCCGTCGAGACCCACCACTGTTTCCGCCTCCTGCTGTCCACCATCGCCACCAGCTTCCAACCAGCCCCCATGACCATTTCTCCTCCCCCATCGTAACCAAAAAACCATTGTCGTCCCAGCTCCCTCTCCGCCTCTCGACCCTACTGTCGAATGCTTGCCTCGACGACACCAGCCCCCTCATCATCATTTTCCGGTCGACAACCACCCAACCCAGCTCCTTACTCGCATCCAAACGACCCCTTTCTGTGGCATGTCCTCGAGCTAGCCTACTGCGTCGCAAAACCCAACAGTAGCAACAGTTTCGGTCCAAGCTTTCTATTTCATCGAGGTCGTCTTTGGTCGTCTTTGGTTCGTTGAGGTCCGGTACGTTGAGCTTGACGTCGAGGTTCCGTCGTTCCGTTATTGGAGAGGTGTCCGACAGTTGTCGGTCCAGTTGGTTGTTGTTCTTGCTTCAAACAGGTGCATACACATTTCCAAACTTGTTATATTTGCTTAAATGGAATGAAATGATATGGATTTCCTATGTACTGTTTGTGTATTGGATTTGTTGAATATCGGATTTCCTATTCTGAAAGGGATTAATTACTTAGTTTGTCTTAATAGTTGTTTATACATGTGGTAGTAATGTTAAAATTTTCGTAGAATTTTAATTCCGCAGAAAAATACACGCTTCATCAAATGAGTTCAATTTATAACCCATGAGCTTGTGAAGTAGCAAAAAAGAAACGTAGTTATTTTTAGTCTTGCCCTTTTTCTAAAAAAAAAAAAAGAAAAAAAATAAAATAAATAAATAGAAAACGAGACTAGCTTCGCCAAATAAAAATGTACAGATTGCGAAGCCCTCTAAATGTATATATTAAATACTTAGATTCCGGGACGGGCCGTTTAGCAAATTTCACGGCCCTACCCAAAATAATAACGCGCTAGTTGCTTTAGGCGCGACTTTAATAATAATTTAATTCTCCCTAAACTCGGGTGCACATTTATGTGACCCAAATCCAAATCTCAACGGAGTCGAAATATGTCTCTAGTCACGGGCGCATTGATTGTGGCGTGGCCCGAGATGCATTTCCATGACGTTGCAAATTACTTTAAAAAAATAAGAACGAGATGAGCCTCGCCGAATAAAAATACAAATTGCGAGGCCCTCAGTAAATACTTGTTTTAAATTACTTAGAATTTAGGAGGGCCGCTTAGTGAATTTCGTGGCCTTCCCAAAATAATAACGCGATAGTCTCTTTAGGCGCGTGTTTAATAATTTACTTTCTTAAGCTCGGGTGTGCATTTCATGCGACCCAAATCCAAATCTCAAAACATCAAATAAAATGCGTTCCGGATTGTGGGTGCATTTCAGGTGACGCAGTCCAAAGACGTGTTTTAAGCGATGTTCACATTCTTGTAAAAAGTCAAAATTTGCACATAAGTTCATACTTGTATAAAATCAGATAAATAAGCCAAATATAACAGTTGAGTGACCGTGCTAGAACTACGGAACTCGGGAATGCCTAACACCTTCTCCCGGGTTAACAGAATTCCTTATCTAGATTTCTGGTACGCAGACTGTAATATAGAGTCATTATTTTCCTCGATTCGGGATTAAAATTGGTGACTTGGGACACCCTAAATCTCCCAAGTGGCGACTCTGAAATAATTAAACGAATCCCGTTTCGATTATCCTTTAATTGGAAAAAACTCCCCTGCGCCCCCCGGGTGCGGAAAAAGGAGGTGTGACAGACATCACAACTCATACACAGATAAGGTCCACATTTTAACTCAAAATCCTACAGCATGGTATCTAAGTGACAACAATAGAATTAGATTTATCATATGACTCAAATAAGAAGTCTGAATCAAGCTTGCCTACTGATTTTAATAGTTGATAGTTAAACACTAATCACGGAGACGGTTCTGGTTTTATTTAATTGATGCAACAACACTGGATATGTTAGACAGCTTTATAGTAGCTGTCTGTATCCAGTTGTTGAGACTCACCAGTGTCTTAGAGACTCGCACCGCTGAAAGTGGATAAGAAGAAAAGGAAGGAACTGATGTTGATGGCCTTGAAGATGGAGGTGGAGGCATGGAAGTTGTATCGGTGGAAGGCATGGCTGCTGAATCTACAACTACTGCTCACGGCTCATCAGACTGGCCTACGGTAGTAGTCGACTTACAAGACCTTGTTCTTCGGGTTCCTCGGGTCTTTCAGAGAGTACCACATGAAGAGATTTTTAGCCCTAACCTTTGTGTCAAAGGCCTTGGACCCCACCCCCGCATCCGTAAGATACTTCCTGAAAGTGTTGGGATACGGGTAAGAGCTGCCACCTTGCCTACTGACCAGAGTCATGCTGGTTGACACGATGGCACCCACATTGATTGGGTACCCGACCATGATGGAGGCAACTAGGACTGCCCGAGGGACTAGGAGATTGTTTTCATTCTGGCTTGGATCTATTCGACTGCATACAAATATCTGCTAACATTTAGCTTCAAAGTTGAGGGTGTTCCGCTGAATGGGACCCCTATTGTGATCCATAGTGGTGGTGGTCCTGGAGCTGCCAAAATCTCAGTTAGCCAAGGGCGAGCTGCATCGCCCAGTGCAAACTTCTCTAAATACCACGCCGGTTCCACATCCTCGAGCCCTAAATAAGTGTTCAAGGTGCTCTAACCAAATCTTACTTTTAAGTTCCTCACTTTAGTCACCTTACTCCCCTTCTTGATATGCGCCACATTAGCGTAGAATTCCCAGACTAAGTGCTTCTTAGCATCCACCACACTTTGAGTGAACCATGTCCACCCTTTTCTCTCCCGTGACTTGGATTGTACCTATCCAAGTCTTTAAATATAAACTGATGCTCAAGTGTGAGTGATCTCTAAGGCCACCACTCTCAGAACCTGTTGAATTCAGTCAGGCTCACAAATCTGTCTTCCCAAACTTCCTTCTTCTTCGACCTCTTAAGGCCGGCAACTCTAGTATCACCCCATCGACTGTCTTCTGGAATATCATTATCATCATCAACTGTAACTGGTGTGTCAGGGGCATCAGTAGATCCGGGCTCTGAACCCTGACTGTCATCTTCCGAACCCTCATAAATGCTTGCTGAGATAGAAGGCTCATCTCGGAGCTGAAACCTCCCCTAAAGCTGCCTTGGCTATGATTGTGCATCAGGCTACTCTTGCACAAAGTTTCCCTCTAATGCTTCCCTAGACGGGGCATATGAACTGGACTCAGCAGGCTCCGAGGCTCTCCCGACTGTTGTCTTTTTTGCTATAACTCTTTGCACGGAGAGTGGTATGGTATCCCTGCCTCGGCCTCAGGAAGGTTCACCCCTCTCTTTGGATGTATCATCGTGTCCATGAGATCTAACCATTGACTACAATACATAGCAATAAGAATCAATTATGTTTCAAGTTCAAAATATCAGACAGTTGCAGAACAAAAAAATATGTATGATGGGGAAGTGCGGTCCGCACATTTTTGAGTGCGGCCGCAGATATGTTTTTGCGGACAGCACCATTTGGCAGTGTGGTCATAGTGGTGATTCTGCGATCCGCACAATTTTTAGTGAGACCGCACAATAGAAATGTGGTCTGCACAACATTTAGTGCGGCCGCACACTGAAAGCTCAAAAATCACAACTCTCTGAAGACATAGAATTGCTCGATCTGCAACCGCACATACTTTTTTGTGGCCGCAGTTCAATTTTCCGTGGACCGCACAATTTGAAGTGCGGTCCGCACAATCACTTCACACCAAATGCCCTAAGTTAACAATTTGCGGACTGCACAATTTCGTGTGCAGTTGTACAATTCAAATTCAAATCAGGCAAATTCTTAGGGTTTCTAATTCACACATAATTTAGACATGGTAGTTGCAATTTAGACATGATACACAGTTTACCCATCCCCCAAATAGCAAATAGGAAGTTACCCACACAAATTTAGGCTAACGTGATGATGAATTTGATATTAGGTCTAAAGATAACTAAACTAATCATGAACAAAATTATGAAAGTTGAAAAATTTCAAAGATAAATTGAACACACCAGTAATGTAGTGATGTTAAGGAAGAATCAAAGATGATGAAATGAGTGTTAGATGCGTGAATCAATTGAGTGCACTGTGTTTGCTTTTGTTCTAATTCTCAAAGAATGTAAAGTTTTAACTGTAGAATGAAGAGAGCTATTTATACTTATTGAGATGGCCTAAGGTTCAAGAGACGAGTGCGGTCGCACATTTCATGTGTGGTCCGCACTCCTTTACCTGTTGTAAATTTTTCTTTTGAAGATTTGCGGTCCGCACATTTTCGAGTGCGGCCACAGATTTTAGTACGGACCGCACATGTCCTTATGCGGCCGCACTTTGGCCATTTTTCTAACAGGAAAACTTCAGAGAGTGTGAAATTTTAGCTTTCCAGTTGTGCGGTCACAAATCCCTTTCTGCTATGGCACTCAAAATTATGCGGTCCACACAATAAAGGTGTGGTCCGCAATTTTTCCACACTTAGCCAATTTTTTCTAAGCACAGTTCCTGCAAAGCACACTTATTCTTGCAACACACTTCAAAACCAGTTAGCACAAAACAAGACCTATCTAAAGAAGAAGAAAAAAAAAGAAACATTGGTTGCCTCCCAAGAAGCGCCTGATTTAACGTCGCGGCACGGCACAAATTACCATCATCACTTGAAATATATTACCTCCACGACGTGGCCATCATCAACTTTTCCAGATAATACTTCACCCGGTGACCATTGACTCTAAACACCTCATCATTTTTATTCTTCAAGTCCAATGCACCAAAGGGTGTCACACTCACAATCTCAAATGGGCCACTCTATTTAGACTTCAAATTTTCTGGAAACATCCATAACCGAGAATTGAACAACAACACATTATCACCTTCTTTAAACTCCTTGTTTTGAATGTACTTGTCATGTAGGTGCTTCATCTTATCCTTGCATAAGGACGAACTTTTGTATGCATGGTACCAAAACTTATCTAGCTCATTCAATTGTGCCACTCTTAAGTTGGTGGTGACATCCCACTCAAGATTCAACTTCTTTAAAGCCCACATGACTTTATGCTCAAGTTCCACCGAAAGATGACAAGCTTTCCTGAATACCAACTGGTATGGAGACATTCCAATCGGTATTTTGTAAGTCATTCTATAAGCCCATAAAGCATCATCAAGTTTCTTTGCCCAATCCGTCCAGTTGGCATTCACTGTTTTGGACAAAATCTTCCGATTGGAGACTTTCACGTGACCACTTGCTTGAGGATGATAGGGGGTCGTGACTTTATGAGTGACACCATACTTGGTGAGTAAGGTGTCGAAAGCTTTGTTGCAAAAATACGATCCCCCATCACTTATGATAGCCCTTGGAGTACCAAATCTTGTAAAAATGTTCTTCAAAAACACCAACACACTTCTCGCTTCATTTTTGGGTAAAACAATAGCCTCATTCCATTTGGACGCATAATCAACCGTGACCAAGATGTAGGTGTTTCCACAAGAACTCACAAAAAGACCCATGAAGTCAATACCCTACATATCGAAAATATCAATCTCCAATAAGGTGGTGAGGGGAATTTCATTTTTCTTTGAGATTCCACCGGCCCTTTGACATTCATCACAATGCTTGACAAGATCACTAGCATCCTTGTAGAGAGTGGGCCAATAGAAACCGCAACTTAACACTTTGGCCGCAGTTCCTGCTCCACCATGGTAACCACCATAAGGCGAAGAATGACTAGCCCTAATAATTTCACTTTGTTCCTACTTTGGTACACATCTTCTAATCACTCCATCCATACAAATTCGGAAAAGGTATGGTTTATCCCAATAATAATCTTTACAATCCCGTTTTAGATTCTTCCTTTGGTTTGAAGAGAACTCAACCGGAATGATACCACTAACAAGATAATTTGCTAGATCTGTGAACCAAGGCACCTCTTTCATTGAAATAGCTAAGAGTTGCTCATCGAAGAAGGAGTCATTGATTTCAAGGCCATCATGCGGCCTTCCCTCCTCCTCCAAACGAGACAAGTGGTCCGCCACTTGGTTTTCACTTCCTTTTAGATCTTGGATGTCTTATCAAACTCTTGCAACAAAAGTACCCATTTCATCAAATGGGATTTGGAATCTTTCTTGCTTATAAGATAGCGAAGTGCCGCATGATCCGTATGAACAATCACTTTTGCACCCATCAAGTACGGGTGAGCTCTTTTTCAGTAATGGTGTAGTTGACTTGGGAACTACTTATGGTCTTGCTTGCATAATAAACCAGATGAAAGATCCTATTGATACATTTCCCCAAAACAGCCCTTACTGCTACATCACTTGCATTGCACATAAGCTCGAAAGGAACACTCCAATTTGGAGCGATGATGATGGGAGTAGTAGTCAACTTGAGCTTTAACAACTCAAAGGCTCTCATGCAATCATCATTGAAATGGAACTTGGCATCTTTCTCCAAAATATTGCACAACAGGTTTACCACTTTATAGAAATCCTTGATGAAACGCCGGTAAAATCCCGCGTGGCCTAAGAAATTCTGCATGCCTTTGACTGAAGTTGGAGGTGGATGTTTAGAAATCACCTAAATATTTGCCTTGTCAACTTCAACGCCATTCTTTGATATCTTGTGGCCAAAGACAATGCCTTCCTCAACCATGAAATGACACTTCTCCCAATTAAGCATCAAGTTTGTTCATTTACATCTTGCCAACACTTTGTCCAAGTTTGCTAAACAATCATCAAAAGAATTCCCAACCACCAAAAAGTCATCCATGAAGACTTCAAGGAAATCATCCGCCATGTCCATGGAAATAGCCATCATACACCTTTGAAAAGTCACCAGTACATTGCACAACCCAAATGGCATCTGCGAGAATGCGAAGGTACTATAAGGACATGTGAAACTAGTCTTCTCTTAATCCTCCGATGCAATATGAATTTGATTGTATCCAGAATACCCATCAAGGAAACAATAGAAAGAATGATCGGCCAATCTATCAGGCATTTGATCTAGGAAGGAAAGTGAGAAATGATCCTTCCATATGACTTTGTCGTGATTGCGATAGTCCATACACACTCTCCATCCAGTCACCGTTCTTGCAGGAATTAGGTCATTTTTATCATTGGTGATCACCATCATGTGCCCTTTCTTTGGGATATATTGAACTGGAGAAGTCCACAACTATCGGAAATGGGGTAAACAACCTCGGCATCTAAAAACTTGATGACCTCCTTTTTGACAACATGTTGCATGGCTTCATTGAGTCTCCTTTAATGTTCAATAGATGGTTTGGCACCTTCCTCCAAGTTGATCTTATGCATGCAAAATGTCAGTCTTATCCCCCAAATATCCACGAATGTCTATCCAATAGCCTTCTTCCTCTTTTATAGCACCGCCAATGTAGATTCTACCTGCACGTTAGTCAAACAAGAGGAAAGAATAACTGGTAAAGTAGAAGAAGGGCCAAGAAATTCATACCAAAGATGTGGAGGTAATGGCTTTAACTCCAAGATGGGAGGCTCTTCAATTGAAGGCTTTGTTGGAGGAGTGGTTCTATTCTCAAGATCCAAGGACAATTTGTGGGACTCATAAGTGTACGACCCCATTTCATGCAAAGAGTTCACACATTCCACGTCACCCTCCATTTCGTCATCATCAAAATTGAGCAAGACGGCCTCCAATGTATCATCAACATTCATCATAACACTTGCTTCATCCACAATTAGATCGGTCACCAAATGCACGAAAGAACACACCTCATTGCTATTGTGTTGCCTCATAGACTTACACATATGGAAAACCACTTTTTTATCACCAACCCTGAAGGTATGTTCTCTGGCTTCAACATTAACTAGAGCCTTCCACGTATCAAGGAAAGGTCTCCCAAGAATGATCGGCACCTCATAATCAACCTTACAATCAAGAATAACAAAATCCGTCGGGAGAATGAATTTATCAACACGAACCAACACATCATCAATTATACCCAACGGTCTCTTAATGGTACACTACGCTATTTGTAATCTCATAGATGTGGTTCTTGGTTGCCCAATTTCCAAAGTCTTGAAAACCGAATAGGGCATCAAATTAATACTTGCCCCAAGATCACAAAGAGCCTTAGCAAAGTCGAAACTTCCAATGGTGCAAGGGATCGTGAAAGAGCCCGGATCTTCCAATTTAGGAGCCATTGAATGCACAATTGCACTCACTTGATGAGTCATCTTTATAGTTTCACAATTCATCGACTGCTTCTTTGTCACCAAGTCCTTCATGAACTTTTCATAATCGGGCATCTGCTCCAAAGCCTCAACCAATGGAACATTAGTAGTGTTACGCCCCGCAATATTACATCGATATTACGTCCTATAGTATTACATTACGATGATGTTACGCCATGCAGTATTACATTACAATGACGTTATGCTTCGCAGTATTAAATTACGACAATATTGCACCCTGTAGTATTATACGATGAATTTGTCGTAAAGTAATTTACACCAGTCCAAGGAAAAGATTATTTAGAGATTATAAGGATTATGCTATTTCAAACAAGTGATGAGTAAATTCGTGAAGGTGAAAGGGTAAGCAAATCAAAGAAAATGAATTTCGTCGAAGTTTGATATTTTGGGATAAAATACGGCCCGAGCTAAAATATCTGGTATTTATGGACTAGAACCATATAAGGTACCCCATGCCCATGATATTAAGGTGTATAAGGTGTGTTAAAAGTGAGTAGCACTTTAAGTAGTTTGAGATAATTCCTAATTATATGAATAATTGGGTAATTATTGGTCAATGAGAGATTAACAAGTTAATCAAGTGATTAGTGGATAATTAATCCATATATTTGGATAACAATGACCTCTCAAACATGGCAGCACATCAATATAAATTGATGAATCATAAATCATAATGCAAGGTGGCCAAATTGTATGAATCTTGGTGGCAAAGTCTTCAAAGTGGGGCCCACCTAAAAATTTAAAATACCATTCCTAGTCTAAGATTCACTTCCTAATACTAATCTCTTAAGAACATTACTATCAAACTCACAAGAAAGTTTCAGCCAAGCACTTTGAAATATTACCATCCAAATCACTTTCTAATCCAAAAGAAAACATAGCAACGTTAATTCCAAATAGCAACGTTGTTGCAAAAATTTTAAGGAAAGGTTTCAGCCAAGATTTTCTTTGCATAAGATATGTGATTGCTTCGAGCTTTTCATACAACTTGTTCCGTGTTTTGTTGCAATTAGCGAATGTTAGAGGAATTGTCAAGAGAATCGACTCAGGTATGTTAAGGCTATCCCTTCTTTGTTTTGGCATGATCCATACGATGCAAATGAAATGTGCAAATGCACAACTGACTCTATTCATAGAAATGCTAGAGATGCTTATGTTATTGATTCTCCATATGTCATATTATTCTATCATCTGTTCATGGGTCTCAGAAAAATACATAAGTTGAAAAAGTTTACTTCATGATATTATTCAAAGGCATAATGGTCTTATGAATTTTATTGACATATTTCTCATGCATTGCATTCATGTACATTGACCTATGACCAGATGACATTATATATGCGTATATATGTATATGGGATATGAAAAATGTTACGGTGTTATATACGCACCACCACGTGATCAGCTGCTATACGTTGATGATTTACCCACAGTGGTCGAGATGATATGATGGGATGCCCTCAGAGGCTTGATGATGTTATGAACACATATACCCATGCATGTTATGACATTTATACGTATATACATGATATTATAAAAATGAAATGATTTACAGAGCTATGCAAACGTACATGTCGAGTCTTTTACTCTATGTCTCCCTCATGTCTATTATTTACTAATTTTCATTCCTTACATACTCGGTACATTATTTGTACTGACGTCCCTTTTGCCTGTGGACGATGCGTTTTATGCCCGCAGGTCCCGATAGACAGGTTGACAGCCCTCCAAGTAGGCTATGATTTAGATATGTATTGTTAGGTATAGTGGGACTCTGTCCCGACCTTTATGAAAATTATGTACTCTTAGAGGCTTGTAGACAGATTTCATGTACGTAAAAGATTATATGGCCTTGTCGGCCTATGTTCAGTGTACGAGTGGTTATTTTAGCCTTATAGGCCCGTATGTCTTATGTATAAGTTGATATCACATGTTGTATTCTACTTATCTCACAACAGCCTCCCTGGCTCAGTTATTTATGATAGTATGACATGAAAAGATACATTATGTTGGTACTCGATTGAGTAAGGTACCGGGTGCCCATCGCGGCCCATCGGTTTGGGTCGTGACAGAAGTGGTATCAGAGCAGTTTTGTCCTAGAGAGTCTACAAGCCGTTTCTAGTAGAGTCTTGTTTATGGGTGTGTCGTGCACCACACTTATAAGCAGGAGGCTACAGAGCATTTAGGGCTGTCACTATTTCTTCTTACTCTAGATTGTGTGGTAGATCTCACTTATAAGAATTCAAATTCCGAACTTCTATTTTATTTGTAATATGAAGATGCCTACATTCAGAAAAATGGTCGATAAGAGATATAGTTGTAGAAGTGTTGACTTAGAGGAACTCGATTTTGCATCTTGCTTATGATAAGTAAATGTGAGGTGTTTAGCAGATCATGCATGTGTACCAAAAGGTGTAAGGTTCTTGATAAGGAGCTTTAAGGAAAGAATACTTATCCACTCTCACGATAAAAAGGAATAACAGAATCGAAAGTTAAACACAAGTTTCAGAAAGTAAAAGAAGCAAGGTGAAGAAGGGTGCGAGGTACACAATTAATAAAGATTATCCTTATTTACCATTCAGGAAGAGAGATATAAGTATTTTGAGTTACCTTCAACAGTAACAGAGGTATGTATAACTGGCCACATCGATCTAAGTTTTGCTCTATGAGAGCTAACAAATATAGTTTAAGAGAAGGACATAATATCATGATCCGGCTGGGGATAAAGTGACCGACAATGGTGGATGAATTGTTTGCGCTAGTTGACATTGCCGAAGGATATTGAAAATATGCTAATAGATCTCTTTGTGAGATACCCAGATGGTGCACTCTAGAATATTACAATTAGATGTGAATACTAGCATGATCAAATAAATTCAGAAGATAGGCACTGAAAGCCTGGAAGGGATAAATATTACCTTAGTGTGACTCTCGTCCCTAGTAGAGTGAGGACATTGAGCAACCCGAAGAGCCGATAAATGAAACAAGGAGAGCTAAAAGCGAAAGAATGTCTTGTTGAAGTTTTCACAAGAAAGGGATGAGCAGAAATATTAGTAGAGTAATGAGAAGATAGATAAGGAAGAATTATAAGTGAGATGTGATACATGGATGACAACGGTAGAGTGTTATAGAACCTATAGTCAAATGAAGAAAGAGACGAAAGGTGATGGGCGTTAAGACAATAAAAGAGTATAGGCCATACAATCACATCCTCATTTCGAGAAATTAGTTCGCAACTCTAACGTGATTAGCAGAAGGAAAAGTTAAACCCAGAGAAATAGAAATCAGTATGGACTAGTGAACAAGATAAACTAAACATGAATTAGGAACTGAGTAATTTGATAATAGTCAGCATCATGAGAATTTCATATTGCATTCCGATAATAATAAAATGGACAACAGAAGAAGATCTATGACGAATTCAGAGAATGGTCATTCAGGGGGACACTTCCCTAAAGCAAGAAATATGAGAAAATTTAAGCTTAAAGGACTATATGTGCCAGTTACACTTAGTATCACCATAGCAAGTGAGGAATTTTGTTATCCTTGGTACAAAAGGATTACCGGAAGGCGAGTAAGGGTCGTTGATGATGTGAAAGGATGCCAAAGATGAAGAGGAAAAACATCTATAGGCAGGTCGTCATAGCTCCAAGTCTTAGTACTCCCCTAAAGAGGGGAATATGGAATGATAAAGGAAGAATGCGATAAAAATTAAGAAAAGGATGATATTGCACTTATCCAAATATTACAGATATGCTATGATTCCAGAATATTATGTAAGCACGACATCAAAAAAAAGGTAAGGGTTCCTGTCCTGGATGTTATTGATAGATAAGGAGCCAGTACGTGAGGTAAGTTAAGACAAGGAAATAACCCAAGAAAATTACGTGGAATATGGATATGAGAATGGGCAGACGAGCAACTAGTAGTTGATTCAGGAAGAGCCTAGTCATGACTAGATAAGAAGTTACAGACAAATCAGCAGATCATGCAAGATAAATGTAGCAAACCCCAACATAGAGAATTTAGCCTCACAATAATATCATTATAATACTTGAGATATATTCAAATAGGAGTAGGGGTAGTTAAAGGTACCGTATGAGTGTTATGGGGAGAAAAGAAAGTGCCACTGGGAATGCAGTCAAAATATCAGTTCAGAACTAATCCTACAAGCACAAGGGCACGGAGGTAAGCAACTACGGATGATTATGGGCAAGGAAGGACATCAAAAAGTCTATAATAAACTAACAGTTTTACGACAGTCAAGGGTTCTCCCTTAAGTAATACAACCAAAAAACTAGCTGAGAAAATAAGGAAGAAGGCTTCAACCTAAGCATAACGACCTAAAGAGGAAATGGTCATGTAACAATAGTCTCACAACATCAGTGTAAGCACTCCAAAGGAAAGCGGCACCTACCATGACTAATGAACGGAAAGTAAAATTAAAAGTAATATTCGAGATCATATGAGTTACACGAAAACTCTTGCATATGTGGGCACTAAGATAAGCTAAGTATGGATGCAACAAGGGGGCAGAAAGACCAGGAAAAGTAATAGCCTATGTTGAAAGAAAGCTAAGATGGAATAAAACAAATTATTCGATCAATGATCCAGAGTTTATTACGTTATGAATGCACTTAAGGGTTTAGAGTTTTATGCATGCAGCATATACAGCCGTAGAAGATTCTGGTATACGTTAAAGAAGGAATTGAACCCATGTCATAAATAAAGGATTAAATTGTTAAAGGATTGTATCATGCATATTCCTCAGTGCCCATGTAAGGCTAAACAGAATAACTAATTT
Source organism: Nicotiana tabacum (assembly GCF_000715075.1). NCBI lineage: Eukaryota > Viridiplantae > Streptophyta > Magnoliopsida > Solanales > Solanaceae > Nicotiana > Nicotiana tabacum. The sequence continues at coordinate 218,003,750 of NC_134101.1, read as the reverse complement.
GAAGAAGAAGAAAAAAAAGGGAAGAGGATTTTATGAATTGTAAAGGACTAAAATACCCATATAAGGTGAGTCATATTGGGATTCTATAAAGTACGGTTATGGAAATATAGTATCACCCCTAGGTGGGTCAATCTAATTACTCCAAATTCCCCGATGAGACATGAGCCCTAGCGGAGTGTTACATAAAAGATCAAGTTATCAGTGGTAGATGATGAATCAACATTAAGGTGAATAAAAAATAGATGGATAAAAGTTCAACAGTATGAGATGGGATTAGACCATCAATCTTAAAGATAAGCAACGAGAGTAACCTGGAGTTGGTTGCATACCTCAGTAACGATAAATCAAAGTAAGAATTATGGTATAGTATGGCGTATGTAGATGCAATAAAGTCATACAAATGGATAACCAGATCTATGAAATAAGATATGGCCATATTCGCAAGTTCTACGAAGTACCGACCGAAGAACTGCAGTACACCTATAGATGCCCAGAAAGGCATCGTATTAAGCCTTGTATATGTTTACAAAGTAAGGCCTAGAGATTGGCTAAAAGCTGAAGGAGAAAGGAGATAAGAGTTGCATAGGCACACTTACAAGGTTAGTATCATAGAGGCTGCATGATAGAAGGTAGCAACAATGACGAGATTGGAAAGAATTCGATCACAAATCATGGCATGGGAAAGATACCTAAAGGGGGGAATGCCTTGGCCTTTTGATTTATTCACAAAACAACTACCTAAATGACAAGAAGAGTATTAAGGTATTCACAAGAGCTATAAGTTATAAAAATGATAAGAGCATCAATCAACAATCGAGGACGAATGATCCAATGGGGGGAATGATGTTACGCCCTGCAATATTACGTCAATATTACGTCCTGCAGTATTATATTACGATGATGTTATGCCTTGCAGCATTACATTACGATGATGTTACGCTTCGCAGTATTAAATTACGACGATGTTGCACCTTGTAGTATTGTACGTTGAATTTGTCGTAAGGTAATTGACATCAGTCCAAGGAAAAGATTATTTGGAGATTATAACGATTATGCTATTTCAAACCAATGATGAGTAAATTCGTGAAGGTGGGAGGGTAAGCAAATAGAAGAAAATGAATTTCGTCAAAGTTTGATATTTTGGGACAAAATACAGCCCGAGCTAAAATATCTGGTATTTATGGACTAGTACCATGCAAGGTACCACATGGCCATAATAGTAAGGTGCATAAGGTGTGTTAAATTTGTCGTAATAATTATATGAATAATTGAGTAATTATTGGTTAATGGAAGATTAACAAGTTAATCAATTGATTAGTGGATAAATAAGCCAAATATTTGGATAACAATTACCTCTCGAAACATGGCAGCACATCAATATAAAGTGATGACTCATAAATCATAATGCAATGTGGCCAAATTGTATGAATCTTGATGGCAAAGTCTTCAAAGTGGCGCCTACCTAAAAATTTAAAATACCATTCCTAGTCTAAGATTCACTTCCTAATACTAATCTTTTAAGAACATTACTATCAAACTCACAAGAAAGTTTCAGCCAAGCACTTTGAAATATTACCATCCAAATCACTTTCTAATCCAAAAGAAAACATAGCAACGTTGTTGCAAAATTTTTAAGGGAAGGTTTCAGCCAAGATTTTCTTTGCATAAGCTATGTCATTGCTTCGAGCTTTTCATACAACTTGTTCCATGTTTTGTTGCAATTAGCGGATGTTAGAGGAATTGTCAAGAGAATCGACTCAGGTATGTTAAAGCTATCCCTTCTTTCTTTTGGCATGATCCATACGATGCAAACGAAACGTGAAAATGCACAACTTTCATAAATGACTCTATTCATAGAAATGCTAGAGATGATTATGTTCTTGATTCTCCATGTGTCATTTTATTCTATCATCTGTTCATGAGTCTCAGAAAAATACGTAAGTTGAAAAAGTTTACTTCATGATATTATTCAAAGGCATAATTGTCTTATGACACTCCAACAGATTTTATTGATGTATTTCTCATGCATTGCATTCATGTACATTGACCCATGACTAGATGGCGTCATATAAGCGTATATATGTATATTATATGTATATGGGACATGAGAAAAGGTTAAGACGTTATATACGCACCACCACCTGATCAACTGATATACGTTGATGAATTGCCCACAGTGGCCAAGATGATATGATGGGATGCCCTTAGAGGCTTGATGATGTTATGAACACATATACCTATGCATGGTATGACATTTATATACATATGCATGACATTATAAAAATGAAATGATTTATAGAGTTATGCAAATGTACATGTCGAGTCTTTTACTCCAAGTTTCTCTCATGTCTATTATTTACTATTTTTCATTTCTTACATACTCGGTATATTATTTGTACTGACGTCCCTTTTGCATGGGGTCGCTGCGTTTCATGCCCGCAGGTCCCGATAGACAGGTCGAGAGCCCTCCAAGTAGGTTATCAGCTCAGTGGAAGATGTTGGTGCGCTCCATTTTCTTCGGAGTTGGTTGTTTGGTTAGTATGATTTAGATGTGTATTCTTAGAGGCTTGTAGACAAATGGCATATACGTAAACGTTTGTATGGCCTTGATGGTCTATGTTCAGTGCACGAGTGGTTATTTTGGCCTTATACGCCCGTATGCCTTATGTATAAGTTGGTTTCACATATTATATTCTACTTATCTCACGGCAGACTTCCGGCTCAGTTATCCATGATAGTATGATATGAAAAAATACGTTATGTTGGTACTCAGTTGAGTAAGGTACCGGGTGCCCGTCGTGGCCCATCGGTTTTGGCACATTAATAGATAGACTCTTCATCATGTCAATGAACCTTTTGAATTGATTCTCCCCATTTTTCTTGGAAAGCCTTTAAGGATATTGAGGAGGAGGCCTAGGCATTGGTGCCTTAGACTTTGGCACTACCGGTTTCATTATATCGATAATGTGCTACGTAGACGAGTTCACTTCCTCTTGAGTCACCTCTAAATTGTCATCAATATCAATTCTTACTTCATCATTTGCTTGCACCACATTATTAGGGATCTCATCTTCTTGTACCACTTGTTTATCATCCACAATTTTCCTTTGACTTGAGGTGGTTGCATCCCCACTTTTTCCACTTCTTGTAGTAATGGCCATGGCATGTATCATGTTGTTCCACCCTTTGGGTTCACTATAGTGTCACTTGGTAATGCCTACTTAGGACGAGTTTTTAAATCTTGGGGGATTTGCCTCAATTGAACTTCCAAATTGCGAACTGAAGTGTTGTGAGAGGCTAGTTGTGAATCAGAGTCGGTATTCTTCTCCATCATTTGTTTGAGCATGTTCTCAATTTTTCCCATCTCATTGTTGGAAGAGCTTGGACTATGGGAAGGATAAGGAGGCGGGTTGCTCGGTTGTTGATATATCGGGGGCCTCTGAAAGCCTGACCCCCGATTGCCTTGGTTATTGTTCCATCCCCCTTGATTGTTTCCTCCCCAATATACTTGACTATTGCCACTCCAATTTCCTTGTTATTTTGATCATTTCAATTTACTTTATTGTTCCAATTTGCTTGGTTGTTACCACCGTTCCAATTACCTTGGTTGCTAGAATTTCAATTCCCTTGATTTCCTTGAGGTCGCCATTATTGTGGATTCAGGCCTTGAGAGTTGTTTCTTTGCCCTTGGAAGTTGTTCACATATTGTACTTCCTCCTTTTGTTCATTGTAAGATTCATCTTGATCAAACCCACTATCATCTTGTACAAACGTTTCCACACGGTTTTGCACTTGTGGACCCTTTTGCCTTATCTTGTTTACCATCATACTAACTCCCTCCATTGCATTGACTTGCTTAGGACCTTGCACATGTTTAAGTTGAGCCTTGGCTAATTCATTCATTATGGTAATCAACTCGGCAATGGCTTTCCCGTGATCATGCAATTCTTTATGTAGGTGAATCACATTTGGATCATCTTGAGGAACATTTTCTCTACTTTGCCATGCCGATGAAATATCTGCCATTTCATCTAAAATCTCACAAGCTTCCGCATATGGCGTTGTCATGAAATTTCCACCAGCAAGTTGGTTGACCACGCATTGATTGGTCATATTGATCCCCCTATAGAAAGTTTGTTAAATCATAACCTCCGTCATGTCATTGTTTGGGCACTCTTTCCCCATAGTTTGGTATCTCTCTCATATCTCATGAAATGGCTCATTGTGTTCTTGTTTGAATGCTATAATCTCGTCTCTAAGAGTAGCCATATGCCCGGGAGAAAAGAACATGGAAATAAATTTCTTCGCAAATTCATCCCATGTATGGATAGAATGGTTTGGAAATCTCTCTAACCAATCCAAAGCTTTTCCCCATAGAGAGAAAGGAAATAGCCTCAACCTTAAAGCATCCTCGGAGATGTTTGTCTGTTTACTCCCACAGCAAGTGTCCACAAACCTCTTCAAGTATTTGTATGCATTTTGATTCGGAGCCCCGGTGAAGAATCCCCGTTGCTCTAGCAATGTGAGCATAACATTTGTGATTTGAAAGTTGCCCGCCCTAATGCGAAGCGAGACTATAGCAATTGCAAACTCTTCATTCGGCAACATCCGGTGTAGAGCCGCTCTTGGTGGAGGTGGGGAGGAACGGGAACGTTGTCTTGAGGCGGTCGGCCTCGTCTATTTGCTTGAGGTTCAAGAGGAACCTCTTCAACTTGGTCATCTTCCACATCCACATCCCCCATAGGCATATTTCCAAGAGAATCATTATTGTTGAGAGACATGGTTTCACCTACAATTGTTTCACAAAAAAGACTAGTAACACAGAAGGAAAAGAAGACAATTCACACACAAAACCAAATATATAGTTAAATTCATTTTTAGCTCCTCGGCAACGGCGCCAAAAATTGATCTCGTCCAAGTCACACCTCTATTTGAGGTTATGAAACAGTCGATTACAATAATAATATCCAACAAGGAGTAGGGATCGAATCCACAGGGAGCTGAGATGGGAATTAGTAGTATATATTTGGATTGAGCACTTAAAGTATCTAGATTGCACTTTCACAAATATGGTTTTGTTTTTACTTCTAAAATTACGCTAAGAATTACAATTCTAAAGATATAAAACTAGAGAATATTATTTTTTGATGTTTTTCAAAGATATAAAAAGGTCTAGGGCTATGACCTTCATCTAGGTGTTTGCCTAATGGGTTGTAAACATTAAAACTTATTTTGTTAGTCAGATTGTATTATAGCTATCAACAATCAAGTACTCACTTAATACCTCTCGGTAAGAGAGTTATTTTGCCCAATTTGGCTTTCTCAAGTCCAGATGGGTATTGAACCAAACAGTTGATAAAATGCTCAAGTCGGGTTTTACTATATCTAGGTTCAACCTTTTAATTAAGACTATCAATCTCTTGATTTTATCCCAAATTCATGTTAGCCAAGTTTTCCTAGATTAAGTCTCTCTTTCTCAAGTAGAGACCAAGTCAAATAGGCATGACCTAATATTTGCAACCATTAATTCTACAATTAAAATCAATAACAAGGCTAAATAATAAACACCCAACCATAAACAAACCATAAATTAAACACCCATTAGATTTACACACTAGGGTTGGGTCACAACCTAGTTAGAAATCTAGCTACTCATAATGGGTATAGAAAAAAATAGAGAAGAAAAGATGATAAAACTCATATTGGAAGATTAAAAGATAAAAACCCAATGTTAAATTACCAAAGTAAGCTAAAGTTTCCTAAACAAGCAAGGAAAAACGGCCACAGAACTTTCAACATTCAAAACTTGACCTATGTTCGTGAAACTATTCTATTTAAACAAAGCTGGAAATTTAGGATAAAAATGCCCTTTCGGAGGTTCTACGGCCGCACAATTCCATCTGCGATTCGCATAATTCCATGTGCGGTCCACACTTTGCTTCAGACTTGACAGGAGTTGGATCTGCCTCCGCATAATTCTGGAATGCGGCCGCATTTCTCATAATCTGTTGTCTGCACAATTCTTGCTACGGCCGCACAGGGCTCTTCTACGGACCGCACAATTCTGAGCGTGGCCGCGTAGCTGACTTCTGCGGCCGCACAATAATTGTATGGTCCGAATTTTCCTTTGAACTTGAAATGAGACTCTTTGAACTTTAGCTCTTGCATAGATTCTACGGCCGCACAATAATTCTGCGTTCTACACTTTGCACTTGGACTCGGATGGACTTTCCTTCACATTCCGCGACGGTAGATGAAAATCTGTGGTCCATAATTTAAGCCTTTGTGCCTGATTTTTGTCCTTAAATTCATATCACTCCTTCTTGAGTTGGATTTCATCTTAGTGGCTCATTCTCAAATACTCCTGCAATTGAGCATATTTCATCAGGTTTTGTGAATACAATTAAACACGTTTGGACTAAAATGAAACCTAAAAGGCGCTAATAAATAGTCAAAATCTCCACTTATCAATCATGCCATCGATGTTAGGGAAATGAAAAGAATCCTTGGGCACGCCTTGTTCAAGTCTTTGTAATCTATACACATTCTTAATTTATTTTCCTTTTAAGGAACTACTACTACGTTAACCAACCAATTCAGGTACTTAACTTCTCGACTAAAACCTATTTTAAGGAGGTTGGATACCTTGTATTTGATGAACGCATGCTTGACTTCGGACTAAGGCCTCCTTTTCTATTTATCCGAATGGAACTTCGGATCCAGGCTTAGCTTATGCGTGGTTAGCTCTGGTGGGATCCCTAACATATCTAAATGGGACCAAGCAAAACAATCCACGTTAGTTATAAGCAATTTAATGAGTTTTTTCATGAGCTCAGGAGTCAACCCCGTGCCTAGGTATACCTTTCGATCGGGCAAGTGTTCGATCAATATGACTAGCTCCAGCTCCTCGACCATTGTCGTGCCCCCTTTTTTCCTCCACAGAGAAAAGTCCTGGTTCCGACGTTCATGGGGGTAATAACTCATTTCCTTTTGGGATTTGGGTATTTTGAAGAGTCGCCACCTAACGGATTATGGTACGTTAGGTCACCTTGAGCGATTAACTTTTAGACTAGTTTGAATTACCAAATATTTAGGGTAAGGGCTCAAAATAACCTTGAGGGGAAGGTGTTAGGCACCCCTCGGTCCACAACGGTGGGTCCCGGTCGAACTTATACTTATGAATTAGTCATTAACAAATAAGTAGTTGAAACACATAATTGCAAATAAAAGCATGTTGGACATTGTATGACTCAAAGAATTTGAACAAGTTGCATATAAATAGTAAGGTTTAAACATCGGGAATCAGGAAAGAGGGGTCCTAGGTTGGTTAGCCTATAGGATCACCCCACATAATGCCCGGTAAACACTCCTCAATGAGGGGATACACGTGACATTAGCGTGTAGTCATCATATCCCTTTTCTACCCAATTCCCTCCCCTTGGCCATAGCCTAAAGCATTCTAGCAAAAGAATAAAGTAAAGCTTAGGTATAGAACAAGTAGTTAAGGGTAAATGCACAGCAGTTTAATTAAGGAAACAAATCAATAACAATAAATGAAATGCAAACAAGGCAATGAAAAATAATTAAGGAAGGTAAATTTAATCAAATTGAGTAAAGAAGTAAGGATCAAACGTTAGATGGAAAGGGGTCAAATTAAACCAGAAAATAAGGGATTCAGAGTAATCAATGGTTCAGAAAGTCATGAAAGAAGTAGCATGCTTAGCATATAAAATGAGGTAGAGCATGAATAGTCGGGATTTCACACAACTCTAACAAAACCTATGGTTAAACGACACTGATTCAAAGAGAAGCATACAAGTTTTGCATGAATGATTAGTATAAACACAAGCTCATAATATCAGTGAAAGGTTGAACTAAGAAAATTCAGTAAAAGTATACTAGGACAAGTAAATCATGAGAAGTCACAAGAACTCAAGGCAAGAATACATTCAGAGGTACCAACATCCAGAAACCAAACGAAGAACCCCAAAAAATTAAGGTTTTCAGTACAAACGGGCTAGGGTTGCAACAGGTTCATAAAATTAGTCAAAATATGTGAGAATCAAAAGTTTAAGCACAAAGAATCATTAAACAAAGTTTAAAAAAGAAATTCCAGAAACCCTAATTTTAGAAAAAGATGAAAAATCACTTGAAATCATACGATTCTTGTAAAGAATCTCAAAGCTATTGTAAAACACATAAGAAACAAAGTCAAATCGTCTTAGATCGGTACAGATCAAGGAGGTTTAGAAATGAAATTAGGGTTTCGAAGAGAACCATACAGAGATGAAGAAACCTGTTTAGAAAACCATAGATCGTGGCTAATATAGGACGATCTCACTCGAAATCACACCGGAATGGCCTGGAACAGGCGAGAGATGAACCCTAGATGCAAGTCGACATAGCCCTGGTCCCTCTATGGCCTTAGAGATGACAAGAGTGACATGAAAGAGGCCATTGGAGGCCAAAGAGATGGTGAGAGGTCACCGGAGATAGCCATAGATGGGGGTCAGTGAGATTGGGGATTAGGGTTAGGGTGAGAGTGTTTTGGGAGCAGAGAGGATTTTAGGGCGGCGGGGTAGGTCATGAAATGAATTAGCTTTGGGGGTATAGGTTAGTTTAATTAGGAAAGGGAAAACCTGGACCGCTGATCAAAATGATCAACGACCAGGATTTGACCGGGTATTGGGTTCGGGCGGATGAATACTGGGCCTGGGTAGTTTTATTGGGTACTTGGTTGGCAATTTGGGTTATGATTAAGGTTGAATTGGGGCTAAAATTGAAATATAATTAGGCCATATTTTAAATAGTCATTTTAACACTATATAATTTATAATAAATAATAAATGATTTTTCAAGAATAATTTCGTGTACTAAAATGGTTAAAATAGTTATTTAACATGTTAAAAATATAAAAGATCATTTTATGCATCAACAACGTAATTATGCATTAATATGGCTAATATTGCAAATATAAGCAAATTAGCTTTAAAATGTAAATGCAATTATAAAAAAAGATGCACTAAAAATATTTAAGCAATATTTTGGCATAAATATAGAATTTAGATGGCTAAATTACCACAAAAATAATTTGAGGGATAATTATTGGAAATTTTATGAGTAAAAAGGGAAGAAATAAATCAATTTGAAGCCTTTAAAATTATAGAAAAATTATAAAAAATGCTTATGCATGATTATATATGAATATATGCTATTTTGAAAGTATATATACGTATTAAAAATATATAGGGAAAATTAGGTATCAACAACTGCCCATCTTTACCTAGGAAGAATGAAAGAGTTTTCGGGTAAAGAAATGATGGCTAATTTTGACCGGATGGGATGTTTTTGAAAGAAAGAGGCCGGACTCTGGTCTTCAATTTGCCTACATATCCCTGGTCTTATAGGAATCATAACATGTGTAGTTTCGGATTCATCGGTGGAATATACCGATGAAGTCATTGCAAGAATGGACACGAGAAGCCAAAGCGGCTATGGTGAGCAGTTGGGGTTTGAGACAGTTGAAGGAATTGGAGCGAGGTCACTCCTGCTAGGATAGCGGTTGCTTACTGGTTACCTACAGATAAAGATGCTACAAACATGTATTTGTACGAAAATTTAAACATGATACAGATTCCCTTTAGACCATGAAGGTTGTCTTTGGACGGTTAAAGATGACGTTCTTAGACTATGATGTCCCAGGCCATGAATTGTTTAGTGAAAGATTCGCAGGCCATGAAGTGATGTTCTCAGGCCATGACAAGCGGTGCCTCCGAACCATGACGCCTTTGAATAATGACACGCAAATTTAAGGGATTCTCAGGCCATGACATGATGTCTTTCAGCTATGGGGATGATGCATTTTAGACTATGATGTCTTTGGATATATTGGCGATATTTCAGCCCATGATATGCAATAATATGATGTTAACAAGACAAGGCTTAGTCTTGCGAAATGGAGGGCAGAGCTTAGCCCCGACTAAAAAGCAAATAAATAGTACTAGAAATAGAGCAATATTTGTGCGAAAAAGGACAATGCTTAGTCCCATGCAGATGGGGAGGAAAGGATTAGCCTCATGCAAATATGGAGGTAAGGATTAGCCTCATGCAAGTATGGAGGCAAGGGTTAGTCTCATGCAAGTATGGAGGTAGGGATTAGCCTCATGCAAATATAGAGGCAGGGATTAGCCTCATGCAAACATGGAGTCAGGGATTAGACTCATGCAAATGGGGAGGCAAGGATTAGCCTCATGCAAATGGGGAGGCAATGATTAGCCTTATGAAAATATGGAGGCAGGGATTAGCCTCATGCAGATATGGAGGCAGGGATTGGCATCATGCAGATAGGGAGACAGGGATTAGCCTCATGCCGATATGGAGGCAAGGATTACCCTCAAGAGATAGGGAGGCAGGGATTAGCCTCATGCAGATATGGAGGCAAGGGTTAGCCTCATGCAGATAGGGAGGCAGGGATTAGCCTTATGCAAATAGGGATGCAAGGATTAGCCTCGTGCAAATAGGGAGGCAGGGATTAGCCTCATGCAAATGAGGAGACAAGGATTAACCCCATCCAGATAGGGAGGCAAGGATTAGCTTTATACAAATAGAGAGGCAGGAATTAGCCTCATGCAAATAGGGAGGCAGGGATTAGCCTCATATAGATAGGGAGGCAGGGATTAGCCTCATGCAAATGGGGAGGCAAGGATTAGCCTCATGCAGATAGGGAGGCAGGGATTAGCCTCATGCAAATGTGGAGGCAAGGATTAGACTCATGCAAACGCAGAGGCAAGGATTAGCCTCATGCAGAGAGCAAGTAGCAAATAAGAGTAGTATATATCTTAGCTGGAGATATATTCGGTGTCTAATGGCCCCGTTGATAGTACTATTGTTACGTTCATATAGTTGCAGATGTTATCGTTACGTCAGATGTGCCTGCATTCAAAGAAAAATTGCAAGTTCTGTAGGGGGAAGGTTGGTTCGTACTTCTATCAGTTGGCTTTGCTTTGCGCCGTTCTAAAAGGCTTTTCGAGTTCCCTTGGGTGACACCTGATTTTTATGGAAATAGAGTTTTTGAAAATATGCAATTATTGATAAAAATAGAGTTATTTTAGAAATATATTGGTACATTAAGTAATTTAGATGAACTAGTAACTGTAACACATCTCAAAGGCATTGTAGCTCTCTTATGTCAGAATTTTGAGGGTCCTCCTCAAAAATCTGCCCCAGTTTAGTAGATGATCCTTTGGCTATTTGCGGATAATAGGTCTTGCTGAACCTTCTTCAGAATTTTGAGAATCCTTCTCAAAATGCTGCCCCAGTTTCTTAACTGATTACTGACCGTCTAACACATGTTGGCGTTGGCTGGACTTGCTCCGGAATTTTTAGGACCCTCCTC